>NC_081407.1:33667553-34267553 GCF_030272615.1 Cryptomeria japonica
TTTTGTCTCCTTTTCTACGTCAATGTATAGCCCATTCATCAGTTTTAAGGCTCTCTGTTTGACAAGAAATTTTGAATTGTAGGTTGTCAAATGTTCCTTTATTTTTGCTACTGACATATCAGGAAATAGATGGACTAGACTTCTTTCTTTGATTTGTTTCTCTGAGTCCATTGCATATTTCCACCTGTTATCAATATGCAAGTAAAGTTCATTTGGAAGTAACTTTACTAGTTCTAATGGAGCTAGCCGAAACTTTAGAAGTGTGCAGATGGCAACTTCTTCAATTTGTCTCTTCTCATCATCATTCCTAGTCTCATATTTGACATATCTAAATCCTCCAAATCCACCATATTCTTTTAGATTGACATAGAAGTTTTCAACACTATGTATATTTACCTTCTTGCTCTTTACAATCTAGAATTTGTTTGCATCTTCGGATTCTATATCACTAGACTCTTTTGCGAGAATGAGTCTTCGAGTAGATTTCTTGTAGGTCTTTGTTACCTTGGGAACAGTAACACTCTTTTGTTTCTTACTCGGTGATGCTCCAGATGCTCTTGTGTTAGGTCTCTTTGTTGGAGGTGGAGTCGGTAGGGCCTTTGAAGTGTCTAGTTTCTTTCTTTTCAACACTTTACCCTTAGGCAATTTGGTGCTCAGTGTTATTGCTGCCTCTTGAGCTTCAGATTCCTCTTCGGTGATGGCAAGAGTGCCTTTGACAGGTGTAGAGGAAGATTCTTCTCCGAAATTCTCAGCTAATGCCTTAATCATCTTTGTAGCCTTTCTTGTAGCTTTGGGTACTACAATGCTCATTTTTACCTTTTCTTTAACTTCTTCATAAGTTCTATATCTCAGCTCGGTAGCATGCCTTGGTAATGAAAGAAAAGCATCAATTTGCTGTTGTGTGATGTCAAAGTCAATCTCGTAACCCATTGGTGGCAAAGATTGAGTCCTTGGTTCCACAACATTCACATAACAGTAATCAGTGTCTACCTCAAAGCATATATCATCCTTATATTTCTCTACCAGCTGGGGTGGAATCCGGTACCTGTTGTGCATCTTCTCTTGAAATTTGCTAAAGTAATCATCCATTATATCATTGAAATTATCTCCTAGCTTCTTGATAAAGTCATTAATCTGATGGGTGATAGGTCGGTTTAGCTCCCAAACTACTTTACCGACTGATGGAAAGAATTTCTCAAAGTAGAAAAACATGCATACAAGAAGTGAACCAAACTTTAGTGTATTTGCCAAGTTGTTCTTCTTTGGCTTCCTTATTGTGTTCAGGTTCTCAAACAGGTTCTTCAGTAACACTTCACATAAGTCAACTTTCATTCCCTTTTTCACAATTTTATAGGCTAAGTCAACTGCGGCACATGGTACACTGTTTTCCCTTGCTGATTGGAAGAAACAGTAACCAATTACTCTAATGGCAAACTTAAGTTCTGCATCAGTGACATTGTTCAGTTTCAGTCCTCTATAATCAGATTCTACTCCAGTTAAACTGATTAATTCCTTCTGTGATATCATCTTTTGAGCTCATGCATGATCATAGATAGGATGACCGGTGATCACATGAATGATTTCCTTGGTGATTTTGAATGGTTGCTCCTCTAGCCACATGAAATCATCGTGAACTCTGCTCAAAACAAACTTAACCCATTGGGGCTTGAACACACGAGGATAGGTTAGGGCTTCAGTCAATCCTTTGATTTTGATGTGTTCATACTTGCTGTCCATTTTACCATCGGTACATAGCTCATCATAGGTGTCTCTTATCTCAACATGACCGAGTTTTTCAACATGGCATTTGGTGAAGAATCTCACATCTTCGATTAACAAGACTCGATCTGGGATGAGTGAAAAGGCAGTTTTGTCATCCGGTTTAGAGGCGACTTTAGGAGTCAAAGAGTATTTTAGTGAGGGCTTCTCTACATTCTTGACAACTACGGGATCTTGGATCTTGGGTGCCATTTGTAAATTTCAGGTAAAGACTAGCAAACTATCCTTAGGGTTTGACGGTTTACAAACGGCAGACATTTCACACTCAGCAGATAATAACAATTTGATAAGATCGGTAAACTAGCTTAATAGTGTGATGAGATTTGATGTAAATACCTTGGATTTGCTTTGAATGAGGTTTGATCACCTTGATTCACTCTGTTCTGCTCTCTTGAAAACTTGGTGAATGAAAATGACCATGAAAATGCTTTTAAGTACACAAAATACCTTATTGGGCTCCGTGTGGGTTAGGTCAAAAACATTAAATGTACTCGATTCACCTTTAACCGTTTTACTCCCTTTTCTTTCATTTTAACTGAGTAACCAAATTTCCTTCATTTACCAACTTGACAGGCTTCCTGTATACACCGACTTGATAGGTTTCCTGTAAAGTACTTTTGATAGAATTTCAAACTTACTAATGCATCTTGACTATATAGATTTTGAATTTAGTACATAATAGAATAGGAACTGTTATGATTCTATCCTTCAGAGAATGCAGTCCCTTAATACCTTTTCTGATTAATTTGGAATAGGTGCACCTAACTCGGTAGGTAAGGTGCTTTCTTCATTTGACATGATTTCCTTCTTTTTCCAAATCATCTTCAATTTTTGTTTTATTTCCTCAGTGTCTTTTCTAGGTTGATCTCTGCAATCTTCAGCCAAGTGTCCAACTTTATGACAATGAAAACATGCCATACCAGGATTTCTCCATGATCTTTGGTTGTTCATTCCAAACCTTATAAAATAGTTGGCACTTATATGTCCATATCTTCCACAACATTCGCACCATATCCTTATATTGTAATCCCATGGTACTGCAGCATATTGTCGGTAAGGATCTGTGTAAGTTCGGTAACCTCTAGTGTTTGCTCGGTGTGCAGACCACATGTAGTTCTTTTGCTTAAGCCAACACTTCTTGGTACTATGTCCATATCTATTGCAGTTTTTACAAAACCCTTTGAATTTTGCCTTCTGATAGTTGTTAACAGACTTTGTCCTACATTGATTAGATGTGTGACCATATTTATTGCAATTGTAACAATAACCATTGGACTTAGTGACATTCGGTTGCTTACCTTTTCTGATTTGGCATATGTTGGCAGTATGACCTTGATTTCCACAGTAGTAGCAAATAGGCTTCTTTCTTTTGATGTTATTCCTGTTTCCAGCTTGCTTTGATGATTCTCCTCTCTCGGTAGTATGAATTCCTTTCTCGGTAGAGTCTTTTCCTTTGTAACCGAGTCTTGCATCTTTGTTGGGTCTTCTTGTATTCAGTTGCTCGTCCAACATCTTTGATGCTTCATAACTCTTCTTCAATGTTTCTTTGGATTTTTTCTCCGTTTCAAGTTCATCGGTCAACCTTGATACTTCAAGTCTCAATGCTTGGTTCTCATCATTCTTCAGAATTGCTTCATGATGTGCATAACCTAGTTGATCTGTCATATTTTGTTGAATCCCAGTCAACCTTATGATTTCATAATTTTTATCAAATACTAAGACTTCAAGTTGTTGTTTCTCTCTTTGTAGATCTCTTGCTTTATCCTCAGTTGTCCTCAATGCATCTAGATTTTCAGTCATCTGTGTACTGAAATGTTCTTGTTCTCTTTTCATTGCTTTTAGTTGATCAACCAATGCTTTGTTCTTTTCTTTCAATACTCCAATCATTTCTTCAGTCTCTTCAGATATACTATTCTCAGATGATGTCTCAATTTGTTCCACTAACTCTTGAAAATCCTACAAGTCATCAGATAATCTTCTTCTTACTTTCAAAGATTTTTGCATTTGCCTTTGCATGTCTGCAATCACTTGATTAGCATGATCCAGCTCTTCTTGCAGATACACAATCCTCTGAGATTGTTTATAACCTTCCATTGATAAAATCTTTCTCTTTAGGTAGTTAAACCCTTTTCCAAGATTCAGGCTCTGATACCAATTGTTAGGCCCAATATGGAAAGTTAATGTACTGAGAGGGGAGGGGTGAATCAGTACTCCAAAACTTTTCTTGAATAATAACTTTACTGTTATGCATAAACAGAATAGTGCAGTAACATAAAATAAAGTTAAAACAAATAGATAACAATCATACATGATTCACTCCATAACACATATATTTTGGTTACGCAGAAACTCTTGGTTAGAGAGAAAAACTGCGGTGGGGATGGCACCCACAACTTCACTACTGCAATAATAAAGAGTGCTCGGTTAGAGCTACACTTTAGCTATTTCTGATAGCTTACCCTGTTAGGAGTAACAAGATCTGTTAGATCTACCTTGCTAAATGATTTTACAACATTTATTCTGAATGTTGCACCTGGTTAGAGGCTTTACAATTTATAGACTTGATTAGAGTCTTTTACCCTGTTAAAGGTTTCTCTTTCATCTTCACAATATTACAATAAAATCATTACAAATATCTGCAAGTTTACATCTGAAATGTTATAGCAGATTCTATGTGCTCAAAATAGATTACCTTGCTTATAGCATACCTCAGTAACCCATATAGTAACTCGGTAAACCCTTTTGTTTACTCTGTTCTTTGACTGTTCTTTGAAAACTTTCTTGGTGACCTCTGTGTCTCTGTAACAGTCTTCTTTTATGCATACATAGACTTAACTCATGTTGTATAAATAGATCTCTTAAAATGGTGATCCAATTCATTGCTTCGATCTTACAAACAAGATTCCTCGAATGAATAACTAAACAAAATATTTCATTGGTTAGATTGACCTCGTAATCATACACAATCTTCTAGTGCAATTTTCAATGTGATAACGGTTAGATGTGCCTCAATCTTGTAACACATTTTCATATGCATGTCTAGGTTTAATGTATCTGGTAACACATTTCACTCAGTGTATATCAACTCGGTGTGTCATCTTTACTGCTCGGTAGCTATAAAAAGATACTTGGTAGACAGCTTGGTGTGTACTGCGTTCTGTGTACTGCGTTCTGTGACTACTTTCTTCTGTAACCAACTAGACTATGCATACCGACTTCTCTGTGTATACTAATTGCATGATTCGGTAGTGTTAACTGACTAGAGTATATAGTATGACTTTAAATATAAAAACTAGTGGCAACTTGATAAGTAGTAACAATATATACACATATATATACATACATATATACATACATATACACATACATATATATGTGTATATATATATGTATATATCTATGTGTGTGTGTGTGTGTGTGTGTACATATATACATACATATATACATTTTGAAAAAATGAGATTCTCCATTTATGTTGTTATAAACATGCTTAGACTTAAATCTGAGAAGAGATAACTTGCTGAAACAAATGAAACTTAGGATATTATTCAAAAGAACCTATAGCAAACATAGAAAATTTGGTTAGTTTCAATGCAAATATATATATATATATATATATATATATATATATATATATATATATATATATAAACTCAAAATTTTGGAAACAACATAATGCTATTGAAACCTATCTAAACCTGATTTTTGTGATTAAATCCATTAGAAATTGGGAAACCTAGTTGAATTATTAAAACAATGAGTTAACACATGAAACAAACTTAGACCATATGAGGAAAATAGATAGAAAGAATGTGTACTCATAACTTCTATTTTCTGTATTCTTTTATATATATGCAAATACGTGCATACATGTGTTACACCTCCTATATTGGAAACTTATTTAATTTATGCTGAAAATGAAAAGATTGTTTTACTTGCAAAATGGATTTACGTTTAATTGTTTTCCAACTATGTATGCTTGTGAATGTAAGTACATGTCAAATATATTCATAGATGTAAAATTGAAAGGAAATGGGCATACTAGATGAATGATTGTTCTAGTCATGTTTTGGGGAAAGTTTACATTTTGGGACGGGTTTTGAATATGGGGTTTAGAGAGTATAGTTTGCTTTTCCAAACTATTTACATTGCTATGCATGACATTATACTCGGTTGAGTAACTTATTGACCATTGAAATAGATGGATGTATTTATGATTCTCTACCATATCCTTGTATTGATCTTGCTTGTTTCTTAAATGAGTTAGAATAATATAAAATGTGTGTATCATTCTAGGCATGCACCAAGATTCCATATTGCATGTCAAATTCTTTTTGCTAAGCAATTCGTGTAGGGTTGAGTATTCTTGATTGATTAAGAATTTCGGGGAAGCGTACGCTTCAAGGTTGGGCGGAAAAAACACCTGAATCTTGTTCTCGTTTTCAGATGAAGGACCATATTGAAGATGGCTTTTGGATTGAAGATCAAATGATGTACCTTATGTAATTATTGTATTTTATCTTGTATCTTAGATATTGTTAACCTAAGGCAATAAAATGCCTAAGTCTTTTAATGTAACTAAGAATGATGAGTTCGTATGTTGGAATACTATGAAAAAATACTCATTTTTATAAGATTACTATATTATACCTATTTATTTGATATAGATTTGGTCGTTCAACTTATGAACTTGCAAATTTAATGACTTAATTTGAATGGCATTATGTGATTATGGCATGATTTGAGAGAACTAATGAATTTATTAAAGGAATTATGGATTTGTTTGAAGTTAAAGAGAACTTCCGTTCTTTTATTGAAAGTTAGAGTGTTTACGTCTTTACATTTTCCAATTCCTCCATAAACGTTTCTAACCAAATCATCTCCCTACTAGCCTCTATAGCAACATCTTATTCTTCTTGTATTGTTGAAAGTGCAACAACCTTTTACAATTGTGAAATATAACTAACTTTTATTATACCTATAAAAAAGGCATATCTTGTAGTGCTTCTCCTACTATCACTATCACCTACTAAATTTGAATCAACATATCTTTTTAGATTGGAGTTGGAACCTCTATAACGCAATTATTGAGTAGTAGTATCTCTCAAATGCCTAAGAATCTACTTTATTTCATTCCAATGCTCTTTCCTAGGCTTATTCATATGTGTGCTCACAACTCCCACTGCATCTGCAATATCCAGCCATGTACACACCATGACATGCATCAAGCTACCGACTAATTAAGTGTATGGAACCTTGGACATGTAACCTAGGACACATTTTCTTAGTTAATGTAAAATGAATAGGCATAGGTGCACTAAGTAGTTTTGCATCCTACATCTAAAATATTTACAACACCTTCTCCATATACTTTAAGTTTGAGACAATGTTATGTGAAATTTTTCCTATCTCTTGTTATTCTCATACCAAGGATTTGTTTTGTTGCACCCAAATCCTTCATGGTAGATGACAATGCTAGTTTTTTGTTAAGCTCATTTATATGTTGCATATTAGAACTAACAACAAACATGTTATCAACTTATAATAACATGATATAGCTATCATTATCAAATCTCTTATAATAAACACAATGATTAGAATAACATCTTTTGTAACCTTGTTTAGCCATAAAACTATCAGCTTTAAAATACCATTGTTGGGGTGTTTTCTCCAAGTCATATAATCTCTTCTTTAACCTACACACTAAGTCCTCCTTACCTTTGACCTCATATTCTTGTGGTTGTTGCATATAAATCACATCCTCCAAATCTCTATGGAGAAAAGTTATTTTGACATCTATTTATTCAAGATGCAAGTCTTTTATAGCCACAAGACTTAGAATAGTTCTAATTAAAGTCAATTTAACAACATGAGAAAATATTTCATCAAAAACTATCTTTTTTTTTTTTGCAAAATCTTTTACCACAACTCTAGCTTTATATCTTTTCTTGCGTCAAAATTCTTTCTTTAGCTTTTAAACCAATTTTTTTGGCAATTCTCTTTTAACTTCGAGCACTTGAACCAAGTCCCAAAGTTGGTTTTATACTAAAGAGTTTGTCTCCCCATTCATTTTTGACTACCAATTTTGTCTAGTTTCTATCTGCATTGCTTCTTCATAATTTTCCGCTTCAATAGAATTAGTCAACAAGACATAATACAATGAAAGAGAGTATCGTTCAAGGGCTCTAATTATTCTAGTAGATCTTCTTACAGGATTTTGAGGTACCTTTTGTTGTTATGATTGTAGAGCAATTTAATTTTATGGCACCTTTGGAACTACATTTATTGAGATTTCATTAAGTACCATATATTCTATATTTTCCTTTTCCCATTTCTTTCGATGCAACTAATCTTTGTAATTGACCTTTTTTTTCATTGAATATGATATATATAATTTCAATGATTTTATTATTCTCATAATCCCATAAATGATAACCAAAATCATTAACACTATATCCAATAAAAGTACATTTCTTGGATTTTCCCTCGAGATTTGTTCTATTTTCTATGTTAGTATGGACAAATGCTTCACAACAGTTTTTTATAAAAATGAATAGTTTACATTTTTACCCATCCATGCCTCCTATAAAATACCACCATCTAAGGATCTTGAAGGCCCTTTGTTTATTAAGTAAACAACAGTATATCAATAACATCTACCCAAAATTGTAATGACAATCCTACATGAAATCTCATACTCCTTGTACACTCCATAAGTTTTCTATTCATCTTTATACTCAAACAATTTTCTTATGGTGTTCCTATAATTTTCTTCTTTCTATAAATCTCATGGTATGAATAGTAACTATTCAAGCTCTTTGTTGTTGTATTCACCTCCATTATCTGATCTAAGACACTTCAGCTTACTTCATATTTCATTCTCAACCAAAGCTTTCTATTTCTTAAAGATATCATATACATTAGATTTTTTGGGAATAAAGTAAATCCATTTTTTTCTAGTTGCATCATCAATAAAAGTAACATAATAATAAGAGCCACCAAGAGACGATACCTAATTCTGTCCTAATACATTTGAATGCATAAGCTCTAACTTTTCACTCTTTTCTTTCCCAACTCTGAGAAATCTGACTCTTTTTTGTTTTCTATAAACATAAAATGTCATAGAAATCCAAATCAACTTTCTTCAAACCTAGCAATAAATTCCTTGAATGAAGAATCTTCATCCCCTTTCTCACTCACATGCCCAAGCGTATTGTGCCATAATGTTGTATCTATTCACGTGGAAGCTAAGAAAATAGAAAAATCAAAATTACCAATACATAAATACAATGTACTTACCTTTTCTCCCTTTTCTATTATCTTTGGTCCTTTAGTGACCTTCCACAAATTATCTATAAATGTAACTATGCAATCTTCACTTACGAGTTGTCCTGTTGAAATTAGAATTCTTCTCAAATCATGAACATCACTCACTTCTTTCAACATCCATTGATTTCCATTTGGTAATTTTATCTATATCTTACCCTTTCCAAATTTTACATGGTTCATCATAATCCTAATAAACTTTTCCAAAATCATCTTGAACATATTCTAGAAAATATTTACTAGGGTTGTGACACAAAATGAAGCCTCTAAATCTAACACCCAAGAATTAGTAATATTATCGAAAGAAAAAATAAAGCATCTTACAACACATCACTTGCTACATTTGTTTCCTTCTTATTTTCTTGTTGTCCATCCCCTTGTTTTCCCTTTCGGGACAAACAATATTTCTTCATACACATCCTTTCTTCCCATAATGCCAACACTCTAGCCTTGCATCTTCCATAGTTAATAGTTTTGGTCCTTGAACTTTTCAACCTTAAACTTACCTTCTTCTGCCATTGCTACCACTTGTATCTAAAATCTCCTACCTAATGATTCAAATACACCACTCAAATACTAGTTGTTAGGGTTTAGGAAAACTAGAGCAATAAATAATATTAAATATAATTCCAAATAAAAGAGGTAAAAATAACAATTCACATTTAACACACAAATTTAACATGGTTCACCCAATGCAAGATACAGCTATAGAGAAACAACCATCCATTTTTATTTTTATTTATCTAGTAAAGAGTAAATTACAATTTGATGATATTTCACATTACATAGCCACTTATTTATCAAGCCCTTTATGATGGTTTACAAAGGTTGGCTTACATACCAAAATAATAGATGACCACTTTATTAAATAATGGTCAATTTATGCCCCCTACACTCCCCTATTAATTGATTTTGGGGGAAAATGCTCTTGATAAAGTCACCAAAGTTTAATCCAAACAACATGATTAGTCACCACATACCAAACAAGGTGTACAACCCCTATCCTAATAATACATATTTTGAGATACATGATCATTCTAGGATCCACATGTACCTCAAAGTGGGGGAAATGTAATAATAAAATTTGCATACCCATGTCATTCTTCATTTAATTTTGAGGCCAAGTTGAGGAGAATCAACCTTCATACATAGACATATTGATAAATAATAAATTTTTGTGACAAGTCAAGTGCCTTTTCCTTTTCTATCATCCTACATATTATACATATCACAATACAATTACCCCTCATTCACATTCGCATGTTTACACATTCCTATAGATTCACTCTATCCTTTGATTTATTATACTTAGGCATGCACACATTTCCATACATTCCATTATCTATTTTAATATGTCTCTTTTCATGTTTAAGGACTAGTTTATGGTTGTAGAATTATCCTTTTTAAATTCAATTTGGCCAACTCTTGCCCATGGTACCCTTCTCACCTAAGATCAACTAAACACACTTTTGTACAATGTGTTGCCATGTCCTTATATTTATAGGCATTCAAATCATTCATTCTAATGATATCCTAATCATTAAATAATCAAAGCATGTCATTTTTTCATAGTTCAATTAAAGTAATAAAACGAATTGTAATGTTGAAAGTTAGGAATTAAGGTTTCACCAATTGAGATAATAAAATCACTAAATATCCAAATTAACCCAATACATTGAAAGAGAAGGGAATAGATCTAGCCTCAATGCAAATAAGGAAAGGGTTAGGATTTTATTTGGATTCACTAGTTGGGAATGATTGTCCTCTTTCTTACTTGAATTTGGAAGGTATTTGGGAAATTATGGTAAAAGTACGAATAATTGAAGTAAATTGTCGTAAACAGATTGCTATGAATATCCCACAGAGCCACACACTGAGATATGGATGAAAGAAGATGTTTAGAACATGTTCCCACAAGTTCGGCCTCATTTTTCGGGACCAGGTAGCACAAATCTACCTTGGTCCTCCAAATTTTCTATTGTTGAAAGTTGAACCTATTCATCATTGTCAACTATGTTAGAACTCTCGAGTACAGTTCCTGCACCTGTTCCCTATTGGAAACCAATAACACTGAGAGGGAGGGGTGGTGAATCAGTGTTATACCAGAATAGAATATTTTAGCCTTAACAACACATACATACACCAACCGGTATATCGGTATAAACAGAATTGAAAGAAGTAATGTGACCAATAAACCAAACACATAAATGAGAACCATAACACACATATTTATACGTGGAAAACCTCAATGAGGAAAAACCACGGTGGGATTTGTGACCCACAATATTAATTCACTGTCCATATGAAGAGATATTGCAATATATGATGGGCTTACAACCTGCTCATCACAAAAGGAGCCTCACTGACTACATAATAATCCAGACAACAATCCGAAGAATAGTGAATTTCTTAGTATAGCATCTCCTATGCCAGAATATAGTTCCGGTTTAAGCTTTGTTTGTTCCAGTTAAAATCCTAAACCTTAGTATCGAAATAACCCTTACAATAAATTCCTCACATACATAGTCTCTCTAATATTTTTCGCATTGCATTACATCCAAATATCCACATGTCTATCCCTATTCTCTTATCCTCCTTTCTATTACAAAATGTTTTAATTAATCTCCCCTATATACCCTATACAAATTTATGCCTTATGTCAGCTTACAAGGATATATACAATTACATATTACATGTTGAGCTTATAACATAAATGAATAAGCATTAAAACAAGTTACCAATGCTAGATCCAAGATGTATCAGCCTCCAATACTGATATCCTTTACCATACCATGTCGGTCTGCATTGTTGGTGACCAAAGAAATCTTCTATCCTGTCGGTGTCGGTGTCGGTGTAGAGTCTGTGAAGTACCTGCCGATACACCATATGAAGCCAAAACCCAAAAACATGTTGCCATCAATGACACCATAATGAAACCTAACCAATAGAGTGTCAACTGCCAACAATCTCCCCTTTGGCATTGATGGCAACACTCATGTGAAAAATGGTCATGGTTTCAACTATCGGTTTCATCCTGCCCTGCTCCCCCTGAGCTGAATATGCAAAATGCTCCAATACTCCAAAATTCCAAAAAATTTGTAACTCCCCCTAATGTAAGCAACCCTTCATTCTTTTTCACATGTATACTACTCCCCCTTTGACATCAATTCCCAAAAATTGTATAAAAGAATGTCAAAGAATGATAACTATACACTGAATACCTCAAAAAAATGTCTTACCGGAGCTTGACCAGTTTCAAGATTTCCGGGTAAGCTTTCTCTAATAACTCCACATAAGTATCCCAACCGGTTTTGAATGTGTCGGAGATAGATACAAGTCCACTTAGCAAAAATGCAAGTAATTTTTTCTCATTAACCTCTGTCGGTGTGGGCTTACCAAGCATATCCATGCATTCCCTCTTATGTACACCAAGTGAATCCAATCTTGGACTCACCAAACCTCTGAGACTTCTGGCTCTCCGAATGATCTTATCTCTTTATTTTTCAAGAGTAGAAATTTGATTCTCCAAAGTCAAAATTTTTCCATCAATAGATGTGGTCAGTGAAATTAGTCCATCAAAAGAGTTAGCAATACTAGCAATTTTGTCTTGTACCTCTTTTATCTTTTCATCCACTTTTGCTGTAAGAATATCTATATTGCAAGATACCCTATATATATTAGTACCTTGCTTCAAATAATTTTCTATCAAAATTAACTTCTCCTCAATCTTTTTCTTCTCTCTGTCAATGATCTTATCAAAAGCGACTCTCTTAACCAAAGAGAATTTTTCAAGTGCTAGCCGATTAGAGATCTGTTGTAATGATTGAAAATCTTTAGAGATGTGTTATGTTATTATCTTAAGCTTGCCAGAAGGTCTCGCTTCATTCTCAATCTTACATTCTGGGACCAATCTGTGCAAAACAGTTATGGATTGATCTATAATCCCTTTGTTTGTGGTTCCCTCCATCAGTTTTTGAGAAACCATCATCATCAATTTTGTGGGACTCATCTCTGTGATGTTTTTCTTTTCCATTATAGAAGTGTAAATTGTCAATAATGATGTGCCAACAACTGGTTCCCTATCGAATTCCCCCTTTTTCTCTGGTGATTTATCATTTATTACCTCCTCACTTGCATTGGTGGCTTCACCACTTGGTGCAGTTTATGCAACTATTGGTTCTTCTCTAGGAACAATATCCTCAACCTGTACATTAGTATCTAGAGGACAAGTGTCCTCAATGTTAGTATCATGTACAATGTTCTCTGCATTAATCGATGTCTCTATATTTGTCTATGCATTTGTGTTCACCGGTGGCTCAATTTCAACTATTTTGATATTCTTCAAAACTGAGGGTGGAGTACCCATAATTCCTTTACCTTTCCCTTCAACTGGTGTATCTATAGTATCAGTCTTTGTCTCCGGTGAAGTGAAGAATCCTCTATGCTCTCCCAAAAAAATTATCTAACCCTTCTGTCTTTCCTTTATTATCCCATTCATCCTTCCTAACATCAGGCTAGTTATTCTATGTTTGCTATTGAAAACTTTCCTATTTGTAGCTTAAATTGTCTTCTCCATCTCATTTGGAGTTATGGCAACACATATAGCTAAAATTTCTTGCATCTTAATATGTTTTTCTTCTTGCATTGCAGATAACCTTCTAGCATCTAACATGTTGTATAGCTCTGTCAGTATTTGATTTTCTATTTTAATTAATGCTTTCTTATAGATGTTTAAATATAGAAGAATTGCTTCCTCTACCTCTCTCTGTTCACCAACTTTAAATGTATCATAATACGACTTGATATTATTCAGCATCCCATCCTTAGTTATTTCATCTACAATTTCAGCACAAGTCTTAGGCGGAATAATTGTTACATTACCAGTCTCTAGTGCCAAATCAGTGTCACTCTTCTTCCTCCTTCTGGTAGTACCAGACGCAGTTGATGGTGTAGCCTTGGGTGTCTGCTTCTGTGTCGGTAATTTGATGGTAACCTTCCTCACCAGTTGTTTCTTTGGTTCCACTTTAGATTCTTCTGGTTTCTTCCTCACAACCCTTTTGAAAGTTAATGGTTTCTCATCATCAGTCTCAGAATCTGCACTCACGGGTTCAATGTGAGCTGCCGGATCCTTCCTCTTTCTCCCTTTCTCTGGGACAACATCAATGAGTGCCTTAATATCTTTAGAAACTTCTTGTATAAACTTGCTTGCCTTACCTTCTTGTTTTTTCCTCTTCTTCCGGTTGAACTCAGTTTCAACCTCAAAAGTCTTTTGCTGTGTTGTTCCTCAAGATTTTTCTACTTCATCTATGTCTTCATCAAGTATAATTTTTGCATATGCAACCATAATTAATGCATCCACCTCATATCCCATTTCCTCTATCCAAATCTTTTGGGGCTTGACTGCCTCCATGAGAGTCACATCCTTCTTAACCATGAAACAAATGTCGGTAGAGTATTTCTCTATTATTTTGTTAGGTATCCTTATTCTAGAACTCATAGATTTCTGAAAAGCCTTGAAGTAACCCCATACCTTATCATCTCTAAGACTTCCCAATGCAACAATTGATTGCTTAAGTTGTCTTCCTATCAGGATGTCAAAAACCCATTGCTTCCTTCCAGAACGGGGGATATCATTCAAAAAGTATAACATTAAGCATACTAACAGATTTCCATACCGGAAGGTGCCATTCTTCTCACCTTTAATCTTCCCTAAATTGATCAATAACTCCTCAAGCATCCAGTCACAAAGATCTAACTTGATATTTTCTCTCATCATTCTATAAGTGACCAAAATACATGAACAAGAAACTGAATTCAGTCGGTTAGACTGAGTTACCTTGTAGCCTATGATCATGCTTCCAAATTTGATGTCGGTGTCGGTGATAGTGCTCACCTTCATCGATCTCCTATCTGATGTGGCGCCGGTGATCTTCCTTATGAAGTCATTTGATACTTTCTTATTTGGATGTTGCCCTGTTCATAGAAAACCAATAATTTGCCTGATGGTTTCCTTAGTGATTTTGTAGGGTCGGTCCAGCCATATGAATTTCCCATGTACTTTGCTTAGTACCTATCTGACAATCTCATCCTCGAACTTCGGAATATCCAAAATATCAGTGAACCCTAGATCTTTGATGTGTTTATATACCAGTTTGATTTTACTAGATTCTCCCATGAGTTCATTCATATACATCCCTTTGATCTCTGAAGTGCCTAAGTCCTCTATATGACAATGAATATAGGCCATAACATCTTCTACATATACTACTCCCTTCGGGACACGAGAAAACACTCCAACCAAATCTTCCTTGGTAGTCACATGTGGATACCATTTAAAAATTGGCATGGGGAGGTCCTTAAATTCTACTATAGTTGGATTTGCAACGAAAATAGGAGCAGAAGATGATCCTGATTCGATGATTCAAGAAAAATACCTTTAGAACGTTGCCGGTGAAAACCACTTATCAAATCATTCTAGATGTCGGTGTGATTGTTCAAGATGAAATATAATCGCCTCTGAATAGCTTCTGATTGCACTAAGTCGCTTTAAATTGCTCTGAATGCAGGGTGAATAATAATGAAGTGTAATCAACCTTTTACCCAACGAGAAAACCCTAATTTTCTATTGACATAAATGACTGTCGGTGAATGATACTGGATCTCACTCTGAATATATCAATGCCGGATAAACCTCTCCAATATCTGGAACATCTTCCAGAATCTCCTCCAAGGGCATATGCATCATCTTTCATGAAATTTGCCTACCCCTAAGGCATCTTCCTTAGTTACCGGATGAGCTCACTATCGGTGCAGGAGCAACCTCTTCTATCAGATAGGTAACCGGGACATTCCCATCTAATGATTTCTCTTCGGTCTTTCTAACCCATCTCTGAGTATGATCTTGTTGGATTTCATTTACCTTCTCTTTGCCTTTATCATTTGATCCTCCATTGCCAACCAATGGATTTCTGCTTCTGCAGAATTTAGCAATATGTCCAACTTCATTGCATGCATAACATGTAACATAGTTCTTTTGAATTGCCTTGCTAAAACTAGTGAAATTTCTTGACTTGCATTGATTATCCATATGTCTAAATTTTCCATAAGCATAGCATTTTACATTCATTCTGTAATTTTATTGCATTTAAAACATTTATCGGGAGCAGAATCAGGGTTCTGATTTGCTCTGTTTCTACACTGCCTAGCCATGTGACCAAATCTATTGCAAATAAAACATCTACCATTGAATTTATAAGCATTGAATTTCCTTACCGATGCCTTATGGTTTTGATCTTCATTAGCAGTACCAGAACTCTGTCCTTGCTCAAATCCAAGTCCACTGGAATCTCCAATTTGCCTCTGTCTCTTCAGTAACTCATCAAGTTGTGCTGAGATGATCTTGAATTTTTCTTTGTACTCACTTGCAACAGTTAAGTCATCTCTTAGTACTGCCATTTGTCTCTCAAGCTCTTTCTCTTTGCTATGGGATTGTACTGGATTAGACCTTAATATCTCATTTTCATGAGTCAACCTACCATATTCTTCAAATTGTTCTTCAGGGATACAAGAAGATTTTCTTCCTTTTTCTTTCTGTCCTCAATATCCTTGGACAACCTCATAGTCAGAGTTTGCATTTCATTCTTTATAACCATGTTCTCCTGACTCAATTTCTGACATTGTTCCTTAAGTATATTTTTCTCTTCATCATCCTGATTTTGCAAAAGTTCCTTCCTCCTAGCTTGAACATATGATAGTCTCTCTTGTAGGACAAGAATACATTCTTTAGCAGATTTCAACTCATCTTGTAGCTTTAAGTTCTTCAAGTGCCATCTCAAGTTGCTTCTCCAAAGCCATATTCAATGATTATGGTTTCAGGATCTTCCTCAAGCTGTTAAACTTCCTCACAAGGCCCTGATACCAATTGTTGGAAACCAATAACACTGAGAGGGGGGGGGGGGGGGGGTGAATTAGTGTTATACCCAAATAGAAGATTTTAGCCTTAACAAAACATGCATACACTAACTGGTATAAACAAAATTGAAAGAAGTAATGCAACCAATAAGTCAAACACATAAATGAGAACCATAACACACAGATTTATACTTGGAAAACCTCAATGAAAAAAAACCACGGTGGGATTTGTGACCCACAATATCAATTCACTGTCCATATGAAGAGATACTACAATATATGATGGGCCGGCACTTTCAGGAAGGCTTACAACCTATATCACACTGCTCATCACAAAAGGAGCCTCACTGACTACATAATAATCCAGACAACAATATGGAGAATAGTGAACTGCTTAGTATAGCATCTCCTATGCCAGAATACAGTTATGGTTTAAGTTCTGTTTGTTCTGGTTAAAACCCTAAACCTCAATACCAGAATAACCCTTACAATGAATTCCTCACATACATAGTCTCTCTGATATATTTCACATTACATTACATCCATATATCCATTCCACATGTCTATCCCTATTCTCTTATCCTCCTTTCTATTACAAAATGTTCTAATCAATCTCCCCTATATACCCTATACAAATTTATGCCTTATGTCGGCTTACAAGGACATATACAATTACATATTGCATGTCGGCCTTATAACATAAATGAATAAGCATTAAAACAAGTTGTTGATGCCAAATCCAAGATGTGTTGGCCTCCAACATCGATATCCTTTACCATACCATGTTGGCCTAAAATGTCGGTGACCAAAGAAATCTTCTATCCTATTAGTGTTGATGCCAATGTAGAGTCTGTGAAGTGCCTGTCGGTACACCATATGAAGTCGGAACCCAAAAATATGTTGCCATCAATGACAACATAATGAAACCTAACCAGTAGAGTGTCAATTGCCAACATTCCCTACACATGCAAAGATAGGAAATAGGTTTGGAATAGGGGGTTGCTTTAGGTCAAACCACGGTTTTACAATTAACCGTGAAATTGAAATGATAAATGTAATGAAAGACTGTAATAAAATACCACAATAAAATACTTTCCTTTTGAGGGAAAGGCTGGATCTGAAATGAAATACTTGAAACAACAATGTATACTTTGATGAAATTTTTTTTGACCTTCACACAAAGGATTTAGGGTTTCATGTAGAATGCCTTCATAAAACATTGATCAAGGATGCCATCTTTAATACTTGAACTTGATTGACACATTTGCTCGAATACTTGATGAATGATTGGTTGCTTTCTCACTTGAATTGAATTTTGCCAAACTGTAATTGAGATCATAGAAGATTTATTAGGTTTCAAATGAGAGGGGTAGACCTCCTTTTATACTTGATTACTCGAAAACAAATTAAATTTTTGGAGTAGGCCAACGCGAGATCTAATTTCTTGGTCATTTGAGATGATTGTTGTAGGGCCCCAAAATGGGTCCTAATTAGGAGGATTAGGGCATTGGGCACCCTGGTCTTGATTAGGAGGACTAGGGCATTGGGCACCCTAGTCTTAATTTAGGACCAACGTGCCCAACACTCTAGTCTTGAAAAATCAAGACTCAACATGAGGGGAAGATAGGGGAAATGATGAAAATGTAAGTTTGATAGGAGGTGTGAGTAGAATCAGCACAATTATTAGGCATTAGAAGTTGATTTGTTAAAGTGAGGCCTAGGCAAGGATGAAATTGTAAGCGAGTACAATTTACGATGCTACATGAACCTACATATGCATCATCGTTCCTAAAAGCACATGCATGAACTATAGATTGTTGTTTTTGATCATTTTAACATATTTTTGTGTGATGGCCTAGGAGAACATGTCCCCTTACAACATATTGGCATCTCAACAGCCCTACCAAGATATTCATAAAGGCTGTCAATCCACCATATATTAGAAAACACAAAGGAACCTACTTTGAATCAAGTGAGGTGAATAACACAAGTTTGATTATTACATAATACAATAGTGTGAGGTAGGATAGATCCACCATGGTAAATTAGCCATCGATTATAAGACCAAACTTATGCAAAATCAACATAATATTTTAATTTCAAGGAAAATACTATTTTAAAATTCAACATTCTAATATGAAATTCGCATCTATTTCAAATTTCATACAATATTTAATCATATAATACTTTCTCACATTTAAGAATTATTAATTAATCGGATTATAGTTTATACTTTAGATATTAAATTAACTTAACCAAGGCTAAAAGAAACTACTTTCCTTTAAAAGTGGTTATTAGAAACATTGATTAAAAAATATAAATAATTAAAATCGAAAGCTATCATACATCTATTTCATGGACTTTCAAAAACTCATATCTACTATAACTCTTTTTATTTCCATTTCACTCATAATACTTATGGATTCATTAAAGTTTTGGGTATATTAACACAATAATATTTAGGATCAATTTTAGTATTAATATGTTAAATTATAGTTTATGATCAACTATATTTCTCTATCTTGATGATATACTACAAAATACAATTTTTGAAATGTTGATGCTAAAAATTTAACACGTTATATCTAAAAGCATTCTTGTCTTATTAAGATAAATTATAGAAATTTCATATTTTTATTTGATATATGATTGAAATCTAAAAGTTGTTCAAAACCAATAGATTTTATGTATAGTTATCCCATATAACTTTTTTCCACCTTTATTCCAATAATTACTTTTCTAAATTGTGGAATCAAGTATGATTAAAATACATTTGATGGGGCTATAATCATTATTTAAAGGTGTAGGCCAACCTTTCATAAGTGTCATAATCCTATGTTGAGGTGATGGTTCCATGCATTTTTTAAATGGAAGTAAGGATATGACATTGCATGTTTTGTTTGGTCTAGCATGTAATTATCATCATTCTTGATGATGCTCCCTCTGTACTTAGTCAAAGATGTTGTGTAAAGTATGGTGTCCTATTCACTGAGAGTCATGTGGAGATTGTTAGGAATTATTAAATGGAGGTGTAGGCTTTAATATAGGAAGGCACATTTTTCAAGAAAGGCACATTTCTCAAGAAAATTAGGAGGGTCCCATTATGAGTCGTAGGCATTCATTGATGAAGGCAATAATTATTATATAGTTGACAATTTTATTTTTTAATATATATATATATATAATGAAAGCTACGAAGAAGAGCAAGTTGATATATATATTATTAGTGAGAAGAAGGGCGAATTGATAGAGATGAGAAATAACGTGGTGGTTTGAAAACGACATTGTTTTCGCATCTTTTGTCCTTCGTAAGCGTAAAACAACGACTCTTCGTCATAAAAAATGGTGTAATGAAAGCTTTGTTAAACTCTCTACCTATATACATATATATGTGGATTGTGTGTTTATCATATTATTTTTAAAAGTGTGTTATATGAGTATATATATCTAAAATTTTAATATATATAAATTAGGTCATGATATATCAATACATTGAATTTTTCAATTTAATATTTTATTTATATTAAAGTTGAATGAAAAAATTAAACATCTTGATAGTGATGTATTTAGATTAAAGTTGAAGCTAGAACAGTCGAAGCTACAATATAAAGGAGAATACATTTTAATCTTAACTTAATTTACACATGTTAATTGAGATATTTTATTATTAATAATATTATTAGCATTACTATAGTATTATAGGATTAACTTATTAATATATACATGTTAATCAAGGTATTCTATTATCGATTTTTTTTATCAAGAAATAGCTGGATAGGCCAACACCTACATATTGATTGTAAATATCTATACATTTTCGGGAGGTGTCTGTGTACCGTAACCCTCCCACCAGAGTGAGAGAACAAAAAAATACTTTCCATTCTTTACCAGAAAGGCAGACTATAATCCTCCTATCATTCTCTGACCAGAGCGTGGCAAAACCTGGGTGCAAAGCATATCTGACCTCTTGTACATTCCTAATATTGTTACTGCAACTAAGGACTATTCCCCCATAACTATTTCTCCTACATCTATTGACACCATAATATATTAGAATATAAAGCAAGAAAAGAAAAGCACCAACACACAAAAGGGAGTCACGTTCAGTCACCCTCCAAAGAGCTCTGTTCGTTCTCATACATCCTCTGAGCTGCAATTGCCTTAGCTATCACTAGGCATTCTTGGCCACATCCCACATGAGCCTCCCCTACAACTATTTATTCAATGAGTCTCCCATCATTTGGTATCCACAACTCCCCATTGCCAATACCCTAATTGTTTTCCTCCTCAACCACCCCATTTTCACCCTAATTGTTTTCCTCCTCAACCACCCCATTTTCATCCACCCCAATGTCCATGCGGCCCCGTAAACCCTCCTTCACAAATTTCCCCAAATCGTATGACTCAGGCCTAGCCAGGCTATTAGTCACAAATAGTAGGAAGGCCAAGTTTCGATTCCTTTCCGCACAACTGCGATTGAAATTCTCAAGCTCCATAGTTTGCACCACCAGGAATTTCCTAACCTCCTCGCCTTCATTCTGGGACATGTAGTACTGGTGTGCAACAAAATGTGCTTCTGCTCATCAATGTTGTCTAGAATTGTATCTATCTCACCAAGAAAGGAGTGTCGAAAAACCATCTGGCAAACTTTCTTTGTTCTAGGCTTGCAAATGCCCATTTGTATGCAGAGCGTCAAGAACATAGCCGAGATATTCAAATTCATCCTATATTTATGAGTTGCTCTTAGGAATTCAACCCCCAATACCTTCTTCACCACATGCAGGATCAAAGGATGTTTCGACTCCAGAATCATGAGTAACCTCTTCTCCGCAACTTCTCCCAAAAAGTCCATCTGTTGCTTGGTCGCTTCCAAAAGAATAGGGGTGTCCATTGCTACCACTTCCAAATTTATCAGATGACAAGGAATGAATTGCCCCTTCACCCATTCTTTTGGATGATATATAGCTAGTAGCTGAAAAGGCCGCAGGCTGAAATGATTTCATACCATAATGATCGTAGCTCCCAAATTGTACTTTGTGAAAGGCCTAGTTGTTGCCAAACCTTCTCATAATCACCATTTGATGATTTGGAAGCCCAAGTCTTTGCCATCTAGCAGTTGTACCGTTCATTTCACGATCCTACATTTATTGTGATTTTGTGATATAACTTTCCCGTCACTCGACTTAATTGCCACATGCAGATCCTCAAGCGATGCGACCTCCCTTGTCACATCAACTCCTGTCAAACCATTTGGGGAATTAAATTGGCATACTACCACCGTCCTAAAGATATTTCCCAAATCTGTTAGTCAGGGTACCCAAATCAAGCCTTGATATGAAATAAATCAAGGCATTCCTTCTTCTCGGCGGCCTGCTTTGCCAGCTAATTCGCCACCAAATTTCCCCCCTGAAATATGTGACTTATTTTGAAATCAACAAAACCATTTAATGGCTCCAAAATGGGAACAATCCGTCTCTCAAGTTTCCACTTTACCGTCCATTTATTTATGATTGCATTAATCGTTAGAAGAGAATCTCCTTCTAAGTGTTTTTTTTGCCCATAATTTTCTTCCCAATCGGACCCCTTTCAAGGCAACCCTAAATACGACTATATTATTTGTTGTCCTATATATTCAATCAATTTACTTATGATTGATCCATGTTCATTATGAGCAACACAAGCTGATCCCACATGCCCTGGATTGCCCAATGAGACCCCATCGAAGTTTATCTTATCCACCCTTTCTCGGGGCCCTGCCAAGTTGTCGCTTTCTACTATTCAACTTTACTTTCCTTTTGTGCAACTTCATGACCCATTGGGACAACCAACCCTAAAATTATTTTCATTAGTTCACTATCTGTATTTGTAAAGACATTGTTCTTCTTTTCTTTTCTCGTGGCTTCTTTGTTTACAAGCTCAATGATTGAGGCTTCCATTTTTTATACTAGCACTTCCCTTGGCATTGCCAGGTCCTTTAAAAATATTTAGTTCTTCTCCTTCCAAAGTTCCCAAACTATTGTTGATGGAAGCACCTTCCATATGTTGTTAAACATTCCCTTATACATGCTTTCGGGCCAAGAGATGAACCACTCCTTCAGGCTCAATGGTTCCACATGCTGAAAGTCCAATTTCCCCAAAAACCTTTTCCAACAATATTCTGCATATGGGAAAGTATAAAGTAAATGATTTGCAATTTCCAGATTGCTCTTGCAAATAATACATCAATTGGATCCACAAATGGCAATTTTGGCTAATCTATCTTGTGTCAAAATCCTAGTCTAAATGGCTAACCAAGAGAAAACTCTAGCCTTAGGTAGAAGATCTTTCCCCCATAGGAGCTTTACTGGTCATTGATTATTTCTTTTTGTTGCTTCCTTGATTCTGTATCCAAGTTTTATTTTATACTCCCCATCCTTTGAAGCACACCACCTAATTTTATCATTCTCATGTGAAACTGGAATATGTTTATCTTTGAAGATAGTTGCTAGTGTTTCTTTTTGAGCTTGGGGGGCATTACTGTTCTCCAGTGATTTCCAACACCATTTCTCAATTCCATCAACCCTTACAACATCTCCATAATTACATACCTTATTCCCCCATACCTTGATTGTTTCTTCCCTAATCTCTTGCATATTTGGGTTGGAGCACAACTTTGGATGGCCATCCCATGAGTCTTCCCAAAAGGAAGCTTGGTGGCCATTGCAAACTTCTCAAGTAATGTGTTTGGTTACAATTTCCCTGTTGTCACAAATGAAGTTCCATATTGAAAACCCTCTTGGGGGATCCTTGACCCTTAGGATGCTGATGGGGTCATCTGAATCTAAATATTTCCTCCTAAGAATCTTGACCCATTTTAGATTGGTCTTGGTCATCATCCATGTGATTTTTTCTCCTAGGGCCATGTTCATGATGATGATTTGCCTAATCCCATCACCTTTAGCTTCTTGAGGCCTACACACCTTCTCCCATGCAAGTAAAACATGTTTTTGGGTCTCATGTTGTCTAGTCCAAAAAAAATTTCTCATGATTTGATTGAGACTATCTTCTATTGATGTTGACAATTTAATACAAATCCATTGAGTAGATTGGAATTTTAGAAAGCACAAATTTGACCATCAACAACCTACCTACAAACGTGAGCCACTTACCTTTCTACAACTCCATTTTTTTCTTGCAATTCTCCACCAATCTATCCCAATAACACTTCTTGGTGATTCCCCCAAAAAGAGGCAATCCCAAAAACTTCACTTGGAAGTTTGCAACGTTCAAACCCAAAATCCTGGCAATGTCTTTCTAAAGACCTGATTGCACATTTAGGAAAAAGAGATTTGATTTTTGCCAATTTATGGATTGACTTGAAGCCCTACTATAATTATTTGATATTGATCTAATACTCTTGGCTTCTCCCCTTTATGCTTCTCTAAATAAGATAGTATCATCAACAAAATGCTAATGAATGACTGGATCTATACCTTGTGTGATCTCTATTTCTTTCCATTCCCCCTCCAATTTGGCCCGAGTGATACTTCTGCCTAACGCCTCTGCCATGATAATGAATAAATATGGTGAGAGAGGGCCACCTTTCCTTAATCCTATAACTGTGCTAAAATAACCATTGGCCACCCCATTTACTAAAACAAAGAATTTTGGTCTTTCAATACATCCTCTTACCCACTCAACCCAGGGTTTATCAAAACCAAACCTAGATAGAACTTCTAGCAAGAAACTTAATCCACCATATCATATGCTTTTAAAATATCTAAATTGACTACCATGCAAGGTTTCCTAAGCTTCCGAGCTGAATGGATAGCTTCATGAGCTACAATAACATCTTTTGTTATAGATCTACCTGGAGCAAACCTGCTTTGCTCTTCTGAAATGATCTTGCCTATACCTTCTTGAGTCTGTTTTCTATGACTTTTGTAATGATCTTGTAGCAAGTGCTACATAGGGTGATTGGACAGTAGTCACTCATTCCCGTGGCATCTTTTTTCTTGGGAATGAGGGCAAAAAAAGTGCGATTGACAACCCCAAGTATAGTGGATTTTTTCCTTGATTCCTCAACTACTCTTAGTAAGTCTTCCTTGATGATTTCTCAATATGTTTGGTAAAAGAAGGCTAAGAATCCATGTGACCCATACACTTGATCGAAATCCATCTAAAAGGTATCCTTCTTGAGTTCTTCCAGATCAATGGGTCTTATAAGCTCCTTGTTTTCATCATCTGATATGATGCTGGGGATTTGGCTGAGGAAATCATCTCTGATTGTATTATGATTCAAATTCTGATTGTTCTGGTTTAAAAGATTTTGGAAATACCTAATTGCTTCTTGACTGATCTCCTCTTTGGAACAAGCCACTATCCCATCCTCTCTTACTAGTTCCATGACTCTATTTCTATTTTAGTTTACTACTGCCAAGTTGTGAAAAAACTTTGTATTTTTGTCCCCTTCTCTGAGCCAAAGCTCCCTTGATTTCTGTCTCCAGTATTGTTCTTCTCTAGCTAAAAGTTCTACTTGTTCAACTTTGAGAGCTTGTTCCTTCTTGAACTCTTCATTTCTCATGCCATTGGCAATGACCGCTTCGTTTAGGGTCCTCAATTCACCTTCAACTCTTTCACTTTCAACAATTATATTCTTGAAATGAACCTTATTCCATTCCTTTAATTTATTTTTTATGTAGGACTAATTTTTGTGAAATGTGAACATCTTGGAGTAGTTTCTAATTTGACACTCCTTCCACCATTGAGCCAGTAGATCATGCAATGATGTGTCTCTGATCCACATTTTCTCAAATCTGAAAGGGGGATCCTCCAGAGTATGAATCCTCAACAAAAACTAATTGAACTGGGAAATGGTCTAATCCACTATAGGGTAGTATTGAAGCCTCTACCATTATTGAATCCTTAGTTCAGTCCCCATGAAGGAATAATCTATCCAATTTTTCTACGATGCAATTTGATGAGAGCCTTCCATGTCTCATTTTATGCCACATTTTATCCACTTTCTTATGCCTTCAATCCCATTCTAATAGTCCATTTCTATTTCATTCCATACCATTTCACCATTTTATGTTGCATATGATTTAATATAAATAAGTAATATCTAATTTAGTTTTTAGATAAAATATATGAATAATAAATATATCATGCAACAACTTCATGTTGCCACAATGGGAGCATTTTACAACACATTAATTTAGATCATAAAATCATTTGTTCATAAAATAATTTGATTATATAGTTATAACCAATTAATATTTAGTTTTAATTTGGTGGAGGATATCTCCTCACATTAAAACTAATATTATGTTTTATTTTGTCTTTTATTTTAGACTTCTACAAATTTTCTCCATCATTTTAGGTTCCTCTATTTTAGGATCCTATATTGTTTCCATCATTTTAAGATGATTTGTTTCCAACAAATAAACCAACTAAATGTGAGCCACACAATAATAGAAAAGTGGCATGAAAATAGGAGCAAATGCTAGAAAATAGGTGCTCGAGAAAACCATATGATTAATGTTAAAAAAATTAAGGAAACCCGAGAATAGAATTAGTTTAGAATTTGTTATATGCCTTCAGTATATAAAGGCAATATCATAAAGGAAAGGGAGAGACAACTTATATCATTAGTTTTGTGTATGCTATTTCTTTTTAATCTGATTTAATTATGATAGCTTTTAAGATTTGAATGTGTAAATTATATTTTAGTATTTTCACTAAAGTTTAGTTTGAATGGAGATTTTGTAATTTAATTTTGGTTTGTAATTTTCATTAATGTTTAATTTGGTGAGGCGTGTTTTCATTTTCATTAATATGTTATTGTTGTTACTATCATAATTCTTATTGTAGAATTAGAAGAGAAGAATTAAATTATTTTTTTATTAATATAATTAGAATAGAAGAATTAAATTATATTGCAGATAGCCACAATACTTTTCACAAGTCTATGATATTTGGATTGACATTTTAGGAACAAACTGAGGAAGTTAATATAATTTTTTAATAGCAATTTAATCTCAAGTCTCGATCCACAGTTTTGTCCACCATTTGGCGTTGTTGTCAGGGAGAGGTGTTAAAGGCTTGAAATCACAATGGGCTAAGTTAGGACCATCGTGCCTCAGTGAAAATCTATGCAATTGTCGACCTTGTTTAGATGATTAACCTTGGTTTGCTTTGTTTTAAATCATATAGATGCATTGTTTGATTTTTTAAAGTAGATCTTAGAAGATAGTTCATCATTTTATATACACACCCATTGTTGTGAGTATATTGAAAAGAAAGTAGTAAGTCGAAGAAACAACACAAAAGCATTAAAAATGTTGCATTTTCAAGAGAGTTCACCCAAAAAGGAAATTGGTGGGGAACTTGCATCAAACCAAGGTGATGATTTTATACCCGCTCTTCCTAATGAATGCAACATAAATTATCTTGATCTTCCATTACCATTATCACAAGCATCTACAAATTTTATTTCTATAGATGAGCAAGAACATATAATTGATGAATTTTTAGAACAATGGAATTGCGAGAATGAGAATTTGACCATTTGTTGTTCTGATTGTTGCAAGGAAGAAGCTAAGTGCACATGTCAAGCTTATCAAGAGGATGCGGTGATAGAGATACCAGTTGAAAGTGACCCTCAACATGACAAAGGTGCAAGTGCACAAGAATTCTTTGTAATTAAAGGGCAGCTTCACACATCAAATTGGGAAGATCAAGGTATGGTTAATGATGCTACCATGTTTTATCATTCTATTGGATTAAAAAGACAATATGTTTCTTCACAAAATGCTTCTTCACCTACTATGTATAATGAATAGAAAAATTCATGCTCACAACAACCACAACATCCATTATTACCATCTTCATTGCACCCCTCCTACTTACTTCCACCCACCATATATCCACTACAATCTTGTCATTTTCATTATCACATTCATCCACTTCACCATATCCACCAAAGATGACCATGATGCCTCATTAAACATTACATAATAGGGTGATTGAAATTGCATATAATAGTATAAATTCATGGATCTCTTTGCATTCTGATAATGTGCTTGGAATTGGTGACACACAATTAAAGTATATTGCTGCAATTACAAGATGTGATTTAAATTTGCTTGAATTAGAAGAACAATATGATCAATTGAATAATAATTCAACATGGTTCTTCTTACTTAAATAACAAATCACAACATTTAGAGGGTAGTCACACACATGACCAAACACTTCAAAATGAATTTAGTTTAATTATGGAGCTCATAAATATGTGTGTTGACATTAATAATGCATTAAACAATGTTGAACAAATTACATTGATTATTCAAGAATTGTGTGAGATAACAAATGAAAGCCTACAAGATCTTTCTTTCAATATTTTTACACTCAACTATATAGATCTTTGGAGGCCTATGGTAAAACTGTGTATTCCTCACATACTCATTGATTTAGGCACCACCAATAATTGATTTTATTCTCAAGTGCAATTAGATGGGTTTGAATGCATTAATGACCATACTAAACATTGGCAAGGATATATTACTACAATGATATAATGATACACAATAATGATTGTTCACTGACAAGGATCAAGGCAATAATATCTGTATCTTTGTCATTCTTGATTCATTATCTTAAGATGAGCATTCATTGAAAAAAAAAACTCAAGGTATTATATCTTTGTATTCCTTGATTGTTTGGATTATCTTAAGATGGCCATTCATTGCATAAGGCTCGAGGTGTTATTACATCATTGTATTTTTTAATTCCTTGGATTTTCCTAATACCCTCATGTTATTGTAGTATGAAATTAAGTTGGAGGGAAATCCCTTGAATTTTGGAATTCATTAGTTGACTTTTGATAATGTCTTCATTGATTGTTTCATTGGTGCCTCTAATAAGACCTCATGTGTGAAGCTTTGGACCATATCAAGGTACACATTCTTGTGTTGGTTAGCATTTTATTTATATTATGTTTACACAAGAATCAATTGTCATTCATCTATTTTATTATTAAATATTTATTCATACATATAACTCTACCATTCATTTTCTCATATATAAATTTATTATAATGGTGGAGTTATTGGATGGATGATATTTCTTTACTATAATTGATATGATTGGTCATGAGAACATGGTTATAGGTTTATTATGGTGATTACTTGACACTTTTTTACCAATCGATGATGCTTCTCTTCATGAGATTTCAAAGATGTATTTTGTTAAACCTTGCTAGCTAGATGGTGAAGATCAAGTTTCTTCTTTGCTACACTCTTGGAGATCACAAGAGGATTTTGGTGCCCAATGTTCAACAATAATGGGCATAAATTATCTTTTCACCATCCTTGATATTCGATCATGTGGAGGACATAATGCAACTTGGTGTAACCATGAATCTTGTGTTGGCAATTGACACTCACCCGTTGACTTTCAGTAGTTGCTTATTAGTCTAGGGTTGTCATTGATGGAAACTCTTCTTGGTGATTCAGTTTGACGATCGTGATTTTATTGGCAATAGTGATTATGTGTTGTCATTGATGTCAACACTGTGCTCTAGTTGGATATGGTTCTTTCCTGGTTGGTTCCTATTCCAATTGGACTTGGTTTTGGCTTGTTTTTGATCCGGTATGATCAGATCATTGGTTTTGGTTTTGGATGGTTATTCAAGATGGTTATATGCTTTTAATATTCAGTTGGTTCATGATTTGTTGCTCTGGAAGCTATCGGTTGGCTTTACCAATTGGTGATATTCGATGAAATGATTAAGTAATTTTGGTGCGACTTACTGAAATGGTTCCTAACGTGTTGAAGGTGTTCTTGATCACGTTCTAATTGTTTGGTGGCTTCACATTGACTGGCGTGATGATTTGGTGATCCTATTTGGATCCGATTGGTTATTCTGTGTTATTACACTGAGGGTTTCTACCGATTGGTGAAACATGTAGATATTGGTCTTAGCGGAATTTTCGGTGGATATAATTGATTGGGAATTTGAATTAGGTCCATGCTATGTAATGTAAATCATAATATTGGTCAAGTGGTATCGTGTGATGTAATTTTTTTAATTATGGTTTATGGTTTTAGCGTTTAGCCGACCTTGTTATCAAGGTTGATGATTTGTATTTATAGGCGACTTATTCATGTAATTGGGTATGGTATGGTATAGGATGGTATGGAATGGTATGGTTATGTCTACATTATCAAAGAGAGGTAATTGTGCGAACAAAGATATATCATTCAACGAAGGGTGTGAAGGATTTAGAGTTGTAGGGTAGACATGTGTGCTTAACCAGAACTGTATCAAGCATTAGGAGATGCTATTTTCATAGTTCATTTTCTCCGGATTGTAGTTTGATGTTTATGTAAGTGTTGTCATGAAGGATTGCACCCGTGATGCTAAGTGCGAAACCAAGCAATCCTGTGAAACATGGAAACACCTTCGAGCATGTGGGTTGCTCAAATTGAAGGCGAATCTCCAGAGACTAGGCTAACTTCCTATCTTGATGGATCTCCTACAACTAACTTCTTGTGAGAAAACGGTAAAAGGCTTGCATTTGACTAAAAAACCTATCCTAATGGAGGTGATACACCAAAATTATGGAGTTTTAAACTACTACACTAAAACTATAACAACTACAATACCTAAAAAAAAAACTTCACAAATCAATTAGACCACCCAAATCATAAACAATTTGTGAAAAGTTTCAAAGCTATCCAACTTATGCATGTAGGAAAAATAAATTTTCACAACATGCAAGGAGCTGATAAATTAGGTGAACACAACCGACAACATGAATCACTGTGAAATTGTCCTACTTCTGCAAAGAAAGAGCATGACAGAGAAAAAGATTTGTAAAAATCACAATAACTCTATCAAATTGCTCACTCGACAATGAGAAAAGCAAGAAATACTGATAAGGAAATAACTCTGTATTGCAAACTGAATGAAAATAACTCTATTACAATCACTTAAAACTGCTAAGTACTGAGATGCAATGCTTTTTGTTGTATATGTAAGCAAAAAGAGAGAACTAGAGGGAAAAAATAAGGAGAGAGAGAATATATAGAACCATCATGTACATCTCCTTCCAAAACCCTAATAGAAAAATCTGCATGAGAAAAAGCCTTGGGCAACTTTGCCCAAAAAAGCTAAAAAAACTCATGCCAAAATATGTCAAAAAATAGCCACTAATGCTAAAATAAGGTCTCCAACTCCAACTGCATGAAAAAGTCATCCCCTACTGTAAATAGAACTACTGCAACTGCTAAAAATAGCCCTGAGAAGAAAAGAACTCATCCTCTAAAAATCTGCACGCCAGTCTCACCAAATATAGCTCTGTTTCAACTATAAGGTATAATGGACTGTATAGGTCACCAAATTTAAGTATGATAAAAATTTGGTAACAGTAAGCCAGTGAGACTTCTTTTTGTGATGAGAAATGAGCTCTAGGCGGTTAGCCTGATTGCAAGTGCAATCCCCATTGTAATTATTTCACATATTGCTAGAGAAGTATTATCTAGCTGTGTTTAGGGTTTCCCACCGTGGTTTTTCCATTTACTCGGTTTTCCATGTTAAAAATATTGGTGTTGTGTGTTATGTGCTTTCATGCTTTATCTTTCTCTGCGTTGTTTATATTTTGCTTCGATAAATGGTTTATAATCTGCTTTAATTGTTTAACTTGTGGAAAACTGATTCAGCACCCCCCCCCTCTCAGTTTTCTTCCTGTTCATTATTGGTATCAGAGCTTGGTCCTCTCTAAAAAAGATTAACCACTTTAGGAGATCCGATGGCACCAACTTCTAGATTTAATCCCTACCAGAAGGAGAGTCCCATATTTGATGGTAGAAATTACAATATATGGAAGGAGTAAATTAAGATTCATCTGAGATGTCTTGGAGTTGAAGTTTGGGAGATAACAGAGAAAGGGTATACACCTCATGATCCTATGAAGGGGAAAAAGTGAGGCTAAGTATGGAAACTCTAATCCCACTCTCATACACACTCATGAAATATGAAAGAGCCTAGGGAGGTAATGCATCTCAGCTACTTCTTATGAGAAAGAGAGAGGCATGGATTACCTCTTATGTTTTCTATTCCTTTGCTGTAAATGAGAGAGAGGAATGATGCAAAATGCAATCTAACCTAGAAAGCAAGTAAGCAAGCAAATCCTAATATGAGAATGCAGATCAAAGAACAAAAGATACACTATTGAAAAGTATAGATCAGAAGGCAAAATCAGAGGTGCGCCTGTGTCTGAAATCTAAGAAGAAATATCTGCAACTAGGGTGCCACACCACTACCCTGATTTTGCAATTATGGAGCTACAACTGACAAGAGGGATTCTGAGATCTGTAAGTTGTTGTTCTGCCAAGTCTTGCTGATAGAGGGTAAGACCAGGGCGCTATGTCCCTATCCTGGGTAGGACCAGGCCACCACACCCTTTTCCTTGACAGATTTATGCACTTCTAAGGTTTCTGGGTGGTGTAGATGCATGTTCCAGATATGTAACTGCTTCCAGATTCCTGTTTCTGCACCTGCAACTGAAAAGGGAAGGTTTTGGGTGGCTATATAGGGTTTTGCCTTAGTCAAACCCCCATGTTGGTGATTTCCACCTCCACGAATAGCCGATAATGTACTAAAAATGTGTGTGCAAGAACTTTGTGTATATGCAAGATCCTAAGAATGAAAGTAAACAACCTAGAGCAACCCTAAAGAGTAAACCCTAATTGCTTATAATTGACAAAGTAAATACTCTAAATCCATAATGCAAAGTGATCTAAAGCATGAATATGAATCAAAATGAAGCTTATGCAAAGACATGAAAACAACATGAAACCATACCCATGTTGGCATTTGCATGAAGATTGCATTAATGATATGTTATGTTGTCATTGATGTCAATTGTCTGGTAATGATATTGTTGATATTGTCTTGTAATTAGTAGGAAGAGCTTTGTGAAGGACATTGTAAATCGGTATGTAAGTTTGTGAGTTGAACTGGTAACCGGTGTAAAAGGTTAAACCCTATCGATGTAATGTAACCGGTAAACCCTACCAGTTGTTTTTGTTAAATCCTAATCGATTAAGGTTGTTGAATTGGTTATGTTGCTTTATGATCTAATGTTGAGTGGTAATGATGGTGACACGTATGGTCATTGTATAAAGACAGGTTCAAATTGTTTTGGCGTGTTTGTTTGTTTGTCTAGGTAAAGAGCAAAATGTATTGCATCTAATGCAAAGTATGTGATGAGTTATTGAGCTCAATGTAGCGGTAATCAAGGAGTGGTTGAGGTTTTCTTAATTGATGTGTAGAGATTGCTATGAAATCCAACGGTCATACTTGAACTGACTTGTTTGTAATCGCGATGAGAGGATTAGGTTTTTGTTGTGTTACCGACCTAATTGATTTGTATTTAAGGTCGATGAAGTTGTTTTGTATTAGTTTTTTTATTTACTGATTCACCCCCCCTCTTAGTAATCTACCAGATACTTATTCTTTCATCATACCATCAATTGGTATCAGAGCCTCTTAGGTCCTCTAAGGTCTAAGCCTAATAGCTTGAGGAAAAAATCTGCTAGATCATGATGAAGAAGGAAGGTTCAAAGCTCAATAGAGAAAACTATAGGATATGGAGCGATAGAATGAAGATTTACATCAAGAGTCTAGGAAGTTAGTATTGGGATCATGTAGATACTAAGTATATTGCACCTACTGGGATTCTGATTGATGATCAAAAGAAAGAACAACAAGAAAATCATCAAGCATTGGAAGCTATTATCAGTTCCCTATTTGATGCTGAATATGTAGATGTTCATGGTCTTGAAACCGCATATGAGGTATGGAAAAAACTTGAAGAGATTTATAGTGGTGATGAACATGTTAAGATTGCTAAAGAGGAGAGTCTAAGAGGAAAGTTTGATGACATGAGGATGTCTGAAGGTGAGAATATCCAACAGTATGGTCAAAGGATAAAAGAGATAGTCGGTGAAATTAAGAGTGTAGGAGGGAAAGTGGAAGATGCCACAGTGATCAGTATGGTATTGATCACCCTGCTATCGGTCTATGCTATACGAGTTGCAGCTACTCAGGAGCTGAAGTCCATTGACAAAACTAAGGTAACTCTTGACTCCATCATTGGCAAGCTTACTACTTTTGAATTAAATGGTTATGATGGTAGTGTACATAAATCCAAGTCTACATTTAGAGCTTTTGTTTCTAACCCATATGTGAGAAAAAGTAGAGATACTAGTCATGGTTATGAATCCAGATCCAACAAAGATGTTGATGATGAAGACAGTTTAGTGGAGCTTGAAGCATTGTTGGCAAAGCATTTGCCTAGAGGTACTGGTAAATATAGAGGTAAATTACCTTTAAAATGTTTTGCATGCAACAAGATTGGTCAAATAGCGGCTATTTGTCCTAATGGTGAAAATGAACACAAGAGAGATAAATTCAAGAAGTATAAGGGCAAAGGCAAGAGAGATTGTCTTATTGCTATTGACAGTGGTATCACTGATGAAGAATCTGATGATGATGCTAAACAAGATATTGTGTTTGTAGCTATTAAGGAAGAGATATCAGACCAGAAGGCATTAGTATCCAGGATGGATAACTCTGATGATTGGATCATTGATAGTGGTTGTTCGCATCATATGACCGATGATTGAAGCAAATTTCTTTCCTTGAAGGAATTTGATGGCGGCGTTGTTGGATTTAACAATGACTCACCCTGCATGGTTAAAGGTAAAGGAGTTATTTCTCTTAATGGGAAGAGCAGTGCAGATGATGTCTACTGGGTTGAAGGTCTAAAGCACAATCTTTTGAGTGTGGCACAACTCAATGACAAAGGATACCCACTGGAGTTTAAAAATAGTATGTGCAAAATCTTTGACAACAAAGGTGAATTGATTGCAATCGAGAAACAAACTAAAGGTAACCTGTTTCACCTTAATTCTAAAGTTAGCAACTGTTTTATTGAAAAAACAGATGATAGCTGGCTTTGGCATAGAAGATTTTGTCATATAAACTTTGATAACATTGTTAAAGTGAGTAAGTCCAAGACAGTGAGAGGTTTTCCTTAGTTAGACAAACCGGTTAATTCTCTTTGCAAAGAATGTCAGTTAGGAAAGATGACTTCTTCAACTTTCAAAAGAAAATCATTTTTAGTGGAGCACTTGTTAGATTTGGTTCATACAGATATTTGTGGGCCAATAAGAACAAAAAACATTCAAGGTGACATATATTTCATGATTCTCACTGATGGTTTCTCAAGGATGATGTGGGTCATATTCTTGAAAGATAAGACTGAAGCTTTTGGTAAGTTCAAGGCATTCAGTGCCTTAGCTGAGAAAGAGAGCGGTAAGAAGATAAAATGTCTAAGGACAGATCAAGGCGGTGAATTTACTTTTGAGGAATTCACTAGGTACTGTGAAGAGAATGGTATCAAAAGACAAGCACCAAGGACACCACAACAGAATGGTATCGCATAAAGAAACAACCGATCAGTTGTTGAAGCTGCTAGGACAATGTTGATACAAGGAGGTGTAGCGAAAACCTTTTGGAGAGAAGCTATCAGCACAACTGTCTACACAATGAACCGGGTTCTGAAAAAGAGAGGTAAGGAAAAGACTCCTTATGAATATTGGTATTGAAGATCACCTGATGTTACCTATTTTAAGATATTTGGAAGCAAATGTTTTATTAAGAGAGGTGACTACATTGGCAAATTTGAGGCTAAGAGTGATGGATGCATATTTCTTGGCTATTCCACCAAGAGTAAGGCCTAAAAATGTTTTAACAACCAGATACAGAGAATTGTTGAGAGTGCCGATGTTCGAGTAGATGAATATCCTGAAGTCTCAGAAAGAACCAGTTCAGAGAAAAAGGATGAAGATCCTTGCATTTTGTTTTTGGAACCAAAAACTGTGAAATTTGAAACTGACAAAGAAAATTCTGATGCACCAATCCAACCAGAACAGATAAATTCAGAAGAAGATGATGACAATGAAGAAGCTGAACCTGAAGATAATGATCATGTTATTCCTAGATATGTGAGATTGAATCACAATCCTAAGTAGATTATTGGAGATAAGGATGCTGAAGTACTAACTAGAAGAAGAATCAGAGAGAATTCTTGCATGATCTCCACCATTGAACCAAGAACTGCTAAGGAGGCATTTGGTGATGATCATTGGGTTAAATCTATGGAGGAGGAATTAGATCAAATTGAGAAGAACAACACTTAGACCCTAGTACCCGACCAGTAATTAAGAATCTTATAGGTAGTAAATGGGTATACATGAACAAGTTGAATGAAGATGGTGTTGTAGTTCGTAAAAAGGCAAAATTGGTTTGCAAGGGTTATGCACAAGAAGAAGGAGAAGATTATGGCAAAACTTTTGCACCAGTAGCAAGACTAGAAGGTGTCAGAACTTTACTTGCATTTGTAGCCCATAAGGAGTTCAAGGTATATCAGATATGTTAAGTCTGCATTTTTGAATGAGATATTGGAAGAAGTATACATAGAGCAGCTAGATGGTTATGCTTTGATTGATGAGAAAGACACAGTGTGCAGATTGCATAAGGATTTACATGGATTAAAGCAGGCACCCAGAGCATGGTATAAAAGGATTCATACACATCTGATGAAGATAGGCTTTCTGAGAACCAGTGACGATAGTAACATATCTCTCAAGTCTGAAGGAGATGAAATAGTAGTTAGTGAAGTATTTGTTGATATTATATTTGGAGGTAATGATGTCATGAGCAGCAATTTTGCAGAGGAAATGAAAAATGAGTTTGAAATGTCTTTAGTAGGGGAAATACAAAATTTCCATAGGCTTGCATATACAACAAATGAAGAATGGTATTTTCATTACACAGTCTAAGTATGTGAAAGAGGTTTTGAATACATTTGGCATGAGTGGTTGTAAACCAGTTGGGACACCAATGAATACAGGTTGCAAATTGTCTAAGGAAGATGAATCTAAGTCTATTGATGAAAAGGAATATAGGTCCATGATTGGAAAATTGCACTATGTTATTCACAACAGACTAGACATAGCCCATGCGGTTGGCATAGTTGCTAGATTCCAGAAGAATCCTAAGGAAACTCATTTGATAGCATCCAAGAGAATTTTTAGATACCTGAAAGGTACTGTTGACTATGGATTATGGCATCCAAATGGAGGAAACTTTGATTTGAAGGTATACACAGATGCTGATTGGGTAGGAAATGTTGATGACTGAAAAAGCACAACCGATGGAGCATTTTTTCTTGGAGGAAGGCTTGTTTCATGGAGTAGTAAAAAGCAGAGTTATACTTCATAATCTACTACTGAATTTGAGTATATTGCAACTTATATGAATTGCACACAAGCTATTTGGATGAGACACATTTTGGAAGGTTTTAAGATGAATATTTCAGAACCTATAAATATTTTATGTGATAATACAAGTGCCATAAATATTTCCAAGAATCTTGTTTTGCATGCACAAACCAAGCACATTGAATTGAAGTATCATTTCTTGATGGAAAAAGTTCAGAGTAAAGATGTTATCTTAGAGCATGTTTCTACCAAGGAGTAGCTTGCAGATATTTTTACCAAACCTCTTTCTAAGACTAATTTTGACTATCTTAGAAGTCAGTTAGGGGTTGTCCCTCTTCATGAGGTTAGTTGAGCATGATGTTGACTGCATCAGTCCCTGAATCACTTGCAGAATTTTACAAGGATTGATGTAGAAGTGGATGTATTCCACAAGGGGAGCATCAAGTTGTCATATGTTGATGATGCATAGTGAAAATTTGACATTACATGCTTTACTTTCAATTTGGCATTGCTGTCAAAGGGGGAGAAGAATTATGTGATTATGAAGGAAAGCCAATGATAGACTGAAGACAAAGAGAGCATGTGAATACTTGGTAATGTAAACTAGGATTCCTATTCACAATCTTAGCAGCAATCCATGGTGTTGATATTTGTATTTCTATCAATGCCAAAGGGGGAGATTGTTGGCATTTGCATGAAGATTGCATTAATGATATGTTATGTTGTCATTGATGTCAATTATCTGGTAATGATATTGCTAATATTGTTGATATTGTCTTGTAACAAGTAGGAAGAGCTTTGTGAAGGACATTGTAAACCGATATGTAAGTTTGTGAGTTGAACCGGTAACCGGTGTAAAAGGTTAAACCCTATCTATGTAATGTAACTGGTAAACCCTATTAGTTGTTTTTGTTAAACCCTAACCGATTAAGGTTGTTGAATTGGTTATGTTGGTTTATGATCTGATGTTGAGCAGTAATGATGGTGACACATATGGTCATTGTATGAAGACAAGTTCAAATTGTTTTGGCATGTTTGTTTGTTTGTCTAGGTAATCAGAAAAATGTATTGCATCTAATACAAAGCGCATGATGAGTTACTGAGATCGATGTAGCGATAATCAAGGGGTGATTGAGGTTTTCTTAATTGATGTGTAGAGATTTATATGAAATCCAACGGTCATACTTGAACTGACTTGTTTGTAATATCGATGAGAGGATTAGGTTTTTGTTGTGTTACCAACCTAATTGATTTGTATTTAAGGTTGATGAAGTTGTTTTGTATTAGTTTTTCTATTTACTGATTCACCCCCCCCTCTCAGTAATATACCAGATACTTATTCTTTCATCATACCATCCACCCAACACCAAGGGACAGGTACAAGCCAATCATTAGTTAGTGATCTCCTATTGCTCTTCTACATCTTCAAAAGCCTCCAATTGATAAAATGATGCTTGATGAATGTTTGATGGATGAATGATGAATGTTGTTGAAGACTTCAAAGATCTAGTCTTTTGCTGCAAAGAAGGTTCTAATACTCCAAAAACATGCCCTTAGATTCTTAGAAGAAGACCCCTTCAAATGACAAAAGAGAGCTCTTAAGTATGAAACCCTAGATCTTAATTTCATGTTTAGGCCGACCTAGGATTTGAATTTCCCCCTGATATTTTGGGGTTAAGCATTATCATATCATAGGATTGTGATCCCGAAATTTCAGGAAAAAGTCACGGACCATGTGCATTCCCACCACGGTCTGACAAACTTTTCACCAAATTTTCGGAGCTATTAGATATGATGATATTAGAGTGCATCCCAAAGTTACAACTGATTTCAAGATGTTTTGATATGCAAAATCGGCCCTAAACGGTCAAAATAAGACATAATTAGGGTTTATGATTAAATGATTCATTGGAGGAATAATATGAAAAGGGGAACACTTAGGGTAAAGGGCCAAACTTTGTAATGTGTAAAGTGATGAGACATAACCTTAGATTAAATTAAATTAATTAATTAAATGCTTAAAGGGGAATGAGAAATGCAAGATGAAAGACACACTAAGGCGGGTGCTAACCTAAGTGTGAAATTGTACCACCCTAGCAAGGGTGTACAATTTACGAAACTACATTTAGCCCCCACTTTAGTGGTGGAAATCAAATGTTGTGGTGGAAATGTTAATGAGCATGTGGTTGTGTCAAAGATTCTGAGAGTTCTACCTCTGGCTTACAAGATTAAGGATACTGCAATAAATGAACTCTGGATAATGTCAAATACCCCTATTACTAGAGATACATTACTTGGGAAGTTGGCTGCTTTTGAACTTGAAGAACTTGGAGATCCAAGTGCTACTAAAAGAGAGACTTCATTTAAAGCATCTGCCTCTGGTAAGTAGAAGATTGATTGGAAGGAGTTATATGCTAAAGACTTGGAAGACATTGAGAGAGAAGATAGAGAACTTGAAGACTTGGAAGCCCTAATTGCCAGAAGAATCCCTAAAGGACCGGTTGGAAGTAAGTATGAAGGAAAAGTTCCTTTTAAATGTTTCTCATGCAATAAGATTGGTCATTTTGCTTATAGATGTCTTGAAAGAGCTTCTAGGAATCAAGAAAGATTTATGAGGAATTATAAACCTAATCTGAAATATCAGAGCAGACCTAGATTTAGAAGGAATAAGGATAAATCATGTTACTATGTTGGTGATGATGATTTTGGTATTACTGATAATGATGATGAACCTGTGAGTGGATCCAGTAATGGAAGCTCCGGTAAAGATTGGGTCTTTATTGCTATCAAGGATGATTATGTGGAACCTGTCATTGATGTAAATTATACTAAGGAGAAGGCTCTAGCTACTAAAATTGAAGAAAATGATGAATGGATTATAGACAGTGGTTGCTCACACCACATGACTAGCGACAAGAGGAAATTCCCGACTCTGGAAGAATTTGATGGTGGACTAGTCAAATTTGGAGACAACAAGGCATGCAGGATCAAAGGCAAAGGAACAATGTTTACTATGTTGAAGGTTTGAAGCATAATCTTTTGAGTGTAGGTCAGATGATGGATAGAGGATTTTATTTACAATTCAAAGATGAAAAGTGCAAGATTATCAATAGATCTAGATTGGAAATTACATCCAGAACTCAGACCAAAGGAAATATCTTTCATTTGAACTCTGGTGAGAAGACTTTCTTGATTGCTCAGTTTGATGAAAGTTGGCTATGGCATAAGAGGATGTGTCACATGAATTTTTATTGCATTGTGAAGATCGGTTCAATACAATCTGTCAAAGATTTGCCCAAGATTATCAAGCCTCATAATCCGATATGTAGAGAATGTCAAATGGGTAAGCACGTTAGAACTTCTTTCAGAAGCATACATTGTTGGCATTACAATAGAAAGGACATTGTTGGCATTACAATAGAAAGGAGATTGTTGGCATTTCATTAAGGATATTGAGAAGGTTGTTGGAGATTATTGATATAACTGAAGAAGGATGATTATTGTCTTTATAATATTATTTTGTCATTGATGTCAAGAAATTGATTTTCTGATTCAGTATGATGTTGCCATATCTTGAGAAGTATGTATTGATGAGAATTAAGATGTTGGTAAGTGACACATAAAGAATGTGATAATGAAGGGGAGAAATAAGTTATTCACTGGGCAACTATTACCGAGTTAGACAATGATGAGATCATGTTGTTTTGATTGTTTTGATATCCTACATATGTTGTTGATTGTAAGGTTAATACTATACTATGTCACCGAGCAAAGAACCTAGTCGGTAAACCCTAAGGAACCTAGTCAGTAAACCCTAAGGTTATCGATATCGGTTAATGAAGGCAAAATGTCTACCGAGTAAAGTTTAGTATTTACCGAGTAACAACCGAGTTATGATAGATCACATTGGATGGATAAAAGCATTATTTAATTAAGGATGCTGATGAGCTGGAGATGAATAGATGATTGGTATGTTGCGCATGAATTTTGTTAAGGATCTACTACAATGGAAAATCAAGAGGAAGATCTACAACACAGATTGAACCGCAATAACCTAGCACAAGTTCCTAGGAAGGAATGCAAGTTCCAAGGCGAGGTAAAACTTTTTCAGATTGAAGGATACATTGAACCTAGTCAAGATTGATGATCTGATGGCCAAGATTGATCATGGGAAATGTGATCAAGGAGATTGAGCGGTTAGAAAATTGTTTACAAATAAGGAATTGTTGATAAACAATGTATGCGGGCAAGTGTAAGCATAGGGATGCTACATAGTGATTACTGAGCACAGAAGCTTGAAGATTTGTTTGAATAACAAAGTAGGGAGCCCAGTAGAGGGACAAGATAAGTCCTATGACTAGATTGTTTTGAGAAAATAAGAATCTGCTTTAGCATTTTAGATGTGAAGTTGCAGATATATTTTTATTATTGTTATTTTGTAAAGTGATAGAAAATCTCTTAACCGAGTGGACCTAACAGTCTTATTTGTAAATCCTCTAGCAAGGTAACATTATAAATGAGTGTTTGAAATCCTTTGACAAGGTCACTTCTAACAAAGTGAAGATCCTAAAAGATCTAAGGGAAATCCCTTAAACCGGTCACATCTAGCAATGTGTTTGTAATCTTTAACAAGATTTGCTTTTAACCGAGCATAATCTAGAAGAGTATATTTCTTAGTGGGTCCGAAATCCCACAGTGGTTTTTCCCTATTTGGGTTTCCACGTTAAATCTGGTGTTATATGTGTTATGATGATTATGTGTTTATGAGTTAGCATGTTTAGCAGTTTTTGGTTATATATTTAGAAGTATAAGTTATCGAGGTTGAATATGTTGATTTTATGGAAGATTAAGTTTGTATGATTCACCCCCCCCCTCTCATCTTGTTAGCTATTGCCATCAGTACTTTACATTTAGTATCAGAACTTACATACATGATAGATATAATGAAATTATTGATCTTATTCATATTGGTCTATGTGGACTGGCAAGGACTAAAAGTTTTCAAGGTAACAAATACTTTATGTTGCTTATTGATGATTATTCTAGAATGATGTGGGTTGCATTTTTGAAAGAAAAATCAGAAGCTCTTGAGAAATTCAAAATTTTCAAAGATATGGTTGAGACAGAAACAAGATTGAAGATAAAATGTTTAAGATCAGATCAAGATGGTGAATTTACAGCTGCTGAGTTCAACAACTTTTTTGAGATGCATGGAATCAGAAGACAATTTTATGCACCTATAACTCCACAACATTATGGAATAGTGGAAAGGAAAAACATAACTATCTTAGATGTTGCAAGATGAATGATGATGGAAGCCAAATTGGCTGATATCTATTGGAGAGAAGCTATCAATACTGCGCTATACACTTTCAACAGAGTACACATAAAAGGTGATACCACTAAGACTCCTTATGAATTATGGTTCGGTCATACTCCTACTGTCAGATATTTCAGAATTTTTGGAAGTAAATGCTATATTAGAAGAGATGATGCATTAGGGAAATTTGATCCTAGATGTGATGAAGAAATATTTTTGGGCTATTCTACTAAGAGTAAAGCATATAGATGTTATAACAAAAGATTGAATAGGATAATGGAAAACATAAATGTCAAAGTGGATGAGAAAGGTAATAATCAGATCAGATCATATGACTATGGACCAGAAGATGAAATTGTCAGATCATAATCGATTGTGTAAGAATTAGTTCAGAACATTGATCCAGTTGCTCCGGTAACATCAAAAAATTCCACAGTGATTGTTGATGAGCAGAAAGATTCAGAAAGTCAAGATAATCCTAAACTCCCAGGTATGTAAAGTTGAATCATTCTGAAGATCAGATCATTGGAGATAAGAGGAAATGTGTGATGACAAGAAGAAGGTTAGCTGTTGAAAAGGTATATTTAATTTCTCAAATTGAACTAGAATCATTTATTGAAACAAGTAAAGATGAAAATTGGATGAGAGCTATGGAAGAAGAATTGAATCAAATAGAAAAGAATAAAATATGGGAATTGGTTCCTAGGCCTAAAGATAAAAATGTTATTGGAACTAAATGGGTTTTCAGGAATAAATTAAATGAGGAAGGTCAAGTTGTAAGAAACAAGGCTAGATTGGTTTGCAAAGGATATTCACAAGAAGAAGGAGTTGATTATGACGAAACTTATGCTTCGGTTGCTAGGATTGAAGTGGTAAGACTATTTCTTGCCTATGTTGCACACAAGAACTACAAGCTATATCAGATGGATGTTAAAAGTGAATTTATGAATGGAGTGTTAGGACCTGGAGGCAACTGAGACGGGGGGGGGTGAATCAGTTGTCTATTAATTTCAACCCAAATATAACTTAATCAAACTTGATGCACAATACCTGTAAACCAAACTTAATGCTGGTTGATAGTTTAACAGTTAATAACAGTACCGATAAAGTTTAATGCATGAAACAAAAAGAAAAATAACATCCACAACACATAACACATATATTTGTACGTGGAAACCTTGTAAGGGGAAAAACCACAGTGGGAAACCTTACCCACAATCAAATGATACTACTGCAGATAGTATGTGTGTACAAATAGGGTTTGCACATGCAAAAAGGCCAACTACCTAGATCTCACTGCTCAATCACAAAATGAGTCACATTGACTACAATTGGATGGTTAAATCAAATGATAATGTACTATTCAAAATAGCATCTTCATATGTTGGATTCAGTATCGGTTAACCTCTGATTATCTTGTTCATACCTTCCTTGAATCTTCAAATGATGTCTGCGTGTATAGTTATGCTTATATTCACATATACCTTATTACAATCCTTTTTCACCTCTTCTACATAATCTCATAAATGAGATCTTACATATATACCAAAACCTAAGACCAAATGTGTAGGTCAGCTCACTAAGAATATTACAATTAATTCAATTATAAATGAATCAATATGTGATGCATCATGTCGGCTCAATGCATTTACAATAATAAACAATCAATAAATCATCTCCATAACGTGTCGTGCTGATCTAGAATAGATAATGCTTGTCGGTCCATAACCTAGAGCTATTTGTCAGTAATAACAAATATGCAAACTCGATTAGGTCAATAACCAAATCACCAAAAATAATTATCCAAACCATGTCTTTGACATAACCAAGTGATCTCCAGATGATAACATATCATCCTCAGTTTTGGTGAACAATATAACCTACCGATGAACCAAATACCAGTGACTATGCATAAGTTACTGAACATGCCGATGAACGTAACCAAAGATCTTCAGTGTTGATAAGTGTTCACAAGTGTTGGTAAGTGTTGACATCAATGACAAAACCAATGCAACACATCCATAATACCAACAATCTCCCCCCTTTGGCATTGATGGCAACACAAGATGGAAAAACCATGTAAGTGCCAAAGCAAAAATGCCAAAAACCAAAAACCAATAATCTCCCAAAGAGATCAATTACCAGAAATCAAAATACATAATATCTCTCCCCCCAGGAATAATCTCTCCCCAAAAGATAATGTGTTTTTCCATAGATATCTCTCCCCCTTTGACATCAAATGCCAAAGCAATACAAAACCAAATACAATCAGTTCATAGAACTAATTACAAATACCATTTGTTATAACCAACTACTCCCCCTCAGAAGTAGCTCTCCTTCATCAAAGCCGAAAAAAGATTTCTCTGTTAGTTTCTGTCGGTCTGATGCCATGCTCCGCATGTCTAAGTTTCTATCGGTGAGGGTATAACCCCAAGCTGCTCTCTGAGATATTCAAAAGTTTCCTTAGGCAAAGGCTTAGTAAAAATATCTGCAATATGCTCTTTAGGATTCACATAAACCAATTTCACTTCTTTTGCTTCAACATTCTCTTTCAGAAAATTAAATTTGATAGAAACATGTTTAGTTTTAGAGTGAAATACCAAATTCTTGGATATATCAATTGCTGCCATATTATCATAGTAAATGATTATAGGTTCTTTGCATTTTACCTTTATGTCCTTCAACATTTGCTTAATCCATAATACCTGAGTACAGTTAGTTGTTGTTGCAACATATTCTGATTCTGCTGTTGATAATGATGTACAACTCTGTTTCTTTCTCAACCATGAAATCAATCTGCTACCAAGAAATAATGCTCCACCAGTGGTGCTCTTTCTGCCATCTACATCTCCTACCCAATTTGCATCTGTGTATGCACATAAATCAAAATTTTCATCTTTAAGATACCATAAACCAAGATTTGTTGTGCCTTGTAGATACCAGAAAATCCTTTTCACTGCTGATTCATGATTTTCCTTAGGATTATTCTGAAATCTTGAAACAATACATACTGCATTCATAATATCAGGTTTTGTTTATGTCAAATACAATAAACCTCCAATCATAAATTTATATCCTGTCAGATTAACAGGTGTTGATTCATCCTTCAATGATAGTTTATCAGTTGTAGTCATAGGAGTACTTACCAGTTTAGATTTTTCCATACCGAATTTATTTAGTAGTTCTTTCAAGTACTTAGATTGACATATGAATATACCTTTATCAGTTTGTGAAATCTGAAATCCTAAAAAGAATTTTATCTCCTCAATCATAGACATTTCAAATTCTTCCTGCATCTTATTAGAAATTTTTTTACACAATCCATCTTCTCCTCCAAAAATTATATCATCAACAAAAACTTCAATAGCCAAGATGTCATCATCAGTCACTTTGAAATATAAGTTGTTGTCAACATTACCTTTAGTGTAACCAAGCTTCAAAATATATTTGTCCAATCTAGCATACCAAGCTCTAGGAGCTTGCTTCAATCCATATAAAGCTTTCCTTAACCTGCAAACCATATCTTTGTCATTTGTCAAAGAAAATCCATCAGGTTGTTCAATGTAAACTTCCTCTTCAAGATCACCATTCAGAAATGTACATTTAACATCCATTTGATATACTTTGTAGTTCTTGTATACTGCAAATGCTAAGAATAGTCCGACTGCCTCAATTCTAGCTACCGATGCAAAGGTTTCATTGTAATCAATTCCTTCTTTCTGTGAATATCCCTTACACACTAATCTTGCTTTGTTTTTGATTACCTTACCATCTTCATTAAGTTTATTTCTGAATACCCATTTAGTTCCAATTACATTTTTGTTTGTAGGTCGGGGAACCAATTTCCATGTGTTATTATTTTCAATTTGTTCCAATTCATCTTCCATAGCCTTAATCCAATGTTTATCTTCACATGCCTCATTAATTGATGCTGGTTCAATTTGAGAAATTAGACATACTTCTTCATTTTCCAGTCTCCCTCTAGTCATTACACCTTGATACTTATTCCCAATTATCTGACTTTCAAAGTGATTCAATTTTACATACCTGGGTGTATTCACTTGTTGTTGTTCTTCAATCACTGTGGAATTCTCAGATGATGCCGGTGTGAATGGATCAACATTCTGTACCGGTGCACTCTGTATAGGTTCTTTTGTGATTATCTGAACTGTCGGTTCAGAGTCCATAGACCTTGAATTGCCTCTAAACTGTTCATCAATCTTCACATTTGCACTCTCAATGATTTTCTGCAATCTCTTATTAAAGCATCTATATGCCTTGCTCTTAGATGAATAACCAAGAAATAATCCTTCATCACTTCTAAGATCAAATTTACCAATATAATCATCTCTCCTAATATAACATTTGCTTCCAAATATTCTGAAATATTTAAGATTAGGAGTATTACTAAACCATAGTTCATGAGGGGTCTTACCGGTTTCACCTTTGATGTGAACTCTGTTGAATGTGTAAACCGTTGTATTCACTGCTTCTCTCCAATACATGTGAGGTAGGTTTGCTTCTGATATCATGCTTCTAGCTGCATCCAAAATAGTTATGTTCTTCCTTTCCACAATTCCATTTGACTGGGGTGTCCGAGGTGTTGATATCTGTCTTCTGATTCCATTCACTTCACACAATGTATTAAAATTCTTAGATGTGAATTCACCTCCTTGATCTGATCTTAAACATTTGATTTTCTTACCAGTTTCATTCTCTACCATTACCTTGAATAGTTTGAATTTCCCAAAAGCTTTTGATTTCTCCCTGAGAAAAGTAACCCAACACATTCTAGAATAATCATCAATGATTAGCATGAAATAAATATCTCCTTGTAAACTTCTAGTTCTTGCCAAACCACATAAATCAGTGTGAATTAAATCAAGAACATTATTGGATTTCTCTGGAATACTCTTAAAAGTTGCTCTAACTTGCTTTCCAAATTGACATTCCTTGCATACCGGATTGTGAGGTTTTACAATCTTAGGTAAATCCCTTACTGCCTTAGTAGTACTAATCTTCACAATGCAATCAAAATTTACATGACAAAGTCTCTTGTGCCATAACCAACTTTCATCAATATGTGCAATCAAGCATTCTTTCTCATTGTTATTCCAATGAAAGATATTACCTCTAGTCTGATTACCTGTTGCAATTTCCAAACCAATTCTATTCATGATTTTGCATTTACCATTCTTGAATTGTAACTAAAATCCCTTTTCAGCTAATTGACGAGCACTCAAAAGATTATGTTTCAAACCTTCAACATAATAAATGTTGTCAGTATTGTGCTTACCATCAAAAGATATAGTGTATTTTCCTCTAATCAAACAAGCTTTATCATCCCCAAATCTTAGTAGACCTCCATTATATTCCTGAAAGGTTAAGAATTTACTTTTATCACCAGTCATATGATGTGAACATCCGAAATCAATGATCCATTCATCCTTTTCTTCAATTTTAGCTAACAAGGCCTGCTCTACCGGTTGTATAGTAGCTGCTGGTTGATCTTCTATTATTGCAACAAAAGCCCATCCATTGTCTGCCGGTTCTTCATCAGAATCATCAATAACTCCATCACCATAGTAACATGATTTGTCTCTATTCTCCTTAAATCTGTATCTCTGATATTCAGGGTTAGGCTTATATGTTCTTTCAGCTTCTTCTTTCAATCTTGCATGTCTATCAGGACACCTAGATTCCATATGACCAATTTTATTGTAGTTAAAACATTTAAATGGTGCTTTACCTTCATACTTACTTCCAACTGGACCTTTAGGCATTTTCCATGCAAATAGTGCTTCAAGCTCTTCCAATTCTTCATTCTCTCTTCTAATTTCTTCAATTTCTCTTGCATAAAGTGCTTTCCAGTCAGATTTCTCCAGCATGACCAAATTCCTCAAGTTCAAAAGCTGAAAGTTTTCCAGCCAAGGTATCTCCAGATACTGATGTATTAGCATTGTTCTTAGTCCATTAATAGCAGTTACTTTCATTTTGTATGCCGGTGGCAATGCTCTTAAAACTTTAGAAACAATTTCACCTTCACTTAAGGATCCTCCACAACATTGTATATCCAAAACAATTTCATTGACTCTTTCCATAAAAGTAGAAATCCTTTCATCTTCTTCCATTTTCAGATTTTCATACCTGACCCGTAAGCATTCCAGTTTTGCAATTTTGACAGTGGTATCACCTTCATTCAATGTCTCCAATTTGTCCCAAATAGCTTTAGCAGTAGATCGATATGATAATCCCATGATTTGCTGATCTGATAATGCGCTCAAAAGTGCTTCTCTTGCTTTGCAATCATTCTCTTGATCTTTAGCCAAGGTAGGAGGATTAGGTTGACTTTGTGTAGTTCCAACATAGCCATTCTTTGTAACATCACATATGTCTCTTCGAATGCAATTAAGATGTGTTTCCATTCTGATCTTCCATATACAATAGTTAGTTCCATCAAGCTTCAGACTGTCCTTCTTGAAATAGTTATTTGCCATAGAATCTCCTCAAGCTATTAAACTTTTGCAAAAAGAGAACTTGGCTCTGATACCAATTGTTAGGACCCGGAGGCAACTGAGATGGGGGGGGGGTGAATAAGTTGTCTATTAATTTCTACCCAAATATAACTTAATCAAACTTGATGCATAATACCAGTAAAGTTTAATGCATGAAACAGAAAGACAAATAACATCCACAATACATAACACATATATTTGTACGTGGAAACTCTGTAAGGGGAAAAACCATAGTGGGAAACCTTACCCACAATCAGATGATACTGCTGCATATAGTATGAGTGTACAAATGGGGTTTGCATATGCAGAAAGGCCAACTGCCTAGAGCTCACTACTCAATCACAAAATGAGAGTCACACTGACTACAATTGGATGGTTAAATCCAATGATAATGTATTGTTCAAAATAGCATCTTCATATGCTGGATTCAGTACCGGTTAAACTCTGATTGTCTTCTTCATACCTTCCTTGAATCTTCAAATGATGTCTCTGTGTATAGCTCTACTTATATTCACATATACCTTATTACAATCCTTTTTCACCTCTTCTACATAATCTCATAAATGAGATCTTACATATATACCAAAACCTAAGACCAAATGTGTAGGTCGGCTCACTAAGAATATTACAATTAAATCAATTACAAATGAATCAATATGCGATGCATCATGTAGACTCAATGCATTTACAATAATAACCAATCAATAAATCATCTCCATAACGTGTTGTGCTGATCTGGAATAGATAACATTTGCCGGTCCACAACCTAGACCTATTTGCTGGTAACAACAAATATGCAAACTCGATTAGGCCAATAACCAAATCACCAAAACCAAGTGTCCAAACCATGTCTTCGACATAACCAAGTGATCTCCAGATGATAACAGATCATCCTCAGTGCCAGTGAATAATATAACCTACCGGTGAACCAAATACCAGTGACTGTGCATAAGTTACTGAACATGTCAGTGAATGTAACCAAAGATCTTCAGTGCTGATAAGTGTTCACAAGTGTTGACATCAATGAAAAAACCAATGCAACACATCCATAATACCAACATGGAGATCTTGAAGAAGAAGTCTACATTAAGAAGCCTGATGGATTTTCATCATCAAAGGACAGGGACATGGCTTATAGATTGAAGAAAGCTTTATATGGATTGAAACAAGCCCCTAGAGCATGGTATGCTACAGATTAGATAAATATCTTTCAAAGCTTAGTTTTAGCAAAGGTAATGTTGAGAGTAACTTATATTATAAGATTGAACATGATGACATACTGATCATTGAAGTCTTTGTTGATGATATCATATTTGGAGGAGAAGAAAATCTATGCATGAAATTTGTTGATGATATGAAGAATAAATTTAAAATTTCTATGATTGGAGAGAAAAATTTTCTTGGGTTTGCAGATAATTTAGACTGATAAAAGTATTTTCATTTGTCAAACTAAGTATGTGAAGGAATTGCCTAAGAAATTTGGTCTTGAAAACTCAAAACCTGTTGGTACTCCTATGATAACTGATTGCAAATTGTCTAAGGAAGAAGAATCTCCTAGAGTGAACCCATATATATACAAATCAATGATTGGTGGATTGTTGTACTTAACTTCGACCAAACCGTATATAATGAATGTTGTCTGCATTGCTTCTAGATTTCAGTTAGATTAGAGAGGGAGTCATGATATTATTGTTAAAATAATATTTATATATTTGGTAGGAAGAACAGACTATGGGTTATGGTATCCAAAGGATGATGATTTCAGATAATGTGCCTATACAAAATCAGATTAGGCAGGAGATGTTGATGACAGGAAGAGCACTACAGGTTGTGCATTCTTTTTGGGAAGAATTTGGTTTCATGGATTATCAAGAAACAATCATGCACTTCATTATCTACTGTTGAAGCTGAATATGTAGCTGCTGCAACAAATTGCACTCAGATCTTATGGATGAAGCAAATGTTGAAAGATATAAGGGTAAGTTATGATGAGCCTACTGTTATTCACTGTGATAATATTGCTGCTATTGATATGTCAAAGAATCTAGTATTTCATTCCAAATTAAAACACATTTCTATAAGGTATAATTTCTTGAAGGAAAATGTTGAAGCAAAGGAAGTTAGATTGGTTTATGTGCCTACTAAAGAACAAATTGCAGATATTCTAACAAAACCATTTCCTAAAGATACTTTTAAATATCTCAGAGATCAGCTGGGGGTCACCACCCCTCCTATGGAGACTTAGAGATGCACGGATGCATCAATCTGATGATCTTATCAGAAACATCTTCTGATCCGGGTCGATGAGATGATGTTGCTGCTCAGGGGGAGTAGTCAACTGTTTGGTTTGGCATCAGTCCTTTGTCATTGATGTCAAAGGGGGAGATAGTGTTCATGTTAAAAACATAAAATCTTAGAGGGAGAGATATTTTGTTGGTTCTTGATTGTTGGAATTCCTTGGCACTTGGATGTTTTTCACATTCAGTGTTTCCATGAATGCCATAGGGGGAGATTATTGACAATAGTGATTATGTGTTTTCATTGATGTCAAGACTATGCTCCAATTAGATATGGTTCTTTCCCGGTTGGTTACTGCTATCTCAGTTGGTTCCTGTTCCGGTTGGACTTGGTTTTGACTTAGTTTTGATCCGGTATGATCAGATCGTTGGTTTTAGTTTTGAATGGTTATTCAGGATGGTTATTGATAGACTTATAAAGCACTGAGAAGAGGGGGGGGGGGTTGAATTAGTGACACCAAAAACAATGCTACTTTAAACACTGATCGGTAGATATACTTAACAAGTTTACTAAACACTATGCATGCAATCCAAAATGATATTAAATCATCCACAATAAGTAAAACATCCACCATAACACAAGTGTTTATATGTGGAAAACCCAAATGCGAAAAACCACGATGAGATGGGACTCACAAGTTAACTATCTGTAGTAATAGGTAACTGACCGATTAAGGTCTACAAAGGTGCTCTACCAGGAGAAAATCTTGTTAAAGATCCCAAAGCTCTGTTAGGAGCTATACCTTGTTAAAGGTAGTACCCTGCTAGGAGTAACCTCGGTAGAGGATTTCTGAATCCAAACTAATGGATCACCTTGTTAAAGGATTTGTACAATGAAGCTTGTTAGAGCTTACCCGGTTAAGGGATTTGACTGTTGTAGTGATTAGAAAACAAGTGGTGTGATCTAGAAGTAGCACAACTTGCTTGAATAGACCCTCTTCTGCGCATTCAAAAACCGCATGACCAACATATTGTGCAATGCTTTCAAAAACTTAACACTACTATCTTCACATCAAATTATCTCATATCATATTTTTAAAATAGTTCATCATAATGTCATTATATAGACATTTAGATTTCATGTCAGCTTAAAAATTATATCACAATTTCCTAGGTGTAGTGTATCTGGACAATCAAACATAACTTATCACAAATTACCATCAAAATTTGTCGGTTAGGGTAACTCATCATGACCGGTGATAACTCATCACACAATCAATGAATACCGGTTGGAACACCGATACCGGTTAGAGTTAACCACTGTCAACATGTACACCAATTGTCCTCCATTGCTGCTTTGATGATCTCCGCTGAATCTTCAAGTTGGTGTCAAGTCATTCCTACATATACCGGTTGTCTACATGTACCGATTTGACACTCTCTAAACCATCATAAACTAAACTTCCAATACTGGTTGCAATACAAGTAACTTTAGAAGTAATACCAATAGACAATGTGAACATATGTGTGTGTGTACATGTTCCATCAATGACAACATATGAAGTCATTCATTACAATCATCATCAAGCCAACAATCTCCCCCTTTGGCATTGATGACAACACTTAGAAAATTTTACAACGTTACAACTAAGTGTGCTTACAAAAATTGTACAAACATATTTCTACTCCCCCTTAAGAAAATATACAAAGTTTCACAACACATACATATTTCTACTCCCCCTTTGACAATAATGTCGAATTGAAAAGTAAAATACACACACACACACAGACATATATATATATATAGTAAAATTTGCATCAAACGTTTACATATACAAAAACTTAAAAGTCTATATTAAGGAGTGTTCACTTCAATTTGCAAGAAAATGTCACTGAAAGTAATCTTCATTTGAGAAAAATCACTTTCTCGTGTTTCCAGTAAAGTGTCAGAAATCTCAATGGTTGTCATAATCTGTGCAGAAAATTCTTCTATTGCATCAATTGTACTCATCTCTGGAGTCGCCAAAACCGCTCCTGCATCCTTGTATACAAGTTGTAAGATGTCAACTTTAGGTCTTAACTAGTTCTTTAGTTCTTTCAAGGATTAGAGTCTCTTGGCCTGTTCATAATCATAGACATCTAACCGACTTTGCAAATCATCCATAGATTTGCCAAAAGCTAAGACTGAGCCCTGTAAAGGTATGTAGGCATTACATATCTTTTCCAGTTCCAGTTCTATCTATGTTCTCTTCTTAATTATATCAGCATAGAAAAATAAAACATTAGATGTGTAGGATAGAATTCTGCCTCCTGACTCAATAGCTTTTCTCAAAAGATATTTGTTCAGGGATAAATAAATCTTCCCTGTATCAATATCTTTCATTATTTGTTCTCCTCTTTTCTTCCTATAGTTTTTCTCAGCCATAGTTTGAGTTGCTTCCTCAAGGGACTTGAGTTGGTCAGAAGCATCAACAACCAACTGGCCAAGATTGTCCATAGGAGTTGACAAATTCCCTATATCAGTCTCCGATAGAAGACTTGACAAAATCTCCACAACAGTTTGGATGGTTTCTGCTTCCTTCCTTTGTTCCTTAAGCACTTATTCTGTAATCTGGATTGCATCACAGTTGCAATCTCCAAAGATTCTGATGCACTCATATTGTCAACATCTATAGGCCCTTTGATGCCAAATGAGTCATCATCATCATCCTTCTACTGCTTGACTAATGCCTTTTCTGGTTCAACAGATTTCTCCTTCTTAGTTTTCTCTTCCTCTTGTTCTTTCTCCTTTTCTTGTTCAGAGGACTTCTCTGCAACTTTTTTTGAAGGTTTCTCCTGGGTAGCTAGTGAAACCGGTGGGAGTTGTGATTTCACTGGTTGATCTTTTACCGATGGGGGTGGAATATCCACACTTGGTTGAGTTGTCGGTATATCCATTGCATTATCCTATGAATCAATAATATCAGGTGGTTGCTTATCTGGTTCAATAATATTCCTAGATAGATCAATGGTATCCTATATGTCATCAACAAAAATTACCGATTGGGAAGTAGTGTCATCCTTCTTCTTGATAGGATAGACAATATCGGCTTGTAATATTTCTTCCTCATCCATTTCCGGTCCTTCCACAGTATCTTGCTCATTAGGCCATTGGGACTCTATTATTTTACACATTTTTTGAACGTCCCTTGCTATCTGATGAGTCTCAACTTCAACAGATTGCACCTTTCCACTTATCAGCTTTAATCTCCTTGACTTAAAAGAAAATTGTGTTTTGTGTTTATCAAGAAATGCAATTAACTCATCTTTAGACAAATCAAGAAAATATTGAATAAACACATTATCAATAATTTCTTTTAGTTGGGATTTAGCTGCAACCAATCTTGTAAGTTTATGTAATTAATTATTCTTAATTTTGTTAGTTATTTACCCATAAGGGATGGAGGGTTTCAGTGACAATGGTAATTAATAGTTTACTGGTATGGTAAATATGTTTTTATTGGGCTTATTAACTATCTATTTATTGGAAGGTAGTTATTCAATTAATTTCATTGGACAAGCATCGTGATAACATTCAAATCATGGTAAGATTGAACAACCTAGGGGTCTACCTTAGGAATCAACTATTTTGCAAGGTTATGAAAAATTTCATATGTTGTAAGAGAATCTATGATATTTATTGTTTATGTTGATTTTGAACTTATTTGTAAACCTTGATGAAATCTAACCACTATCCCTAGATCTATAAATGCATTCATTTCCATTGTTCTCCTATCTTCCATGATCTTTTATTTGATGGTGTTGCTCTTAGATTTGTGTTGCAGATGCACAAGAGCTTGAGGAAGAACAAATGTGGTTGTGATGAGGTATGACTATGCTTGTGATGAGGTACGCTAGAATGATTTTGTCAGAGAGAATGAGGGGAGGAACCCTTTTTTATAGAGATCATCCTAAAAAATAAAGAGTTTAGATTAAGGTGGGATTGTGAATGGCCTTGATCACATAGATGAAAGAGACTCAATAAGATTTGAGGGTAGGTAGAGATGGAGGGAGGAGATTAAGAGGTAAGGCATGACTTTGGAGGAAACACAAAGGTGCATGAAGAGACAATTAACACTTGTCACATGCCTACAATTTTAGATTATGATTCATGTGAACAAGTTGGAGGGCTAGGATTAAAGAGGAAAAATGTAAGTGAGTTAATTAAATAAATAAAAGTATTCATTTAATTAATAGAGTAAAGGGACTAGATAAATTAAATAAAAATATATATTTATTTAATTTAGGAAGGAGGGATCTAAATAAATAATAAATATTTATTTAATAAAAGCCAATTTTAGGTGTCTATAGTTATGACTCCTATCATAAGATTCTATGACAATCTATGACATAATCTTTTCTATTTTGGGCCCTATGAGTCCATGCACAAAAGTTGCCATATGAAAGTTGTAAGATAATATGTAAGAGGTCACTATGGGATACAAGTGATGATTCCAGTGTAGGGAAATTGGGTTTTCAATTTTGGGCATCATTCTTGTTGGGTGGTCATTCATGCTATTTAATAGGTGTCTTCAAGTGGAGTTGTATCAAGTTTTTACTCAATTTGGTTTGCAAGTGTTATGCTATCAGATTGAAAACCTAGAAGGATTTGTATTATATGACATATTTGTTGATGATACAAGCTATTGATCTCTTTTGTTGTGGATTTTTTTCTCAAAGAGATTTCTCCATGTTAATGTTGAAGTTTGCAACACAAGCACCTACAAGATCAAACAACAAATGAAGAACACCTTCCACAGATGTGAGTAGCAAGAAAGAAATGCTATATTCCTCAAAAGCAAAAGATAAAGATTACAAAATGAATGAAACAATGCATAATGACTTGCTTTAATTCACAATCCTTATAGCTTCCATCATCATCAATTTTCAAAGACATTTGACATAGTTTTTGTGATTGCCAACAGTTATGTAGGAGTTTACACATATGGTAATGGAATTGAGTTCATGAAGAGTAACTTTGAGGTTATAATGGTAGGCTAGAAAATCATACTTCATCTAGAAATAGTAGTGTTAAATATCTCAATCTCATCTTCAAGTAGCTATGAAGAGCTTTGTCAAATGTGAATATATCATGCTAGTGGAGGTCCATCCATTGAATTTGTTTTGAACTATTTCCATCTACATTTGAGTTTTTCTAATTTGGAACCCATTATGGATCATGGGTCTTTGCTCTTTTTTACAACACCTTAACATGTCAATTTGAATATTACGCACTTAAGTTGGTGAGTATAGCTAGTTTGGATTGAGTTGGCTTGGGTCAAATATTAAATTTAATTTTAGAACTTAGACTTAAAACCACACTCGTAGATTCAATACAAAATAGAGAATAGAAAGAATGAAGACATGCTAAATCCTTAGGATGTTTCAAAGTAGATTTTATTAAGACTTAAGTAAAATACTAACTTTCACATAAAAATACTTAAATTACACACTAAACCACTACACTAAGAACAAAAAAATTAAATTATATTCAAAATAAATTATATAAAATGCTAAAGAATATACTTTCCACCCTTACAAAAATAAACTTATATATAAATTTTTGTTATTATCAAAATTTTATTTTTTTATCTCACAAGCTAACACATGAAACTATAGATCTTACCCCTAATATAAAGAAGTAACAAAACATAGAAAAAAAGACATTTTTCCAAAAATATTCCTTTAAGATCATAGAAAAATGGACGATTTTCACAAAAGTATTCCCCTTAAGATTTTTAGCTTAATGATAAAGATAAGTATCAAAACATTGAATTAAAGACAATTTTTATAAAAGTATTCCATTGCAGATTTTTAAAAAGGAAGTGAAAATATTCCAATTTCCTTGCAGTAAGGCACTATAACTTTTTTTCTTGCAATGACAGAATCAGCCACATAACTCTTTAGAATGCAGAGCAGAATTGTTCTGTTTTGCTCTTGTATTGTCCATTTTTCATACGAATTTGAAGAGCAACACCAATATCAATCATTTTTTCATTACATACCAAATCTGATCTTCATAACCCAATTACACAATGTGAAGTTGTTTAAACACAGAGCATTGCCTTTTGCATTCAATTACTCTCACTGAATTGCAGAGGAAATGCAGCACTTATTCCTGCAACAAATTTCTTGAAATTCCAGATCTCCTAAAAACCTATGTAACATATGACTTGACCGAATAATGATATGAGCCAGAAAAGGCATGTAATCTGCCGTCCCAGAAGTAAACCTCAAGGCACATACATATACTTGCATCCCCCACTACCTGCAATATAAACCACAAACCGGACACAACAAAGTTGATTAGAAACAGAGAATTCATCAACATCCTGAAACATAATTACCCACAAACAAATGAATGAAAAAGAACAGTCAATCTCTTTGAATGATCAGAACCCTCATGGGATCCCAAATTCCATAAAATAAAAGTTATAAAAGTCATGCATGCCACTCCTCTAGCTCTCTATTATGCTAATGATGGATCACGGAGTGAGACTTAAATGTTATACTAAACAAATCGGACACAGTTAAATCCAGAAACAATTCAAAACTATTATGATGGACTGTAGAAATCTAATGTCTCTAAAAGTTATAAAGCTAATATAAAAGCATTCATATTTAAGGAGAAAAAACACCCCACCCCAGTTCTAAAATTGAGAGATTCAGTCTTGTAAGGAAACAATAGTTAAAATTAGGATCAAAATTAAATATGGGATGAGCATTGAGAACCCTTTTTTTATAATCCAGAATGAACCCATTTCTACTATTGAGCTCTTTACCATTCTGATGATAGATCACAGAATCTGATATGAAACATTGATACAAGAAAAAGATACACAATCGAATTCAGAAACAATTAAAACAACTAACATAGATTGAAGAAAACTAATATCCTTAAGACCACTTTAACTGTTCATGTCTTTGTGGGATGGAAATTAACATACTTGGATTGCTCTCTGTGACATATGAAGCAGAATTGAAATGGCAGGAAGCACCTTTGTGCTTGTTCTTTTGCCAGTAGCTGTTGAAAGCATAAGAGGCATGGAAAACCAGTGTGTTGGGCTCAAAGCAGGGCTGGTTCCATTGAACTGCAGTGCAGTCTGCTCCACCTGCTCCACAAGCCCAATCCAAAGCTCCCTGCAATATTTGAGGTGGTGCCTGTGGATCTGCTATACACCATTGTCCAATACCTCCATCTGTTTTTTAAACAATCATCAATCAATCTCTTCCTCCACTCAAAACATTAAACAAAAACTCAAAAAAGTTGTATACAAGTGACAACACCCATATCATATATACACAGATTATGCACACCTGCTAGAGGATTTGTTGCCAGTAGCAGACCTAAGATTATGATCACGGCAATTTTTTGAGTACCCATTTCCACAACTGCTCTTTAAAAATCAGTTTCCAATAAATCTATGAAGAAAGAGGGATTTAAGCTCTACTGCAAAAATGATCTGATGTCTTTGTTTTCACAAATGAGTCCTCTTTTATAGCAAATGTGTGGTTCAATTTTCTAATGTGGGGAATTTTCTAATGGGGGGCTTCAACGGTAATGTAGTTGAATTATGATGTGGATAAAGGTGCTCCTTGTTGGAAAACACTAGGACTTTTTGACCATGTTCACGTGCAAGGCATAACTCTGATTACATTGGCTTCTATCATTTATCATAGTCAAGCCAGCCATGTGAAGAAATCAGAACATTCAGAATACTGAAAAGGCACTGGTAAAAAGAAAGCATTAATGGGAAGTGTTGGGAATATAGAATACAAAGATGCAATCTCACAAGGATTGGATGAGTTTAATATTAAGCTGCATATCCCAGGGGCTTATTCCGGTTTCAATCCTTAATGTAGGAAAATATTAAAAAATTTATTTTTTTTAAATTGGGAGGAATCAAGAGTAATCTAGAGTTTAGTTATTTTACAAGGTGAGTCCCCCTAAATCACTCAGATGATGTGCAATGGACCTTCATAGCAAATTAGGAGTTGAACCTATGATCTGGATTACCTAAAACAACAGTTTAGAGTGAGTGAGCTAATTGTTAGACCATATTCTAGCATTGAATTTTTACGGTCCCTTCTCCCAAACTGGAAAGATGAATGATCTTGATCCATTAATTTCCAAGGATATGATTCTGTTTCACATGAGCATTTCAGTATTTGATTATCAGTAATCAAATAATTAGGCTGATAGCCCTCTTTTAAGAGATGAAATTTTAAAAGTCAGTTTTGTACCAGCACCTCTATCCTTTGTGATGAAGACGAAAAGTCATTTTTTATAAGATTTTTTTTCTTGTGTAGTTTAGGGGAAGGATATCAGTATAGGTAACTTGGTGCACCCTAAGCTCCTAATTGGTACATCTTGTCTCATTTGATCTTTGTTTGATCTTATTGGTAATTGTGTTCGGACTACTTTTTGGTTGAGTATCATTTTTTTTTAATAGAAAGAGACTCCTTGTTTATGTGAAGCATCTAACATATTGATGGAGTAGACAAACAGTTGAAGGAAATGATGAGGATGGAAGCATTGGTGAAGAGAAGGGAGTGAAGTATGGTACAATTGAACGTTGTGTTGATAATATTAGTTGTGAGAAAGTTAGAAGCACTAAAATCGCTAAAAAATTATTCAAGTAATCTTTGTTACAAGAGGGACACTACTAGCTATGTTGATAATGTTGGTTGTGAGAAAGTTACAAGCACTAAAATTGCTAAAAAAATATTCAAGTAATCTTTGTTACAAGAGGGACACTACTAGTAAATAAATCAGCATGCTTTTTTGCATTGATCGATATGGAGGGGATCTCAACACTGACTTAAAAAAAAGATGAGATAACTTGGAGGCATGAAAAGAAATGGTAAGTGGCCACCTTTACACACAAAAAACCTAAATAATTACCTAAAATGTGTCATGATTGGAATTGTCAATAAGGAAGAAGAAAGGTTAAAAAAATGTTGGTTTCTTTGTCTACTTGAACAGGGATATTATCTTCTAGAACTTTTTTATGTTTGGATTTTATTGTGTCAAGATAAATTGGGTATTTATGTTTCACATTGTAGTGTAGTCCAAAAGGTTTTCCTTCTAGATTTTTCTAAGAACCCTAATATGCGGAGAAGGTTTTTGAGTTGGTCATTCATAAAATGGTTGATCAATACATAGGACTTCTTTTTGGTGGCCAAATCTTAACCCATTAGATGTAGTTGTTCATAGCATTCCTCATTGTGGGGAAATCTAAAATGTTCTTCTATAATTTGGTTTTTACTACCAAATACTCTTAAACCACTTGGAGAAGGGTTTTTACCTTTCCCCATTTGAATTCTAGGGTTCTAATTTTAATTGAATATTATGAAATTCTAAACTTGATTGTTTTTCATTTGAAGATAGAGTTAATCAATATTTAATTAAACTCTTTGATGGGCTTAACTCTTATTTCTTGTGTAAACATGATAACCGTTTAAGAAAATATCGTCCTTTATTTGGGACTAACAAAGAGGTTCATATCTTTAAGGGTGATGTGCCACCCATAAAGAATGTGATAGATAAGTTATAGAAGGAAAATTGTAATCCTATTGAGAATATTATTGATTGTCTTGTAAGAAAAGTTGATTATAAATCATCTATTGTATATGTAGTGATTTTAGCTTCCTCTAATCTTACTTCTATTCATTTTGAAGTTGAAGGAAATTTGTTGAAGATTAATCCAACCTTGTCTCTTTGAATTACCATAGGATTCTATTGTGTGTTTTAAGGAAATGTTCTTGCTAGTTCTCTTTAACTCTCAAGTTGTTCATAATTGTCCACCTATCTTTACGAGATGGCTCTAAGAGACTAAATTATGTCCTTGATAATAATAGCCAATTGGATTTCATTGATACTAGTGTAATGAGTTCCTATTATAGACACCTAAAATTTACCTTTGATTAAATAGATATCTATTATTTATTTAATTGTTTTATCCTAAAGTCTTCTATTAATTAAATAAGTTTTTATTTATTTCATTAATTGACTAAGCCTCTTCTTTCTAATTTAAAAAATATATATTATTTATTTAGATCCCACCTCCTTTCCTAAATTAAATAACTATTTTTTTTTATTTAATTTATCTAGCATGTCCTCTATTAATTAAATAAATGCTTTTATTCATTAAATTAATTCACTTAGCTTTTCCCTCTTTTAATCTTAGCCCTTTAACTTGTTCACATGGATCACAATCTAAATTTGTAGGCATGGTACTGAGAGGGCAGAGGGCAGGGGTTGGGGGGGGGGTGGTGTGAATTGGTCTTCACTGGATCTAGAAGAATTAAACTCCAAAACATAAATTGATAAACTGCAGCAATAACCAGATAAGCAAATTAACAACACAAGACACAACACCAAGATTTTTGACATCGAAAACCCGGTTAAGGGAAAAACCACAATGGGAACCTACCCACAGTAAGATGATACTCTGCAGTAGTATGTGAAAAATATTACAATGGGGAATGCACATGCATTCAGGCACACTGCCTAGAGCTCACTGCTCAAAAGATATTTGCCTGGAAGGCTACAACCCTTAGGGAAGTCTCACTGACTTACAATATGATTCAGACTACAATCCAGAAGAAATGAACTGCAATGATAGCATCTGCAAATGCTTGATGACAGTTTTGATTAAGCACAATTGTCTGCCCTACAACACCAATCTCATCTCAACACTTCACTGAATGATAAGTCACTTGTTTGCACATTCACCTTTTTCTGATAATGCAGACACTATCTCGACACCAAAACTGAGTGAATAACTTACCTATATATACAATTCATCAACCTTGATAACAAGGTCAGCTAAACCCTCAACCCTCAACTTACAATTACAAAAATTACATTACACAATACAAAGATCAATCACTAGAGCAATATAATGATTTATATTACATAGCATGGACCTAATTCAAATTCCGAAACAATGACATCCACCAAAAATCATGCCAAGATCAACCGCAACACGCTACACCATCAGAAATACCGCATAACACGAAAATCATCACCAATTGATGAAAATCACCAAAAAATCACACAACGATCAAAGCGGATCGCCAAAACAAATAGGACACGACTAGAAAACACCATCAAGCACATTAGAACTATCTAGAATAGTTGCACCAACACCTCTTTTCAAATCTTTATCGGTCAACATTTAGAAGCTCAAGAACACAACCAATCAGCAACCGTCACAAAGAAAGATAACTTGCAGAGCACCAAATCACGAACCATCATAAATGAAGATACACAAGATCATCCAAAACAATATCCCAAAGCCTTAGCACAAGATCTGATCACACTGGAATATACCAAAGGAAATACCGGATTCTGTAAAGCAATGATCAACAAAACCAAACTACAAAACCAGATCATAAAATCTTCCCAATCTCACCAAAATAAATCACAAGAATATGTTGACATCAATAACAACAACATATCCTAGCAGCAGCAATGAACAACCAAATCCAACAATCTCCCACTTTGGCATTGATGGCAACATATGAATGTGAAAAACAATCAATGCAAAGAAAGAAGATATCACCAACAAATTCCCCCTAAGATCAAGATAGATAAAGCAATGTTTTTCACAAGATCTCTCTCCCCCTTTGACAACAATGCCAAAGATATCCAAAACAGAAAATCAGACTCTCCCAAAAATAGAAACATGAATCTCTCTCCCCTTAGAACAAATAACCAAGTCAACAGATTACTCCAGCAGAGGAGCAACACCAACTCATCAATCCGGATAAAAGAATAAGGCTTTGAAATCCACCGGATTGATGCAACTCAATGCATACAGTTCTCATCAGGAGGGGTAGATACCCCTAATTTGTCTCTCAAGTAGACAAATGTAGTTGCGGGCAAAGGCTTAGTGAATATGTCAGAAATTTGTTCCTTTGTAGATACATATTCCAGCTTCACTTTCCGTTCACTGACTTGCTCTCTCAAGTAATTATATTTAATTGATATATGCTTAGTCTTTGAATGTTGCACCAGATTCTTTGACATGTTTATAGCATTGGAATTATCACAGTATATAACAATAGGCTCATCATGAATAACTCTGATATCTTTCAATATTTGGTTCATCGAAACTATCTGAGTCCAATTACTAGCAGCAACAATGTACTCAACTTCAGCAATAGATAAGGATATTGAATATTGTTTCTTTCTAGCCCATGAAACCAATTTCTTACCTAAAAAGAATGCTCCACCCATAGTACTCTTCTGGTCATCAATATCACCAGCCCAATCTGCATCAGTGTAGGCACACAACATGAAATCATCATTGTTTGGATACCATAAACCATAATCCACAGTTCCCTTTAGATATTTGAATATCCTCTTAACAACAGTGACATGACTCTCCTTTGGATCAACTTGATATCTAGCAACCATACACACAACATGCATAATGTCAAGCCTAGTCTGAGTAAGATATAGCAGTCCACCAACCATAGATCTATACAAACTCTAATGAGCTTTCGGAGATTTATCATTTTTAGATAATTTACAACCAGTCACCATAGGAGTTCCAACCGGTTTGGAATCATCTAGTCCAAACTTCTTCAACAGTTCCTTCACATACTTAGTTTGAGATATAAAGATACATTTTCCTGTTTGTGCAATCTGCAAACCTAAGAAAAACTTCATCTCACCAATCATAGACATCTCAAATTCTTTCTGCATATCATCGACAAACTTCATACTCATATCATCATCACCACCAAAAATAATTCATCAACAAAGACTTCAACAATCAGAATGTTATCATTTCCAATCTTAAAGTACAAATTACTATCAGCAACACCTTTAGAAAATCCCAATTTCAACAAATATTTGTCTAATCTAGCATACCAGGCTCTAGGAGTTTGTTTCATTTCATAAAGTGCTTTCTTCAACTTACATACCATGTCTCCATCATCCGACAATGAAAATCCATCAGGTTTCTCAATGTAAACTTCTTCCTCTAGATCACCATTCAAAAATGCAGATTTGACATTCATCTAATATAACTTGAAATCTTTATAAGCAACATAAGCAAGTAACAGTCTAACAACTTCAATCCTGTCAAGCAGAGAAAAAGTTTCTTCATAATCAATTCCTTCTTGCTGTGAATATCCTTTGCAGACCACTCTATCTTTATTTCTGACTACATAGTCGGCTTCATTTAATTTGTTCCTAAAAACCCACTTAGTACCAATAACATTTGTATCCTTAGGTCTAGCCACAAGTTTCCAAGTGTTATTCTTTTCAATCTAATCTAACTCTTCTTCCATGGCTCTTATATAGTTATCATCTTTACATGCTTCAACAACATCTTTAGGTTCAACTTTAGAAATCAATTATACTTCTTATGTAGCTAACCTTTTTCTTGTCATCACACCTTTATTCTTATCACCAATAATCTGATTCTCAGAATGATTCAATTTGACATACCTCAGAGTCTTTTGTTTGTTCCAATCCTCAAGTTCCTAAACATCTTCACCAGTAGGAACATCTAGTTAACAATCTCTACTAGATCATTTTGCTTAGACTCTTTAGGTTGAATAGGAGCTAAAACAATGTGTTGACCATCATCATAAGCTTTGATCTCTTTCTCAAGGTTCTCATCCACCTTCACATTTGCACTCTCAACTATCTTTCTCAGTCTTTTATTATAGCACTGGTAGGATTTTCTCTTAGTAGAGTATCCCAAAAAGATACCTTCATCACTTTTAGCATCAAACTTTCTGATATTCTCATCTCTCTTGATATAGCATTTTCTACCAAAAACTTTGAAATATTTCACAGTAGGAACATGACCAAACCAAAGCTCATAAGGGGTCTTACTAGTATCACCTTTGATATGAACTTTGTTGAACATGTAAACAACAGTGCTAATAGCTTCTCTCCAGTAGACCTTCAGAACATTTCCTTCAATTATCATAGTTCTTGTAACATCCAAAACAATACGGTTCTTTCTCTCAACAATTCCATTTTGTTGTTGGGTTCTAGGAGCAGATAGTTGTCTTATGATTCCATGCATATCATAGAATGAATTGAACTCATCGGAACAAAATTCTCCACCTCAATCAGATCTTAGACACTTTAGCTTCAATCCAGACTCAGTTTCAACTTTAGCTTTGAATGTCTTAAATTTCTCAAATGCTTTTGATTTTTCCTTCAAAAAGACAACCCACACCATCCTAGAATAATCATCAATTAACAACATAAAGTATCTATCACACTGCACAATTCTAACATTTGTAGGTCCACATGGGTCAGTATGCACAAGACCTATCAATCCATCAGATGTATATTGTTTACTCTTGAAAGAAATCCTTGTTTTCTTACCCAACTAGTATTCCTTGCATACCGGATTAACAAATTTAACAATCTTAGGCATATCTCTAACAACTTGTGTAGAATTGATCTTAATCAATGAATTAAAGTTTACATGACATATTCTTCTATACCACAACCTACTCTCATCTATCTTAGCAATCAAACAACTTTTCTCACCAGCATTGAAATGAAAAATGTTACCTTCAGTCTTAGTCCCGGATGCAATCTCTATACCGGAGGCATTTAAGATCTTGCACTTACCATCCTTGAATCGTAGATCGTAACCCTTATCAACCATCTATCCAACACTCAAAAGATTATGCTTCAAACCTTCAACATACAAGACATCATCAGTGTTATGCTTACCATCAAAAGAAATAGAACCTCTCCCATGGATCACATAGGCTTTGTCATCTCCAAATATAACTATTCCACCATAATACCTTTCCATGCTTACAAATTTTCGTTTATCACCGATCATATGATGTGAACAACCATTGTTAATCACCCATTCACCATTTTCTTCTACCTTAGCAGCCAAAGCTTTCTCCTCAACAAAATAATTAGTGGAATCAATAGGTACAGGTCTATCTTATTTAATGGCAATAAACACAACCTCATCTCCTTCTGATTCATCATCTCTAACACCTTCATCTAAAACATAATAACAATTCTTCTAGTTCCTAAACTTCTGGTTAGACTTATAAGGCTTATCATACTTTTCATGCTTCTCATATCTATCATTCCTATCATGATTATCAAACTTATCATGTATGTCATACTTAGCCATTCTCTCCTGGCATCTAGAAGAAAAATGTCATATCTTATTACAAGAAAACCATTTCAAGGGCAACTTTCCATCATACTTACCGACACCTTTAGGTAATCTTCGGGCAATCAATGCTTCAAGCTCATCAAGCTCTCTTTCTTGCTCTGTTATTTCTCTTCTCTCTTTCATATATGGATATCCTGCACTCATCAGGATCATATTTATGTTTACCAAATACAGATGTTGATTCTCTAAATGCAGTCTCACTTTCCATGTGATTCTCCAAATTCGCTCAGCTCAAATGCAGCAAGTTTTCCAACCAACACATCTCTTGTTACTGTAGTCACACTCTGGATCTCATCAATAGAAGCAACCTTATGTTTATAAGAAGGAGGCAAATATCTCGGTACCTTAGAAGCAATCTCATCTTCCTCAATCTTTCCACCGCTACACCTGATACCAAGGACAAGTTCATTCACCTTAGCCATGTATGAATGCATGTTTTCATCATCTCCTATCTTTAATGTCTCATACTTTCCTTTCAAACTCTGCAACTTAGCAACTTTCACTTGACTATCACCTCCATACAAGATCTCAAGCTTCTCCTAGATCTCATGTGTGGTCTGAAGTCCCATAACATTTGTCATTTCATAATCAGTTAGGGCACATAAGCAATGTTTCCTTCGCTCTGATGTTATATTCTGCTTCCTTAACCTCATCAGGAATGGATGGTCCATTTTGAGGAACAACATAGACATTCTTAGTAATCTTCTAGTAATCCTCTCCAAGACATTTCAAGTGCACCTCCATCCAACTCTTCTATACAATATAGTTACTTCTGTCAAACCTCGAACTATCCTTCTTGAAAAGAATACCTTGAGCTACCATCCCAGATCTCCTCAAGCGATTAAGCTTATACCAGAGGATCTAGCTCTAATACCAATTGTTAGCAGCAATCAAGAAGGAAGACTAAGAGGGGGGCATGAATCAGTCTTCACCAAATCTAGAAGAATTAAACTCCAAAACATAAATTGATAAACTGTACCAATAAATAGATAAGGAAATTAATATTACACCACACAACACCAATATTTTTGACATGGAAAACCCGATTAAGGAAAAAACCACGGTGGGAACCTATCCATAGTAAGATGATACTCTGTAGTAGTATGTGAAAAATATTACAATGGGGAATGCACATGCATTCAGGCACACTGCCTAGAGCTCATTGCTCAAAAGATATTTGCCCAGAAGGCTACAACCCTCAGGGAAGTCTCAATGACTTACAATATGATTCGGACTACAATCCGAAATAAATGAACAACAATGATAGCATCTACAAATACTTGATGACAGTTTCAGTTAAGCACAATTGTCTACCCTACAACACCAATCTCATCTCAACACTTCACTGAATGATAAGTCACTTGTTCACACATTCACCTTTTTCTGACAATGCAAGCACTATCTCGACACCAAAACTAAGTGAATAACTCACCTATATATATAATTCATTAACCTTGATAACAAGGTCAGCTAAACCCTCAACCCTCAACTTACAATTACAAAAATTAAATTACACGATACAAAGATTGATCAAGAGACCAATATAATGATTTATATTACATAGCATGGACCTAATTCAAATTCCCAAACAATCACATCCACCGAAAATCACACCAAGATCAACCGCAACACACTACACCATTAGAAATACCGCATAACACGAAAATCATCACCGGTTGATGAAAACCACCAAAAAATAACACAACGATCAAAGCAGATTGCTAAAACAAATAAGACATGACTAGGAAACACCAACAAGCACATTAGAACCATCCGGAATAGTTGCACCAACACCTCTTTTCAAATCTTCATCGATCAACGTCTAAAAACTCAAGAACACAACCAATCAACAATTGTCACGAAGAAAGATAACTTTCAGAGCACCAAATCATGAACCATCTGAAATAAAGATACAAAAGATCATCCAGAACAATATCCCAAAGCTTCAGGACAAGATCTGATCACACTGTAATATACCATAGGAAATACTAGATTCTGCAAAGCAGTGATCAGTAAAACCAAACTACAAAACCGGATCATAAAATTTCCCAATCTCACCAGAATAAAGGAATATGTTGACATCAATGACAACAACATATCCTAGCAGCACCAATGAACAACCAAATCCAATAATAACAAGTGCCAATTGACTCTTCATTCACTTTGTGTTTTCTTTAAAGTCAACAGACCTCTTAATCTCATCCCTCCATTTCAAATTTAACCTCTTAATCCTATTCTCCCTTATACTTTACCTTTTTCCACCTCTTAACCTCCTCCCTTTATCTCTACCTACCCTTCAATCCTATTGAATCTCTTTCATCTATGAGATATTGACCATTCATAATTTTACCTCTTAATCTAAACCATTGATTATCTTAGAGATCTATATAAAAGAGAATTCTTCTTTCCATTTTGATGAATCAAGCAATCTTTGTTGCACCTATATTCTACCAAAACCATTCTAGCATACATCATCACAAACACATCCATTCTTCCTTGAGCTCTTGTGCAAGTGCATAAAAATCTGAGAGCAACCATTATCAAATACAAGATCATGGAGGATATGAGAAAAATGGATACAAGCCTCTCTTGCATGTGAAGGTATAAATTTTCTTATTTTATGTTATTTGCAAGCATTTGTAGATCTCTATTGATGTTGTCTTGAATTAGTTTATAGATCTAGGATAGTGGTTGGCTTAGGTTTACAAATAGGATTCAAATTAAACATAAACTTTTTGGCACACCTAGTGGGACTCTTGTTCCTTGTTACTTAACATTTTTTTGAGTTGTGAATGATTTATAGAAGTTGCAGGTCAGAGTTGCGATGATTTTTCTTTGATTCAATGTTCTTGGTAATTTTTGTCTTGTTTTTGTTTCTATTGATAGAGTTTTTTTGTTTTCACATTTCTAGAAATTCTTTCCACGTTTTTGGTAATTCTTTTCACGTTTTTGGCAATTCTTTGTGTTTTTGGCTTCTTTCCACGTTTCTGGTAAGTCTTCCTGCATTTTTGGCCATTTTTTGCATCTCTAGTAATTCCTTCCACATTTATGGTCCTTCTTGATGTGTTTTTGGTCTTGATGCATATTTGGTCATTCTCGATGTGTATTTGGTTATTCTTGATGCATATTTGGTCATTCTTGATCCATATTTGGTCTTTCTTGATTTTTTTTGGTATTGATGCGTATTTGGTCGATCTTGACATGTATTTGGTCATTCTTGAGCCATTTTTTGTCATTCTTGAAGCGTTTTTGTCATTTTGTTCCTCCAAAATTCAGCAATTTTTATGAAAATGGGTATAACTTTTGAATAACACATTGGATTTTCAAAATTCAAAATGCATTAAAAATCTAGTTTTATGCTTTATCTCATTCTCTAATTCATTATTCTAGATATTTCAAAAAGGTTTTGGTAAATTCAATTAAAGTCACCCCTTCCTTTCAAAACTTACATTTTCTCAAAGCTTTTTCATATGAAATCATCTCTTACTGAGTTTTTTTTAAAATCTATGAGAAAATCACAAGGAAGTAACTTATGGATAACATTTCCTTGCCTTTGTTATCATTTTCGACATGTTTTCACACATATGATTTGAGGATGATGGAGGCTAGCTTAGAGATAATCATATTGGAATGCATTAAAATCAAGGTGCACTTGTTCTAAACCTTTTCATTTTTGTTCTAAAATTGATCATAATTTTTTTCATTTATCGTAAAATCATTTCCTTCCTTAGATCAACTTGCTTGGTGTGTCTTCCAAATATTAAAAGGGGATTAAAATCAACATTTCACATTTTTATTTGGTACTTAAAATGAATGAGTGTTTTTCATCTCCAAGATCACTATGTATGATCTCCTCTTGGAACCCAACAGTAACCTTGAGAAATTAGAAATAAAAGATCTTGTTTTTCTTTTTTTAGGAGGCCTACCTAGAGAAGTGATCACTCTAGGGGATGAATTCAACTCCCATGTTCCAAAAGAGTATAAATAGCGAGGGGGGATCAAAAGACATACCTATTGGAAGTGAAATATTGTCAATATGGGCCAAGCCTCTAAAAACTTTATACCTTAGAGAAGTGAAGGCGGAGAGTGGGTTACCCTCTCCTCCCAGTTGTTTGGCAATATTTCTCTTTCGTTTCATGTATTTAGGCTTCATGTACCCTTGTGGTATATAGAGGATACCCCTAGTTGATCTTGTAAAGCCTATAGTTGAACCTTTTGGCCATCGTTTCTTGTGTATGCAAGGATTTACACGCCCACTTGAATAGGCTTGTTGGTCTATTTTATGTGATTGAATGTTTAATCCACCTTCCCCACTTGAAACCAAAAGGAGACACATCATCCAAATTGAACCATAGACTCTTGTCTTTTGCGTTACTTTCTTGTGTGTTTTCATATTTAATAAAAAATCTAAAAAAACATAAAAATTAAAAAGCCATAAAATTAAAAAAAAAAAAACCAATAAAATTTCAAACAAATATAATAAATTGGTGTTACACATTTCATAGGGAAGGCAAAGAATTTATCCCTCCAATTGAGAGACCATAGAAGAACCTACCATTTTACCTCCAACCAACATATCTATCTAACTCACACATGTCTGAAACCTTCGACCAAAACTCTATATCTCAACAACAACAAAACACATCTTCCACAAACACATACTACCAAAACTCAAACTTTAGGGATTAGTTTAAAAAAAATGGTTATGGAAGTTAAAGAATCTAGGCCAAATCCCCAAGTCACACATCCAAACTCCATCCCCCAAAACAACATTCTACCCAACCAACAATCCACATGTACACCTAGCACTTCAAACAACCAAGTCAACACCCAAAAGACAAAATCAAAACCTATGGTTTACTCACGTATAAAATTCACACCTTTGGGAGAACCTATAGAATCAACCTTGCAAAAACTTGTCACATCTAAGCTAATTACACTTCCTAAGGGTGGACCTTTTGAACCTAGAATCAAACCATCATGGTGGAATAATAATGATTTTTTGAATACCCTAGGAACACGGAACATAAAATTTTTGTTTGCCACAAGCTCAAAAGCCTCATCCAAGACCTTATTGATTAAGGTGACATTAACATTGAAGAACATCTTAATAATTCACCTAATAAGGAATTAGACATAAGTCAAGATACTTTTCCCAAGCATGACCAAGATCATGTACCTATGTCTAGAAATGGCTCATCCCATAACAATCACACCAATGATATCTCTACCTCCCATGAATAAATTGGCCCACACGTACGTAGCCTCCATCTCTCTCATGATTCCCTTGTCCCCTAAAGCTTTACAACAACAATCCCAACCATCTCCATCAAACAATGAACTCAATGATGATACCTTTCGAGTCTACCCTCAAGGGCTATCCACTATAGACATCCAAGCTACTCCACTTCATGATACCAATCCCTCCCATGAGTCAAAATTCCTAGAACCAATTCCACCATACATTTAATTTCCAATCTCAAGAGAATCCCATTCAATATCCATCCCCATCATGCTAAAACATTGAATCCATCCAATAATCCTCATGCATATCCAAACCCATACCCCATGTCAAGAGGATAATGCAAAGTATGAAGAAAAAAGTCCAAAAATAAATCATGATCAGGATCTCAAGGCTTTTCCATCCCATCCATTTTTTGATGAAGATACAACGTCCTTTCCTAAATTAAATAAATATTTTATTTATTTTATTAATTCACTTATCTTTTTCCTCTTTTAATCTTATCCCTCCAACTTGTTCACATGTGTGTGTGTGTGTGTGTGTATACATATACATATACATATATGTATATGTATATGTATGTATGTATTGTGTACACATACATATGTATATATATATGTATGTATATGTATATGTATATGTATATATGTATGTTATATATACCTATATATGTGTATATATACAAATACATATATATACATATATACATATATACATACATACATATATATATATATATACATATATACATACATACATACATACATACATACATATATATATATATATATATATATATATATATATACATATACATATACATATGTATATGTATATATATCTATACATATATATATGTATGTATACATATACATATACATATACATATGTATATGTATATATATATCTATACATATATATATATATATACATATATATATATATACATATATATATATATACATATATATATATATATACATATATATATATATATATACATATATATATATATATATATACATATATGTATATATATATATATATACATATATATATATATGTTTATGTGTATATGTATATGTATATATCTATACATACATACATACATATATATATGTATAGATATATATATACATATACATATACATATACATATGTATATGTATATATATATCTATACATATATATATGTATGTATGTATGTATAGATATATACATATACATATACACATAAACATATATATATATATATATATGTATATATATATATATATATGTATATATATATATATATATATATATATATACATATATATGTATGTATACATATATTTATACATGTATATATGTATATATATGTATAGGTATACATATGTATACACACACACACATATGTGTGTGTGTGTGTATACATACATATATGCGTGTGTGTGTGTGTGTACATATATATACATATATATGTATATATATATATCCGTGTGTGTGTGTGTGTCAACACACCTCTTAATCTCATTCCTCCATTTCAAATTTAACCTCTTAATCTTACTCACCCTTATCCTTTACCTTTCCACCTCTTAACCTCCTCTCTTAATCTATACCTACCCTTCAATCCTATTGAGTCTCTTTCATCTATGAGATCTTGGCCATTCATAATTTAACCTCTTAATCTAAACCCTTGTTTCTCTTAGAGATCTTTATAAAATAGGATTATTCCTTGCATTTTGATGAATCAACCAATCATTGGATCACCTATACTTTGCCAAAATCATTGTAGCATACATCATCACAACCACATCCATTCTTCCTTGAGCTCTTGTGTAAGTGCATAAAAATTTGAGAGGAACTATTATCAAATACAAGATTATGGAGGACAGGAGAACAATGGAGACAAGCCTCTCTTTCATGTGAAGGTATAGCTTTTCTTATTTTATGTTATTTGCATGCATTTATAGATCTCTATTGACGTTGCCTTGAATTAGTTTGTAGATGGCTTAGTAAGGGTTTACAAATAGAATTCAAATTCAACATAAACACCTATGATTTGTGATGATACTAAGTGGCAAGTAAGAGTTTTATTGTTGTACCACTACATCCTACTAAAAATGTTAAGAAATTAAAATATGGATGTGCTCCTAGTTTCTAGGCTTAATATATCTTAAAAACGCAAAAGATAAAAAGATCCTCAACTATTTTGAGAGGATTTACAAAGATGCCAAGCTTTTCCCCCTGAATGACCTTGAAGTGCATTAACTATAATATAAAACCTTGATGGAATTTTGTTAATATATATTGATCATTACTAAAATGTTTTGTAGTTCTAAAAAAGGTTAGGATTATTTGTTACTTCAAGAGATCAAAATTATTCATTTCTCATTGAAATGTGTGTTAAAATTTATTTCCTCGCAATCTATTCTTGTCTCCAAAATGGGGTGCTTATGTAGTGAAATTTGGATCTTCTTCCCATAATGAGGTGGTTTGTGTGATCTTTCCCATGAATGAGTCTTATTGTAACATGTTCTTGTATGCTTCCCATAACTAAAGAAATAAATTTAGGTCCCTAATATTTCCTCCTTCTACATATAATAAGTTTAAGCACTCGTTACATGCTTAACCTAGACATTAGTTTTAGCTACTACCTTAATCCTTCTTAATTAGGATGAAGGGGTGTGTCTTGACATGGTTATACCTATAGAAAAAAAAGATAATATTAGTGTGTTCAAATTTATATTCACACATTATCATAAGTTTTTTATGAAGTCTTTATTAAGAATTTAGTTTCTCATTTTCATTTTTTGAATCTTGTGGCATGTGTCATCAGATTTATTTTCCTAATTACTCTAATTTTGGCAAATATAGATGCATATCTTCTTCTATTTTTCATTTCCAAAATGAATGAATAAATGCACCTATTTTTATTTTTCATCATTTTCTTTGGTTTTTCTGGTGTAGCAATTCTCTCATATGTAGAATAATTACTTAGAATTTGTGCTTGTAGATTTAAAACTAGAACCTAATGCTATAAAATAGAATTATTAATTTTTAAATAGAAATTAATTACTAAAACTGTAAATATCCAAGAAGATGAAAGAGCTTATAATCATAAGGAAGCTAAGGTGGTGGTACAACTTCCCACACTAATCCTGAGAAAAGGGTAGTTCAAAAAATTTCAAATCTTTCTAGCAATTATAGAAATTAAAAAGAAATATACATAAATTTTATTGTAGCATCCTTAATTGTACTCCCTTAGAATTGTGTCCTCATTTCAGCCCTCACTTTGGTGTTCATCCCTCGAGGCTTGATTGGAGCCCTAATTCTACTCACACCATGCACAAAACACAATATTCTCAATACCTGCACTTTCTCCCCCAAAATTCTAAGTCCCTAATTGGTCAAGACCAAAGTGCCTACACCCTAGTCCTCCCAATCAGGGCCCATTTTGGGACCTCATAACAATAACTTGAAATGAGCAAGAACCTAGATACCATGTCGGCTCATGTCAAAAAAATAATTTATTTTTTGACCAAGCATGTATAAAAGGAGGTCTATCCCTCTCATTTTGATATACATTCAATCAATTCAACATCTAATCAGTCAAGCATTCATTTAAATCCAAGTGAGCAAGCAATCAGACTTCTCTCAAGCATTGGAGCAAAAGTGAATTCAAGATTCAAGCATTGGAGATGAAATTCATGTTCTATGTTTTATGAAGACTACATGAAACCCTAATTCCTTGTGAAGACAAAAAAACTTCATAAAAAGGTATATCATTAGTTTTTCAGACATTTTCAGCATTTCCCTCAAAAGGAAACCATTTCCATTTTAGTACTTCATTTACATTTCAATTCTATTTCATGGTTAATGTAGACACCTAAAATTGTCATGTCTAATTAAATAAATATTTTATTTATTTAATTATCTAAGCTTAATTCCTCTATTAATTAAATAAATCTTTATTTATTTAATTAATTCATTTATCCTCTTCTAGCCTTATTTCTCATTTAAATAAATACATTTATTTATTTAAATTATCCTTTTTCCTAAATTAAATAAATATCTTATTTATTTAATTGATCCCACTTCTTCTATTAATTAAATAAATATTTATTTATTTAATTAATTCATTAACCTTTTCTACCCATGACACATGTCATTCATCTCTTAATTCATACACTACCTACCCTTTCATTATTTTATTATTTCTTTTACCTACCCTCTAATCATAGCCGACCTCCTTTTACACCTCTCAATCTTATCCTTCCATTTCATATAGTGTCTTCTATATAAGGAGATGCTTTCCTCATTATCTAACCCTAATCATCTTTTATGCAATTGACTACACTATGATCCTACTTGCAACCACATTCCATTCTTTGTTGAGCTCTTGTGCACATAAAATCTGAGAGCAAATATATCAAACAAGATCAATGGAGATAGGAAGAATGGAGATCCAAACCCTATTGGACATGTGATGGTATAATCTTTGTGATTTCATTTGATTTGCATTGTCTTAGGTAATCTTCATATGTTATGGTGGATCTTTGTTGTTGTTAGGCTAGGGTTTTGTGGTTGAATTCATTTAGCCTTTCAATATCGTTATTATTGTTATCCATTTTCACCATATACATTTTGGCACGCCCGGTGGGACTCTTGTCCCTTTTGCATTTAACATTCTTGTTGCAGATTTTGTATTTTGAAGTTGCAGATCTGATGTTTGCGGCAGCATTTTGATATTCCCGCGTTTGCGCACTTTCAGATCACGTTTTTGTTTTTCTGGCGCGTCTGCGACATCTGGAATCACATCTGTGTTACTGGCAGTTTTTTTTTTTTTTGCAGGTTCTGAGAAAGCGCGTTTGTGTTATAAAGCCGCGTCTGAGATGTTTTTAGCTGCGTCTGTGTCCCAAAGTCGCGTCTGAGTTCTATAGCCGCGTCTGTGTCTCACAGAACCGCATATGTGTCACCAAGTCACGTCTGTGTTGAGGGTAATCGCGTCTGTGTTCACCAGTTTCAAATTTTGGGTTTTATCGATTCAGTTTTGGAATTTTGCATTTAGGGTTTCAGATCTGGTTTATTTTGAGCTAACATTTTCAGATCTAGCTAACGAAATTGGTGCAGCTTGTCTTGAAAGCAAAATCGTTTGGTTGAAGGCCCCTATTTTCACAAAGTCTTTTTGGGTTTAAAATTTACCTAACTTGTGTGCTTGTAGGAAGGGGTGATTATTTGAAACAATCCAAACTACTAACAACTCTTTGGTGCAGGTCCTTGGCAAGGGTTTTTGGATTTTTATTGTGTGCCTTGTTTTCATAGACTAGCAAACACTTCAATTGGTGCACTAAAATTGAATCATTGTCTTTTGTGTCTTGAGCAATAGACTCTTTTTGTTTAATCTTTAGAGGGCCTGTCTTCCCGTGTGGTCATTAGGACTACTAGTGAGAAGAGAACAACCCAAGTGGTAGCGAGGAAAACCCACCTCTTCCGAACCACTATAAACAAATGTATTCATGGTGAGAACTATGGATAACGTGTGTTGATTAGTTCATACCGACACTATGTCTCCCCATAAACCCATTTGATCAAATTTATTTGATCAGTTGTAGGGCGTAACCCCTACCAGCTGGGAGCCTTCTGTATTTACAGAGCTGAAAGTGCCGCATGTATGGCCACACGAGCGGATGCCCTTACTAGCACCTTTTTGTTTTAGAAGCCCAAATCCTTCTAGTTGTTGGGGCAGGAGGTCGGACCTCTGGTAGCGGCCCACACACATACGGTTCTTAGTAGAGATACAAAGCTTGCCACAAGGAGTTTTCATGGGGACTGATGCTTGGCTGACCCGAGAAGTGAGTGCCGAGGGTGGAGCCAGTGAGGTCAAGCATCTAAGTATCCGCTCTAAATAGCATAGCCTCGGGGGTAAAACCCCATGTGGGATCAACAACTATTGTCTTGGCCAACCATAAGAATTGTGCTTGACTTATTTTAAAACATTTAAAACATTCAAGACCAAACAACAAAACATTGTGTCTTTTGTGTCTTCAGGTGTATGCAAAACATTTTTACATCAAACAACACACTTTTATTGGAGTCATTTTTGAGTTTAGACACTTGCAAACAGTGGGTCTTCATCAACGCCGTGTCCTCTTGTCACGAAAAACAGTCAAACAGTCAGATTTTGGTCACAACAAAACAACTTCACAAACTGGAAAAAATTGCACAAATTTTGTAGAAACGCGTCTGTGTCTAACATAATAGCGTCTGTGTTGTATAACCACCTCTGTGAAGGATAGAAACGCGTCTGTGTTCCCAGAATCAACATTGCAATTTGCACAAAATCCCAGAAACGCGTCTATGTTAAACAGAACCACGTCTGTGTCAGGAAATCGCGTCTGTGAAGTATACAAGCGCGTCTGTGTTCAGAATTGAAAAACTGTTACAGTCCAGCAAACAAACATAATCAGTTTCATAATTCTTGAGCTTCCTAGGTCCTTTCTCCAGGGTTTCATTTAGCATTCAACCTGTCTTTGGGTCTCACAAACTCCATCATTGCTTCACATCTCACTTTACATTCACATTTGTCTAAACTTGAGTCAAAAGGTCACTTGCTTGTCCTCATCATACTTTGTCAACACACTACATACAACAACACTTTGCTAAGTGGTCCCTCATCAAGGTTTCTTACCTTTGGGTCTCATTTAGTCTTACTTAGAGTCAAGGTCAACTTACCTCATCAAGAGAAACTATCCTCTCTTTGGAAGTCACACCTACTCTACTACATACATACTTGGTCTTACACTTGGGACATTGCAAGTACACCTCAAATTCATTTACATTCCATCCAACTCTTGGTCTTCCATACTTTTTCCATTTTTCATCTAGTCTCACACATCGCAGTCAATACCTAGTTCATGGTTGAAACCCGTCTTCAAAAATCTAGGAGAGAAACTAAAGAGGCTCAAGAGTCCGCAAACATGAGTTCTTATGAGTATGACAATGATATCTTTTTCAATTCCGATCATACTACATTACTTGACATGGATGCCTATAGAAACATTCCAAATGTTGAGAACATGGACACTACAAACAACAATGCTACACATAATGACAACATGGACAACTTTTCCGTACATTCAGCAGATGTGGAAGAATCCATTATGAATCCCCATTTCAATAGATTGGTTGAGGAAATAATGAGGAGGGATAGACAATACTTCTTACAAATGATGGCACAAAGTGGAACCGAGATACCTCATGATTTTGACATTTCTCAAATAATGGAACATAGACCTTTGCAACAACCTCACTCCAACATGGATCAAAGGAGACCTAATAGTGGAGGCAATAGAGGACCACATATGGTACCTGAATCACCATCATCTTTGTTTCAAAAACCAGAGGTCCCATACACACATGGTCAAGCATATGATACTCACCTTCGCAGACCATTATGGAAATCTTATGCAGACAGATATGCTCAATCACATACCAATGCTAAGGATCAACCACCAAAGCAATTGGATATTCAAAGGCATGCTCAAAATTTGGACACAAGGAAACCCCGTGTCAAATTTGGGGGCAACACATTAGAACATGACATGCCTGTAGAGTATGGTATACATGCACAAAATAGATATGGTGTTCCTCAACATGAATCTATACCAAGTGGTCCATATACGCAGCATCATTATAGACCTCCTCAATATGAACATGTGTATGATCAATATCATCCATATATGCAACATGCTCCTCCTAAAATTGGTGCCTCAAACATGGGGTATGGTCCAAGAAGTTGATCTCCACCTAAGAGCAATTTGGAGCAACAAATCAGGGACTTACAAAAGAAAATGGAGGACATAAATACACCAAAGCCAACATACACAATGAGAGACATATGTCCTTATCCATTTGACAAGAACATTCCAATGCCTCCATTTCCTACACACTTTGTGATGCCTAAATTTGATAAGTATAGAGGAAAAGGGGATCCTAAGGCACACATAAGACAATTTTTCACAACTTGCATTGAGGTAGCAATAGAAGAGACATATTTGATGAGATTATTCCCACAAAGCTTAGGTGATCAAGCTATGGAATGGTTCTCCCAACTTCCACCTGGTATTAAGTCATGGGGTGACTTAGCAGAGGCATTTATTCAACATTTCTCCTACAACATAGAGACAGACATATCAGTCACTACTTTGTGCAACACCAAGCAAAAAGAGGGAGAGTCTTTTGCATCATTTTTACAAAGACGAAGGAATCTAGCTAGCAGATGCTCTTGTGAAATTCCACAAAAACAAATGGTGGAAATGTTCACCCAAAATGTTAACAAAGACATTGGCTATGATCTAAGAAAAGCTTGTTTGTCCACCTTCAAGGACGTCATTGAAAAAGGCTTAGCGACAGAGAAGGTCCTAATTGAACAAGGAGTCATTAAGATATTCAAGGAAAACAAACATGACTCCAAAGGAAAAGACAAGCCGAGATTTTGGAATCAAAACAAGAACACAATCAATGATGGTGTTGTTGACGCTAACACAGTGCGACCCAAATTCATCTTTTCGGGATCAAGTTCTACAAACAATCAAGTGAATACTCAAACAACTTCCAGATCACGAAGGAAGTACACTCCATTGGGAGAACCACTTGAGTCAGTCTTTAAGAAGCTAGTGGCAAATAAAGTAATCATAGTTCCAGATTTTCCTCCATATGAACCAAAGGTTAAACCAAATTGGTGGAATGATGATGAGTATTGTGAATTTCATAAGAGCAAAGGTCATAAGACAGGAAATTGCCATCGACTGAAGAACATTATACAAGATCTCATTGATAGGGGTGACATTGAAATCGAGGGACACTCATCTAATCAAGAACATGAGATGTTTAAGGAACCATTCCCAAAACATGACAAAGGAAAAGCTAAAGCCACAGATGATCAAACCAACTATACCAGAGCATCCTACAACTACGATTCAACCATAAATCACATTTCAATGGACAATTACGTCTCTACCATTATCATCAAGGACAAAACATCTGAGAATTCTACCCAGAGACCCAAGATTGTTCTGAAAGGCGTTGGATCTTCTTCCGAACCCACCTCTGAATGTCATGTTACAACCCACCGAGGTAAAGTCACTTTGCAAGGTGCTCCAACTAAGAACACCGCTTCTTCATCAACCAAACCTGAGTATGACCTTGTAGAACAGTTAGGGAAGACACCTGCGCTCATCTCCATCCTTGAGCTATTACGCATATCCCTCACACATAAAGCTATTCTTGACAAAATCTTGAGAGAAACTGCCGTCCCTACTGATCTGAACGTGGACCAGTTTCAAGCCATGGTGGGATACCTTTCCGTTCCACATTCCCTTACATTCACAGAAGCTGATGACGCCTCCATAAGTCAGCCACATAATGCACCGTTACACGTTGAAGCCTTCATACACAAACATCGAATAAAAAGAGTCCTGATAGATGGAGGAGCAGGTCTAAACATTTGTACATTAAGCACTATTAAACAATTGGGATATTCTGATAAGGCTGTGAATTCTACAAATCAAATCACCATCAAGGCATATGATGACAAAGAGCGTTCATCCAAGGGCACGGTCACCCTACCTCTTAGAGTTGGGCCAGTTACAAAGGATGTGGTTTGTCAAGTCCTAGACCTAGATCTCACTTATAACATATTACTAGGACGTCCTTGGATTCATGAAATGAGGGCAGTCCCATCCACATATCACCAATGCATTAAGTTTCCTCACAATGGAATAGAAATAACAGTTAACGGTGATCCTAATCCATTCATATACTGCAATAACCTGAGATCAAAGACTGAGACCATCATTCCCAGTAATCGTGAAGCTGTTCCTTCTTCGGCATATATTGATCCTGAGTCATTAAAACCTTCAACATCAAAACAAGGTGAGCTTAAAGGCAAGTTTCAAGACAAAGGCATGGGGGAATACACTTTAAATCAGACCGTGTACTTACGACAAGTCATGAGTTCCCCAAAAGAATATGGAAGACCACATCCTAACAAGCAAGTATCCATCATGATACTCAAATGGGACCCTACTACCTTTCAAAGATGGGGTGAACTAGAAGAGGAAGATTTATACAAAATGTTTTACAAAGACAATGAAGATGACACACAAGATCACATTAGTCTACCATGTGAGAAATATGGCAAAGGCTTCAAAATTCTACAAAAATTCGGGTACGATGGAAAAAGCCCTCTTGGGTTATGAAAGGAAGGCATCATTGAACCTTTACAACCTGAATTGACTTTCAAAAAGGAACACTCGAAAGGACTTGGTTTCTTAACTTCCAAGGTCTACACCCAAAGGACAGAAGAAGCCTTGCAAATCAAAGCTGCCAAAATTCAACAAGAGGATCGCTATTCCACAGATTCCAACGAATGGGAATGGGGTTCAGACAAGTCTTCCAGTGACTACGAGCTCACTGAGACATTTAGAGAGCCAGATGAACCCACAGAAGAAGAGGAATTCTATAACAAGTTCAGAGTTGGTCAAGAAACAACCCATGAGGATTCCGCACAGTCCTTGTCTCAAGGTCCTAGGTTGAAATCACATAGGATGAGAACACCTGTCCCAGAATGCACTACTAGTGATGATAATTTGGATTCGTTCGCGATCAAGACTGATGAGGAGAGTGCCATTGATGACCTCAATAATTACCTTGACATACCCGAATATAACTGCATCTTCACTCTTAGCCCCGCTAACTTCGCAGACATTAAAGGCCTTCCCCTTGTTCACCACCAACTCATTGACTAGGATAATGAAGGACCTGAACAGTTTGACACATTCTAAAATGATGAAGCTTTTATTGACTATCTGGGCATACGAGATGATCTTCCTCCTGGGGACCATAAAGCGAGATACACTATAGAACTCAACAGCGTGGCATATTTTGGTGAGGGTGTCGGACCTTCCAATCGCAAAAATGTGAAAATAAGAACAAATCAAGGGTCTTATGGAGAAAACCACACTGTGGCGCTGTCTGACCCCAAAAAAGTAAAAAGAAAGGATGTATCTAAGGGAAAAAACCTCTCTGAGGCACCCAAAGATGGAAGGCTCGACATTCTCCCAGCATCATATGAGGAAAAGTCATCCATGTTGGTAGAGGAGACTATCAAGACAAACATTGGTACAGAAGAGGTTCCACACAACGCATTCCTAGCTCAATCGTTGACAGAGTCAGAAAGGTCAAAATTCATAAGTTTCTTCAAAGAACGACAAATCAACTTTGCCTGGTCATATGCTGATATGCCTGGATTAGACCCGGATTTGGTAATGCATCATTTGACAGTTAAACCGGGGCCAAAACCAGTGAAACAGAAATTAAGAAAGATGCATCCAGAAGTGGCATTACTAGTCAAAGCAGAACTTGAGAAATTATTGGATGTCGGATTCATACGCTCAATTGATTATCCTGAATGGATCTCTAACTTAGTGCCTGTCAGTAAACCAGATTGCAGCATCAGAATTTGTACAGATTTCAGAGACATCAACAAAGCTTGTCCAAAGGATGACTTCCCATTACCAAATATTGAGTTGATTGTTGATCTCACAGCAAGTCATGAAATGTTATCATTAATGGATGGATTCTTTGGTTATAATCAAATAAGGATCGCGCCCAAGGATCAACACAAAACATCATTCACTTGTCCTTGGGGAACTTTCTGCTGGAACGTCATGCCCTTCAGGTTAAAGAATGCAGGTGCTACATATCAAAGAGCCATGACTACTATGTTTCATGATCTCATGCACGTAACCGTGGAAGATTATGTCGATGACCTCTTGGGCAAATCAATAGATAGAAATACACATTTGGACATACTTTCAGTCATCTTTAATCGGTTGGAAAAATACAAAGTAAGATTAAACCCCAAGAAATGTGTCTTTGGAGTAACCTCCGAGAAGCTCCTAGGATTCATTGTATCCAAAAGAGGAATCGAAGCTGATCTAGAAAAAGTCAAGGCCATCTTGGAGATGCAACCACCAAGAAATATCAGTCAACTTCACTCCTTACAAGGCAGACTCCAGTCCATCTGAAGATTCATAGCGCAACTTGCAAATAAGTGTAATCCTTTTCAACCCTTGCTACATAAAAACATCAAATTCAAATGGGATGATAACTGTCAACAGGATTTTCAGACGCTCAAAGATTATCTTCTAAATCCGCCAGTTCTGATGCCACTATTTCTGGATCAACCACTGTTACTATACATCTCAGTTATTTCAACAGCACCGGGGGCACTCTTAGCACAACAAATTGTTGAGGGCAAAGAAAAAGCAGTATACTATATCAATCGCACACTGGTAGGATATGAGCTAAATTACACACCAATTGAGCGTGCATGTCTCACTGTGGTCTTTGCTTCGCAAAAATTATGACATTACATGCTCACTCATAAGACTAAGTTGGTTGCAAGGATAGACCCATTGAAATACCTTCTCAATAAAGCAACACTTACTAGGCGACTAGCCAAATGGGTAATGATCTTGAGTGAATTAGACATCGAGTATGTGGACAGAAAAGAAATAAAAGGACAAGCCATCGCAAATCAATTAGCAGATGCTCCCATGATAGATGATGTTCCTCTAAGTTCAGAATTTCTAGATGAATCTATTTTGACAATGTCACATGCAAAGCCATGGCAACTGTACTTTGACGGCTCATACACACAGCATGGGGCAGGAGCTGGCATCCTCTTTATAACTCCTCAAGGGATTCTATACCAAAATCATACCGCTTATCATTTCCTTGTACTAACAATATAGTGGAATATGAGGCATTAACAACAGGATTACGAATTGTAGTTCAATGGAAGATCCAGGAACTTCGTGTTTTTGGGGACTCCCAACTTGTCATCCGTCAAGCAACTGATGATTACCAAACAAAAGATGAAAAATTAATGCTGTACAAACAAATGGTGGATGACCTGAAACAACACTTCACAAAGATAGATTTTGAGCAGATACCAAGAGAGCAGAATCACGTCGCAGATGCCATGGCTACAATTGCTTCACTGATTGATCTACCTCCAAACGAGACCCGCTATGAGTTCTTGGTGGATAACCTTTTGGTTCATTCATATGAGATCATGCCTACGGAGACAATATGCGTCGTCGGTCCCGAGTCCCAGTTATATGGTTCCATTTTCACATACCTACGTGACAATATCCTACCTCCTGATCTATCAAATAACCAACGTCGCACTTTTATTCGCCAATCCTCTCGATATGTCATTTTAGCTAATATCCTATACCGGCGAGGTCTAGATGGCACTCTTCTTAGATGTTTAGAAAGTGACGAAGCTCAAATTGCGTTACGTGAAGTACATGAAGGGATATGTGGTCCACATGCTAGTGGTCCTACCTTGGCCAAGAAACTCATCAGGACTGGATATTATTGGCCCAACATGGAAAAAGACTCATATCAGTTTGTCAAGAAATGTAAGCAATGTCAAATTCATGGAGACCTCATACATGCACCAGCATAAGAACTTTAACCAATTGCATCTCCTTGGCCCTTTTGTTAGTGGGGACTCGATCTCATAGGCAAGATTCACCCTCCTTCTTCCAATGGTCATAAATTCATTATCACTGCCACAGAGTATTTTACAAAATGGATTGAAGCCGTGCCTCTCACACAAGTCACTGGAAAACAGATTGCTACATTCATCCTCAACTATATCATTTGCCGATACGGTATTCCTGTTTCCATTATCACTGATAACGGGCGTCCCTTCAAAAATCAGGATGTTCGTGAACTCTGTGACCGCTTCTATATTTCCCATCGTTTCTCCACACCATATTACCCCCAAGGTAATGGCCAAGCTGAGGCGTCTAATAAAACAATCCTCAAAATCCTAAAGAAGATAGTCGACGATGCTGGCCGTAATTGGCACATCCAACTTAATCCTGCACTTTGGGCTTACCGCACAAGTGTCCGCACACCTACAGGAGCTACACCCTATTCACTTGTCTACAGCACTGAAGCTATCTTGCCTATTGAGGTCGAGCTACCCTCTTTACGGGTCTCTTTCCAAAACATCATCAGTGATGAAGACTATAGGGTCTCTCGCTTACAAGAGCTAGAACTACTGGATGAACGAAGACAAACTGCTTTTAATCATCTCAAGGCTTACCAACAACGAATGAGTCACAACTACAATCACAAGGTCAAGCCTCACACATTTGAGGTAGGTGATTTGGTTCTCAGAGAAAACCCCAAAAATCAGCAAGACAGAGAGAAGAAGGGTAAGTTCGAACCAAATTGGCTCGGTCCTTATATTATCACAGCAACATATGGATCTGGTGCATATCAGCTCTCAACTATAGAGGGTGAACCTTTGGAGGATCCTATCAACAGCATGCACCTTCGCAGGTTCTACACATAGCTCTTTGGAATATCCTAATTCAAAAATACAAAAAAAATCAAAAAATTCAAAAATACAAAAAAAAAAAAAAAAATTCAAAAATACAAAAAAAAATAAAAAATTCAAAAATACAAAAAAAAAAAAAAAAAAATTGGAAAAAAAGTAAAGAGAAATAATTTCGTCCAACGGTGAAAACCACTTCGGTGGCACCTTGGGCAAGTACCATGGTGAAAACTGGGTCACCAGCGCCATGCATAGAGACATTGCTCCTCTCTTCTTCAGGATTCACTTTCATCCTTTCACTTTGGACACACTCACATCCTATCCATTCATAATAAACTTACCCATTCCCATCATGGCTTGTTATTGATCTACCCAAGATTGGTTAGCCATTCATAATAAACCTCCCTTTTCACTTCCCTTTCCATCCATAATAAATCAGATCCTATCTGTGGCTAAGGCAAATTCTACGTCTAGTGATGTGTGTGGAACTAAGAACATCACATGTTTCGAGGAGTACAATCTCTTCCAGCTTCCTTCCATCTATCCGCGCACAATCCACAATAAGGCAGAATTTGCATCACAGATCCGCAATAAAGTATCAGTTTCATGGATTCAGTCAGTTTCAGATGAGACACAGCAGCAACAATGGGCTTCAACAAATCAAATCTTTCAACAGACTCAGACAACATATGGTTCAGTGCTATCTATCCTTTCTGTGAAAGTAAACATTGCGACCACAATCAAATAAGACTTATACAAGTGACAAGAGACACTAAACTTGAGGGCTACAGTGGATGTTGGTGTCGAGTCTTGGTTTTCTTTTGATTTCATCTTTTTTGGTGACATGTCTTTTAGCTTTTCCGGGATGTCTCTGACTAGAGATTCTATCTCCAGGATGTCTTTGACTAGAAAGGCGAGGATGGGGTATCGTCACCTATTTTTCTTTGTTGTCTGTGGATTGTCTCTTAGTAATGCTATGACTTGTCCAAGGATATGAGGACACTGTGAGTTTAGTATGAACTGGGGTATTCTTTGTTTGTGACTGTCTTATCTCCATGCAAACAGGTACAATGACTTTCTGGGTCAAACATATGCCTTGATTGTCATAACCTACTTGCCATAATAAAGCTCAATGATGATAACACACAAGAAGCTCTTTCACTTTCATATCTTCTGTCTTCCATCCCCCTTTCTTGATTGACTTCCATCATCTTTCTTGAGTCCGTGTCGTCTGCTATCACATGACTAAGTATAATGACACACCAAAAATATTGCATTTCATGTAGTTGCACCTGCATTACCACATGTTAGCATTTCATACATACATATAGATATCACATCCTGCACACAACGCCTATTAGCACAATTTACATTTGCATTATCATATTCATCTGCATTTCATACATTCACATTTGCATCATGCATACACATATAAGAACAAAAATAACGCATTGCATCATATACATATTTGCATCCATAACATAAAACAAGCATCACATAAGAACATCTCATCACATAGGTACACATGCATATAGCTGCCGCAAGGGTGAATCATCTCATATATATAATCATAAAGTGTCATGATACAATGATGTCAAAAAATCATATGGCTACAAAGCACCCGCAGGTGTCTACATCATCATACAAAAATGGTACAATACTGATACATAGGGAGCTCTCTACGGCTATGATGAACTCCCTCCCTCGAAGCCGCCTAGCCTCGATGGAACCTAAGCCCCTGAAGGACCCACCCCAGGATCATCCCTCCTGTCCCCTCTATCTGGTGGTGGTGGAGGACCCATAACCCCACCACTCGATGCTTGTCTCCTCCGGCTCCCTCCCATAGTTGTCGCTATACGCGATGGTCTATGGAAGCTCCTCGCTCGCTGATTCGCTGGCACTGCACCATAATAGAGATCTTGCCAGTAGGCAATCTCCTCCCCTGCCCGCAGGACATAAGCATATCCTGCCCCTATATCCTCCACTGCCTGTCTCCCAGCCCTCAGTGTTGTCTCAACCTCTGTATACCGCTGAATAGCCTGATCCCACTCCCGCTCAGTATCTCTGAGCCTCCTCCCGAGCCTATCGCTCTCCCTCTCCAACTCCTGGATCTCATCTACCTATCCCTGGCAAATCTCCCTCAGCTCTATCAGCTCATCCTCCTTTGCATCATCCCCCTTCGGCTCTGCCTGTGGCTCCCCCTATACGGGTGCCTGTACTGGTACCTATACCTGTCTCTGTCCCTGTCCTTGTACCTGTACCTGTCTGGGACCCTATGCTGCTAGCACCTGTAGCGGCAATCCACTGCGACCCCTCACCACCCGAGCCTGCGTCTCCTCTCCACCCTCCCTTCGTGGTGCAACCCTCCGCTCTCCAATTTCTCCCCTCCTCCTTCGTCGGCCTCTGCCTCCATCACCTCCAGCATCATCATCATCCCCACCCCCATCTCCATCCAATGGCTCTCCCGAATCCGTCAGGCGTGAGAATGGATGCTCCACCCAGTATGCTGTGTACTCGGCATCCATGCCGGCATCCTCAATCTCTGGCCACATGTCCCAGGGTAGTGGCATCATCTCTACTAGCTACGTAACAGCCTGATCATATGATAACAGGGGCCCAAACTGTGCCTGATCTCTCACAGTCCGTGCATACATGCCTGAGCCCCGTGGCATCCTCTGGATCCTACCAAACTGCCTGCCAACCCTGTCCACTAGCTGCCTCTCCAGCACATAGGGCATCCGCCCAATTAGATACCTGCTCTGGAAGGTGTAAGGAAGCTCAACTGCATCGTCCTCCCACTGCTCGCATCCCTGATATGGCCTCCATATGACCACATCAATATCATCTATCACTCGCCGCCAGCGCTCCAACCTACCAATCCGTGGGTGCGATGTGATCATGTCATACAAGTGAACAAAACTGCATCCATGACCTCTGCCTTTGAAGTGTATCGGCCTCGTCACTAGCAGAGGCTCATAAGCCCACACCTGCAACAATGTCACCCCGCAGTCCAATCCCACTGATCCATGATATACGAACTGATGCAGCTCATAGTAGAGGTGTGCCAGCACACACGATCCCCAAGCATATCTGGTGTGCTGTGTGACCAGTGTCTCCAGTGCTCCTCCTCAGCCTACAGCCAACCCCCGTGTCGCTCTATCCGGACACAGGAACCCACTGATCGCTCCTCCTACCACTACTGACAGCGCTAGCCCTGTAGCTGTCATCGTATCCCAAGCCACATGTCCAGCCCTCATCTCTAGTCCTAGGTCCTGGAACACTCATCTCAAGGCCTCCCTATCTCCATCTCGATCGTATGGGATCAGCTCCCCATCGATCGGTATCCGTAGAATCTTGTATACATCCTCAAGGGTGACTGTCATCTCACCCATCGGCAAATGAAAAGTACATGTCTCGGAGTGCCATCTCTCCGCCAGCGCAATCAACAGTCTCATGTTCGCCCGAAACTCAGGCACATATAGCACATGTCTCAGACCCATAGCCTCGATAGCAGCTCGCTCCTCGACTGTCAGCTCAGGTCGCAATCTCTAAGTCGATGGGAATCTCTCTCGTGACTCCAGCATAGGCAAATACTCCTGCAGTCAAGCAAATCAATCATGTCAGTCATAGTGGCATTCCCTGTTTATCACAAAATGCTACTTTTTATCTAAATGCATATGGCATTCTATCCTAGTGACGCTCACTATTCATCACAAAGTGTTGCTTCTATCCTAGTGACACTCACTGTTCATCACAAAGTGTTGCTTCTATCCTAGTAGAACTCCCTATTCATCACAAAGTACTACGTGTGTGACACTCACTGTTCATCACAAAGTGTTACTCACATTTGCACTCACTGTTCATCACAAAGTGTTGCCTACATTAGTACTCCCTGTTCATCACAAAGTACTCTATCTTGGTACTCACTGTTCATCACAAAGTGCCTAGATCTATCCTAGTCTTCCCTAGAGGACCTGCTTGAGTGTATCCTCTCAGCAGCTTATCCAATCGACAGCGTATGTTAATCACAGAACTGCCAATTTGACCTAGAAGACAAAAATTCACATTTTTAAAACACAAACGTGCTTACCTGACATAAACGTGCTTAAAGACTGCACAGACGCGCCTGAAAAACACAGACGCGCCTGACCAACACAGACGTGCTTGACCAACACAGACGTGCCTATGCTCTACAAAGACGTGCCTGGGCGACATAGACGTGTCTTCTTGGCACAGACGCGCTTAAACATCACAAACGCGGCCGCATTTGACACAGACGCGGTTTCAAGCACCTGGCACAAACACATACGCACCTCTTGAGCATAGACGCGCCTGGCACCAACGCAGACGCGCCTGGACGTTTTTGGACCTTTTTTGGACCCTAGTCTAAGCGCATTTATTTCCCTATCTACCATGCATTAATGACAATATTAAATGCGTCAAAGTACGAGGAGGTTTGGCAGTACTTATCGGCTCTCCTGCCTCTGCTGGCCTCTGAAATCGGCGAATGCGGTCGAATCTATGAATGAAGGCCATCGCTGCTAGCTGTTGCTGCTCTATTTTCGCTCTGCACTCTGCTCTTGTGAATGTGTAGATGACAATGAGGATGTATTTCCCCCGTGGTCTATCTTATAGACTACCCTACCCCTAGCCCTCGTTTCCCGAGTCAGTCTTCATTATCCCGTGACTTTGTCACTTTATCCGGTCAGTCCATTCTATCCCGTCTTTCTTATTGAGAGATTGTCTGCGATCTTTTCAGACATTTTCATCCAATCTCTCGAGGGGGCATATCATTCCCATCCTGGGGCAACTCTGTATCAGTTCATCTTATCTTCTTTGAAACAATGCGACAAGCTGCATTGTCTCAAAGAGGGGCAAAATGTAGACACCTAAAATTGTCATGTCTAATTAAATAAATATTTTATTTATTTAATTATCTAAGCTTAATTCCTCTATTAATTAAATAAATCTTTATTTATTTAATTAATTCATTTATCCTCTTCTAGCCTTATTTCTCATTTAAATAAATACATTTATTTATTTAAATTATCCTTTTTCCTAAATTAAATAAATATCTTATTTATTTAATTGATCCCACTTCTTCTATTAATTAAATAAATATTTATTTATTTAATTAATTCATTAACCTTTTCTACCCATGACACATGTCATTCATCTCTTAATTCCCTTTCATTATTTTATTATTTCTTTTACCTACCCTCTAATCATAGCCGACCTCCTTTTACACCTCTCAATCTTATCCCTCCATTTCATATAGTGTCTTCTATATAAGGAGATGCTTCCCTCATTATCTAACCCTAATCATCTTTTATGCAATTGACTACACTACGATCCTATTTGCAACCACATTCGTTCTTTGTTGAGCTCTTGTGCACATAAAATCTGAGAGCAAATATATCAAGCAAGATCAATGGAGATAGAAAGAATGGAGATTCAAACCCTATTGGACATGTGATGGTATAATCTTTGTGATTTTGTTTGATTTGCATTGTCTTAGGTAATCTTCAAATGTTATGGTGGATCTTTGTTGTTGTTAGGCTAGGGTTTTGTGGTTGAATTCATTTAGCCTTTCAATATTGTTATTATTGTTATCCATTTTCACCATATACAGTTAATTTTAAAACTGGGGATTCCCAACAAATTTCCCTTCTCTATTGTGTGCGGGAACAGGTACAAAGCTACAATTTTTCAGGTTCAACATTATTCATAGAGACTAATAGACTCCCTTTTGGACGACAAAAAGTTCGAAGGACCAAATCAAATGACACTCCAATCCCGACAATTCGGGTCGACCTTTTGGGCAAAGATCTGAGTGTTTCTGCATTTTCAAATTCAAAATTACATTTACAAGTAATTTTCAATTGAATTACATAAACTTAGAGGTTAAATTCACAAAAACCCTAATTTTTAATTCTAAAATTAAACTTGTGGGTTTTCAAATTTGGATTAATTATTTTAGATTTTATTATTTATGCAATTTAAAATTCAAATTTCCACTCAAAGATCTAATTTCCAGTTGAATTGCATAAATTTAGTGGTTGAATTCACAAAAACCCTAATTTATAATTCTAAAATTTATTTGTGAGTTGCATAATTTTTTAAATTTATTTTTAGATCTAATCTTTATGATATGCTTTAGAGGCATTTTTCTTTCAAATTCACAAATCAAATTGATTAATTAATTGGTTAATCAATCACTTTTATAAAATTTTGTATTGTTTAATCACAATTTGAAATTTGAAATTCAAATTTCCCTTCTTTTTGCACGAGTTTTACTACCATTATTCCTACCTACAATATTCTCGTGAGAAGTAGAATTAAGACTTCCCAAGGTTTAATTACTAAGGATATGGAGCCTAAATTGGATAACTTATTTTATGAGAATGTTGGTGGTTCATCTAATCCAACAAATGATATCATTAAATATCTTCATTCTTTTCATAATTCTCATGAGTGGATGAATCACTAACTAGGGTTTTTGTTGATCAATTAGAGAAGATTAACAATAAATTTGAAAATCTTCAGCAATGGATGAGTCAACAATACCCTGAAAGTGAGACAATCCCATTGATTGAAAGATTAAAAAGAATGGTTCAAATCGATAAACTTCATGTTGATTTGTTGTGTGGCCTTGGTCATATTGTTGACACTAATATCATGCCTATGAAAAGTTGTGTCGAAGTCATTGGTTACACTCAAGCTACTAGTCAATTCAATCATTCTATTACTATGCCTACATCCTTGTCTAGTGTGCCCACTTTTACATCTTCTATCATGACTACTTCCACACAAAATATTAATCCAACACATGTTAGTCAAGGGGGAAACTTTGTTAATCAAAATTCCTTTATACCTCCTTCCGTTAGTCTTCCATTTGTGACCCAATCATCTCCTATACCCACATATCATAGTGTTCACCTCCTTATTCTCAACCTCAACATAAAACAATATCACTCCTCCATCCCAATCCAATATGTCCAATTTCAATCCATCCACCGAAGCAACCATCAATAACTTAGCCCAAACTATTTCATCCCTACAATAACAACTAGCTTCTATTACCCAATCCAAGTTTAATGTGCCCACATTTGATGCAGAGAATCCATTATCTAATGACATTGTTTATGTTGTCCCTCCTAAACATATATAAGTCCCTCAATTGGAGCTTTACAATGGAAAAAGTGATCCCTTGACTCATGTGAAAACATTCCAAACTCTGTGTAGTGACTTTGCTCATGATCAAAGACTTGTGGCTAAATTATTTACTCAAACATTTAGGGAGAAAGATTTGCAATGGTATTGTTCTTTGCCTCCTTATTCTATTACATCATTTGAACAATTAGCTATTGCTTTCATTTAATAGTTTCCCAATAATATTGATCCTGAAATTCCTTTGGCTAATTTAATTCATTGTAACAAGGTGTTAAAGAAAAAGTTACTGATTTTATTGGTAGATATAAACATTTGTATTCTCAAATTGCTTATCTGATGCCTGAACATGATGTTCAAATAATTTTTATTGCTAATTTACAAAAAGACATCAGGGATAAGCTTCCTTTTCTGAGTTTACTTCCTTTATGTAGTTGTGTCCAGTGATTTATAATTATTGTCTTCAAGTGAATCAGTTTGAATCATTTCTATCAATGGCTCTGGTTGATAAGAATGAGAGTTCTCAACAATCTTTTGTGAAGTTTAAACCGAACAAGGGATACATCAAGTTCAATAACAACATCAATACTCAATGGCAGCCATGATATCAGGTGTGGCTCCTTTATCCAAATACTTTAGAAAATAATTTACTCCTCTTTCCGAGTCTTTGCATAGCATAATGCCATAATTGATAAATGAAAATGTGTTTAAACTTTCTCACATCAAGCCAATTGATACCTCCAAACCTTTGCCACCTTATCATGATCCCGAATCCTTTTTCTAATATCATCGTCAACCCAGTCTTGACACTAAGAAGTGTTATACCTTAAGGAGTATAATTCAAGACTTTATTGATAACAATACCATATTTGTAGCTGGTGTGAATGACAAAGGAAACAAATCCGTAGCTCCTCCTAATCAAAATTTTCAAAACTTTACTAATCCTTTGGCTTCCCATTCTACTAATGTGGTTGAGTTTGAGCCTCTTGCATATTCTCCCAAGGACCTTGGCCTTGATTCTAATAATGTGGTGAATCTTGTTGATAAACCTACACCTCCTAAGGACCTATGAATTACCTTTGATCCTAGTGAGACTATTGATGCGCCTAATGGCCCACTATATATCACTGTGAAGATTAAAGACAAACTCTGATGAGGGACAATCTTGGCTCTCTTCCATGAAAGCAAAACCTTCTACCATTCATAAATTTTTAAAATTCCCTCATAGTGGATAAAATCATAACAATTAATCATAGCATGTATCAACCCATGGTGAGGTATGGAGATGTCAACATTGATTACTATTGGCCTAAACAATTTGAGCCTCTTAAACCTCAAAGTGATGCTCATTTTCAATCTTATCAAAAGTGAAAGAATGAGATGATATTATCTTTGAGTACACCTAGAGATCCTAGACCCATTCCTCCTCCGCATGATGGACCTAGTCTCCTTCCTACACCTTCTATTCCTCCCATATATGTTGCATTTCCACCTCCTATATCTTAAAAATTAAAGTGCCCAACATCTCCTATTTATCAACCTAGTAGGCCTTCATCCATTCCTCCTCCTTTGAAGGAAGAGAAGAAGCCTATACCCATTGATCCTAAACCTTCACAACCCTTGGCTAAAATTAAACGAAACCATTGTGTGAGAGAACACTGATGGAAACATCGTGCTAAGGCTCATGAACTTGCTTCTCAACCCATTTCCTCCTCGAACACACCAAATATTGACTTGGTCCCATTTGTCCAGCCTTTGCCTAACCTTAGGTAGGAAGTTCAACCTAATTCACCGAGATTAAAAATGCTTAAGAAAGATGATGGTTCATGTTCTATTCGTATTAAAGATCCTATTTTTATTAATCTTGATGAAGAAATGAATGAAAATGATGTTCGTGTTGACAATGTTGATGCTAAAGATTCCAATGATGAATATGAGCTTGTTGATGTTGACAATGATTTATCTAAACAATTTTCAAAAGCATTAATCCTAGCTCCCAATGACAAACAAAGTAACTCATCATTAGAGCATGGTCCTTGTTTGGAACTTGCAATAGCTCCATCTACCGTGCTCAAAGTTTATCCCCTTGCATCTTGTCCACCTTCCCAAAACAATGTTCAACATGATTGGGAGGTGGATGATTTGATAATTTGCTTCATTTGTGTCATAGATTTTCTCTCCTCTCTTGCTTGTTTGTAATGTGTTTCCCCCATGATGTGTTTTTCTATTATGTTAGATTCTCTTTGGATGACCCTTGTCACTTTGTTGCTACAAGGTAATAAAGAGGTTGAATCTGTTGTGACATTCTTCTATTTGTATCTCAATTCTTCTATTTTTTTCCCCTTGTGTTGTCTACTTGGGGATGATGCAAAGCATTGAGATCTCTTTTGGATGCTCCCTTCTTCCATTGTGCTTGTGGTTTCACTACCTTTGGGGGATGAGGTCAATTAAATGCAAATATATATTCATGATATACATTATTTATCACGAGAGCATACTAACCCCAGAGTTAGTGGATCCCTTATGTGTTTAATGTTTTGTGACAATTATCCTTTGATTTGTCCTTTCTTGGGGGAATATAATTGTGGTAGTGTGGTTGTCTTTGGATGCATGCTACCTTAAAGAAATTGTTCCCAACAAGTCATATGCAATCGCTTTAAGTGGGGACATACATTATACTCAATGTTTCACTTTATGCACACACTATCACATGTTTTGATACTCAAGTTACTTTGTAAATTGAACCTTTTCGCTTCATGATTTGGTATTTTTCTTTTTCATGACTCATAGTAAGTAAACCTTACTAGGATAGAAATCATCTTTCTCTTCCTCTTATGATGCCCCTTTAAACACCTAAAATTAATGTTTAATTAATTTAATCCTGTCATCATAATCAACCAATTTAATTGTGTTAATTCCCTTCTTCTTAAGGTTAATTAAATCAAATTTAATCAATCTTGTCAATATAGTCCAATAATTAATTTATCAAATAAATTAATTATTTGCCCTATTCTTATAAAGTCAACCAAGTCATTAAGTCTTCTAAAATCCTCTTAGTTAATTAATTCTAATTAATTAACTTAAGTCGTGTGATTCCTAGAAATCACTTTTCATAATCCCCACTCAGCCTAGTTAATTCTTCCTTAATCATACTTATCATTATTCTCCAATTTCATATTCCTCCACTTATGTCACATCAACATTGAGACTTTCAAGGAAATTCAAATTTCTTTGAATCCCCCCATGCATCCTTTATTTTGAAATTTTAAATTCCTCTTTCCTCTCCCTAAGGAATTTTATATTCCTTTTTATTCTCCCCATGCACCTTGATCCATGTCTTCCATCCCAAATCAATCTCAACCCTTCTTCCCAAAGTCAATCTTGGCCCTCCATTGGCCTCCTCCAATCTATAAATTGGAGGATTATTTTCTCACAAGGGGAGGGGGAGGAATCTAGTCCCTTGATAGCATTCTCATGTTGCTCATTCCTCCCTCTCTCTTCCTCTATCATATCCTTATCATGTCCTCATGATCCTTCATCAAATCCAAATCTATTCATTTCTATCTAATCCAAATCCTATCAAATCATTCAAATCTTGTTGTGTGTGGAGAGCAATCCACATCCCAAAGAAGGAGCCACTCCAATCAAGTGAGGAAGGGGCACATTCCTCATTTCATCCAAGGCTCAATCGGAGGAACAAGAGAGAACTCTCTCTCTTGCAAGGTATAATTGCGTTGTTGGTTTATGCTTTATTTGGATTCCTTATGCGTATTTGTACTTAAACTAACAATCTAACCTTGCCAGTTGGTTTTCCCTTGCTTCAGCCCCTTTTATCTTAATGTTGAAGTAGTAAGATCCTAAAGTCCCTTGGGGGTTAGTGTGTCTTCTCTCTTTGATGTCCTCATGAAAGTTTTCAATGCAAACCTTTGTACTTTACAAAGAGAATGCTCAGTCTCATACTCCCACTAAAGTGGGGGCTAAATGTAGAGTCCTAAATTGTACTCCCTTACAATTTTGTCCTCATTTGAGCCCTCACCTTGGCGTTTGTCCCTCGAGGCCTGATTAGAGCCCCGATTCTTCTCACACCATGCACCAAACCCAATATTTTCAACACCTGCACTTTCTCTCCCAAAAAATGGATTTCCTAATTGGTCAAGACCAAAGAACCCATGCCCTAGTCCTTAGGGACCAGAGCGCCCTCACCCTGGTCCTCCCAATTAGGGCTCATTTTGGGGCCTCATAATGGTAACTTGAAATGAACATGAACCTAGATCTCGTGTCGGCTCATGTTAAAAAATGTTTTTTGACCAAGCATGTATAAAAGGAGGTCTATCCCTCTCATTTTGATACCAATTCAATCAATTCAACATCTAATCAATCAAGCATGCATTCAAATTCAAGAGAAAGAAATCAATCTTCTTTCAAGAATTGGAGCAGAAGTGAAGTCAAGATTCAATCATTAGAGGTGACATTCACAATCTATGTTTTATGAAGACTACATGAAACCCTAATTCCTTGTGAAAATAAACAAAACTTCATAAAAGGTATATCATTAGTGTTTTAGACATTTTCAACATTTCCCTCAAAAGGAAACCATTTCCATTTCAGTACTTCATTTACATTTCAATTCTATTTCATGGTTAATTCCAAAATTGGGTTTTGACCTAAGGCAAATGCCTATTCCCAACAAATTTCCCCTCTACTGAGTGCAGGAATAGGTATAGAGCTGCAATTTTTAGGATCAACATTATTCAAAAAAATGAACAGATTCCCTTTTGGATGGAAAAAAGTTTGAAGGACTAGAGAGACCAGTACTTGGGTCCTGACAATTCAGGTCGACCTTTTGGGAACACATCTGAACATTCACATATTGCTCAGATTCAGGTTTGTGGCTCTATTTAATAACTGTAGCTCACCGTGTTATGCATAATTGCTTCAATTTTAGCACATTTACCCTAATTTCAATATTATTAATTAAATTAGTTCAATTTAAAGGGAAAGAAGAGGCACATCGAAAACCCCTAGATTCTTATCAGAATCTAGATCTATCAAGGCTAGATCTATCAAATTTTATATTTCCCTATTGTGAAGCTCCCTAGGCAAAAATTAGTGGTTTTAGTACATCATTGGGTGAAACCCTAATTTTTCACCCTTTACAGTTATGTATGTACTACAACCCAAGGATTTACGTGGGGGAAACCTTTTCAAGAGATAACCCCGTAGTCTAAAAGTCACCTAATATATTATTCAAAAATTGAGAAGATTACAATATACCTATAGGGAAACCTTCTCACAAGAGTATCACTAACTATAGATCTGGAGATAACATAACAACCATTAAATTCATAGAATATATCAAAATGGACAACTGTAATAAAATACCCTCATAAAATAGGGTTGTCTTCTACAAAAATAGAATTTAATATAATAACTACTATCAAATCTAAGACCTAATGATGAAGGGTCAAGATTTATAATAATAAAATAGACATAAAATGTGTCTTTTGAGGGCACTAACCTGAAACCCCACTAAGGTATGCAGCCCCTAGAAATTAGTGGAACCTTGATTTTTTTTTTGTCTTATGGCCTCTTTAAACCCTTAGTTATGTTACAAGAGGTTTAAACCATATATCCCAAGTCTTTGCGAGCTTGCATTCTAAAACCCTAGACCCTAACATTTCTATTTTCATGTTGACTTGCTATTGTTAGTAAATAGTTCTTAAGTCGGGACTTGAAGGGTTCTAGGTCATATAATTACTGGCCAAACATCCTAGTTACTAGTTGGATCAAGTGCCCTCAATTGTATAAGAGGCATTGTGATGACAAATCTATTTCACTATCTTTTCATCCTTTGTGTATTAGTTTCATTACCCTTTGTCGAATCTAATATCCCAATGAGAAGAAGTTATAGACTTATGAATTGCCAAATTTTATACACTAAGGGAATTGAGCCTTAGTTGAATAACACATTCCTTAGGACCTTGGGTGAATCCTCTTTCAATCCAACACATAACATGCCTAACATTGTTGAGAATCCTTCCCTTCATGCTTCTCATGATAAGGATGCCACTTCAACTCAAGTTACTATTGAACAATTGGGGAAGTTTTAAAATGAATTAGAAGATCAAGTCACCAATTTGTGAGTTAAGAACACTTGGGTGGAGTGGAAATCCCCTTGATTGAAGGATTAAGGAGGTTGATTCAAAATGATGAAAAAGATGTGGAAGTGTTGTGTGGTAGAGCTCATATTATGGATGACAATATTATGACAATGAAAAGTTGTGCCAAAGTTCTTGGAAATTCAAATCCTTCAAATCAAGTTGAGCCTTCCATTCCTATTCCCATATCTTTGCCTAATATGCCAACATACACATCTTCCATCATGGCGAACTCTACAAAAAATGTTAATGCTACACATGTTAGTAATGAGGGAAATCCTATCAATCAAGGAATCTTCAACTAATCTTCCATTTGTATCTGAACCATCTCCATTACATACCTATCATAATGTTCCACCTACCTATCATAATACTATACCTTCAAATCCTACATGGTCGACCGCTATCCTACTTTCCACTACATCCTTCATATTCCTCTCCCACAACACATAGAGGTCCCCTATTCGAAGAAATAGAATGGACAAGGTGACCCCCAACTCATGTGAAAATTATTTTAACTTTTTCATATGAACCAAGACTTAAAACAAAATTACTCCTTACCTTAATAAAAAAAGATTTACTATGGTTTTACTCCTTGCCTCCTTATTCAATTGACTATTTTCAAAAATTGACTAATGCATTTGTTCAAAATTTTCAACATAATATTGATCCACAAATTACTTTGATTGATTCAGTGCATTGTAAAAAAATGTGCTAAAGAAAAAGTGATTGATTTCATTGGTAGATATAAATATTTACATTCACAAACTAATTATCATGTGCTTGATGATCATGTTCAAATAATTTTCATTAATAGTTTAGAAATTATAAATAATTTTATGTTTTGGTGTTGAATCCTTGTCCTCTTGATGCTTGTCTTTCGAATCTCCTATTCTTCCCATGCACTTGAATGAAGCCATAATCCATCTTCCTAGTTTCTTTGGTAGTCACATCTTTTTTCAGATTTTGAGCTTCCAGAACCTTTTTCTTCAAAATTATTTGCAATTGTCTTCATAGAGTATTCAACCATCTTTCCCTTTTGATATTTTATACAAACAATATCGGTTTTGATATGTGGTGACCTATAACTTCCAATAATTTGATTCAACATCTAGTAGTATTTCCAAACTTCAGCTTCAACTAATTGTTTTCTTTATTGATATATTTTCTCGGCACCACAATTTCTACCTCTAGATTTTCACAATATTTATCTTTATTTAGCAACCTTTGTATCAAAACTTCTTCAATTCTCTTTTCTTCTTCTATTTGAACCTTCAAATCAATTACTACCTTCTCTTCCTTCTCAATATTTTGAAACAATTTGTCTTTAGTCTTCACTTCTTTAGTGATCCTCTTCTTCAACCTCTTTATCTCTTTGCTAGCACAAATAAATTATTCCACTAGATCAACCTCGTCATCATCATCATATCCAAACTTCATTCTAGTATCACACTGCAAGAGTCTCCATTGCCATAAATAGATCCCTTTCACCATAATTCTCAAAAGTGCATTGATCTTATTCTTTATCATATGAACAACTGTACTCATTTACAAAGCAACTCTTCCAGTTCTTGTTAAATTTCTTCTTCTTATTTAAAGGATTTTTTCCATTCTTTTAACCTTAATTGTTAGAATCTTTGTAGGGACACTTAGCCATAAAATGTCCTATCTCACAACAATTATAAAAAATTGAAAGGAAACTTACCCTTGTGTAGTCTTCTGACAAATGTTGCCTCCTTTGGATCTTATTCATCACCAAAATTTGAATCTTCTTGCTTCTCTTACACCTTGAACACAACCTCCTTTCTTAAGGATTTGTCACTATCAAATCACATCTCATAAGCAGTCAAGGATCCATGTAACTCATCCATAGTCAACTTGTCCAAATATTTAGCTTCTTCAATTGCAGCCACCTTGGGATCAAATCTTGGTGATAGGGATTTGACTATCTCTTTCAGGATTACTATTTCCTTTAGTTATTCACCAAGTACTCTTATAGAAATGGCTATCCCATCAACCCAAAGCAGACATCCAAGAATGCTCTCATCCTCCTTCATCTTTAGACTTTAAAAATGAGCTCTACAAGTTTGAAGCTCTTCTCCCATGACTCTTTCATCTCCTTATAAACGGTACGCAATTTGACCCACACATCCTTCCCTATCCTACAAGCATAACCTTAAAAAAATTATAATTAGTTAGACCATATATGATAGAATTCTTTGCTTTGGAATTATTCTCACTAGCCTTCCTTCTAGCCTAATCTCTAGGGGGGTTTTCATGGATCTTATATCCATCCACAACTGACCAAACCTTAATTTCTAGAGCCATCAAATAGGATTTTATCCTTACACTCCAAAATCTATAGTTAAATCCATTAAAGAGTGCAATACGTTTTGAAGAAAAACCTTTTTGAGCAAGTGAGTGTTTCATCCCGGATCTACCTCTAGCTCTTAATATTTATCGAAATAACTTTTCTTTGAGAACAATTGAAGGGCACACAATATACTGAGACATGGGTTGAATTAGTATATTTTTATTTTAGGTTAATCAAACATTAATTTACATTAATATATTCTCCAAACATGAATCTTAAAATATCAATGCAACTTTGACAAATCTTCTTAATAATGCAACAATTAAAAAACACAAAAGAATACACATCCACACAATGAATACCAGATATACATGGAAACCCAAGATGGGAAAAACCACAATAAGAATATCTACTTGTATTTATTTCCCAAATCTAGCCTCACAAGTAGTTGAATCACTTACAATATGGAGTAGGCACTAACCCATTGGAGATATCAATCCCCAATTGCATTTGCAGACTCAAACCCACTAGAGACACCAATCCCCAACACATTGATCTGAGCACCAACTTAGAAGCTAAGACGTCAATCCTACTAGATTACAAAGATATGATTTGGAAACCTTCAAGACTGAAAAATCATCTTACACTAGACCTAATCAACCTATCCTATCTAGTTCTATCATTGATACAATGGCATCCAAAAGACTGGAGAATGCTTAAAACTTTCATGTCATATCACATAATTTTGTTTTGTGGAAGTATTATGAATAGCTATGGTAAATGGATTCAACTAAGGATGTATGTAGTATCATGTTGCATTTATTCATATTGGTAGAAGTGATCTAGAAGTGTGACCCAAAATGTTTTAGGCAAGTTACCCGGATAGTGATTTTGTTCTAGTAGTTTGTTGTGATATGCATTTCTTCATGGTTGTGAATTAAGTCATGCAATTTGAAAGGAGAGTAGATCTATAGACATTCATGAAATGTGAATCCCACAAGCCCAGTTATCTTTTGTAAGAATACCTGTCACACAATAAGAGAAAATTGAACAACAAAGAGAATTGAAGACAATTAACAATAATTGAATGTATTGCTTTGAAATTTCTTAATTACAATGAAGGATATGACATCCTTATAAAGAAATCTAACTCTAAAGATAGAAATCCTAAATGGTGGAGTCTACAAGATAGACTGAGAGTTAAAATAGAATGCATGAATCAATCATGTATGTACAAAAAACATAATAAACTAATTAATGCAAGAAACTCTCGAAATTATAAACATAGTTTGCTTTTCCTAGTTTGCATTATGCATGGAGATAAATATTAATTAATTATTCATAATTAAATTATTTAACTCACTAATATATGTCAATAATTAATTACTAACTAAGGCATCGATTATTTAGTGAATTAATATAATTAAGTGAATAATTAATATATGAATTATTTATTCCAACGCCCCCCCTGAATGCACAACTGGGAGAGAGGCAAAGCTATAGGAAAAAACATGCAAAGATGAATGCATGATGGGTCCTAGCCTAAAGCCTAATGAGGTACCCATGAACAAACATGCAAGTTTCTCAAAAATAGAGCAAATGAGAAAACCCTAAATGGGAAAAAATAGCTCTCCAAAAGAGAAACAAAAGATAAGCATGGAGAAACATTGAAGCAATTGCAAACACTGTCATAGAATGACTGCTATGATGCTAAAAAAAGAACCTCGCTAGAGTGTCGATATGGTAAGTATTCCATCTCACTGATAATGCATGGGTAAATGGTTGCGATGCATCTTATAGTACATAGGAATAAATACGTAAGTGATCCATCTCACAAACAATGCATGGGTAAATGGCCCTGCATCTCCTAGTACATAGGAACAAGTACCGAATACAAAGAACACTCCAACATGAAACCAATGAAGCATTAGCAACAACAGTAGAAACCCCCTCATAATGCTGACAAGGGAGAGTAAGACATGTACATTGAATCTGAATGCTATTCTCCATGATGCTAAAAAAAAAGAGATGTGTGCCAAAAAGATGGAGCTCCGATCACACGAGGACAGAATAGGGCCAGGAAGTCACTGATTACTTCAGCAGGAAGAGGTAGTGGGCTGGAAAGCTATCTAAAAAAAATGACCTATGATCTGGATAGAGCACTGAATCACCTTTCCGACGATATCTCGTTTGCGAAAAATGAAGTGCGGATGCACAAGATATACCCCCGGGAGTGCAAACTATAATTTTTGACTTCAACTAGCAAAACATCTTGCAAAATGAAAAAAACAGAAAAATATACCTCCATCTCTGGATCGGGCTTGAAAAGAGCTTTCCAACGGTATATGGTTTGCCCAATTTCGACTCCGTATGACCAGGTTATGGCCAAAAACAAAAAAACACCTCTTTTAGGGCACAAAGAGGGTCAAAGAAGGGCCATGCATGTTGACTGTACTGCTGACATCAGCATGATGTCAGCATCCAATAATCAAAATCCCTTTAAAAAAACATACAGATTTTTGTGCCTTAAAAAGCATGCCAATGAAAAAATCATGCCCCTAATGCCGAAAATAGGCAAATTATATATCAACATTCATGGAATTAGCCTTCTGATTTCATCCATGAGGTCCTTTTGGGCCCAAAAAGCTCCGAATTTTCAAGTACCCTCTGGAACAGAGAGAAAACATCCACCTTTGAACCCTTGTAAAATGGACTTTATATATCGGATTTCAGTGAAACAAAAGGAAATCCTGACTTTCTCGAGCCTTCTGGAACTAATGGTGAGCTCCAAAATAACCCAAGATGAACAATTTTCTGTGTAAATTCAAATAATCTCCAAAAAATAAATAAGAATCTTTAGATATGGAGCTCTGATACCATGTTAGAATTTATGAAATGTGAATCCCACAAGCCCAGTTATCTTCTGTAAGAATACCTGTCATACAATAAGAGAACATTGAACAACAAAGAGAATTGAAGACAATTAACAATAATTGAATGTATTGCTTTGAAATTGCTTAATTACAATGAAGGATATGACATCCTTATAAAGAAATCTAACTCTAAAGATAGAAATCCTAAATGGTGGATTCTACAAGATAAACTAAGAGTTAAAATAGAATACATGAATCAGTCATGTATGAACAAAAAGAATAATAGACTAATTAATGCAAGAAACTCTCGAAATTCTAAACATAGTTTGTTTTTCCTAGTTTGCATTATGCTTAGAGATAAATATTAATTAATTATTCATAATTAATTAATTAACTAGCTAATAAATGCCAATAATTAATTACTAATTAAGGCATCAATTATTTAGTGAATTAATATAATTAAGTGAATAATTAATATATGAATTATTTATTCCAATAATATTTATTAAGGAAAATGTTTGAAGTGACAAAAGGGTCACTATGTCGGTTAATGTAGTATCGTAAATTGTCACCGAGCTAATTTACACCTCATGTTTGTGCCCCTACTTTAGCGTGTCTTCCTCTCATCTCCTATCTGGGTTAGTTTAGTGCCTTAAATCCATCTATGATGCCATGTACACCTGCCAAATGATTCTCGGGAGGGGTGTCCTCTCTAGGATTAAATCATGGTCTCTGAATGAGGAGGGTGATGGACAAGGTCGTTGATGTCACTATTTGCACCATTTAGTTTCTTTCAATATCGAACTGGGTGTATCTTAAAGTTGTCTACGACGGGGATTTGATTAAGGTTGGGGGTTTTTGCACCGTAAAACAATGACTTAGGTTCAGTCATGCTCCATCAAGAGCTGTCATGAGCTCTTTTTTTGTGGCAGAATTTTGAAGCTAAAGATTTTCTATGAAGATGAATTAAAGAAACTAAACTATCCTAAAGGGGACCTTGGCTCTTGTATCAGGGATTAAAACAGGACGCAATCAAGACTCACTCATGGAACTATCTATTTCCAAAGCTAAAACAACTTTGAATTCCTATGAATTTGAATCTAAGTTATTTACTGAAAGATAAATCTACTTTATGCTTGCAGGAAATAAAATCTATTCTAGATTGTAGAAAGTAAATTCTATTCTACGTTTATAGGAAATGAAATCTGTATACACCTAAAAATGGTCGAAAGATAATTAATTAAATAAGCAATTATTTAATTAATCTCTCCTTCCCAATTTAATTGAATTCACTAAACAATTTTATTAAATTTCCCCTTTCATCTACTTACTAATAAATCTAAGGATTTATTAAATAGTTTCATTTCACCCCTTTAATTAATTAATTCAAATTAATTAATTCCCTCCATACAAATTCATTTCTTCTAAATCCTCTAATTAATTAAAATAAATCAAATCATGAGTTGTTGAGATTAATTATCCTTTTCCTATTATTTGAATTTCTAAATTCAAATTCTCCTAACTTCTACCACTCCTAACCTAACCATTCCTAAACCTAACCCATTCTACCTACCACCATGTCACCTTTCATCCAACATCTTCTAGAACCTTTGTGACACTTGTCACTAAGTGTTCCCTTTAATCCAACTCCATTTGCCAACCTCCTCCAATTTAACCATTGATATCTTCAAATCAATCCCAACCGTTGATTCATCCCAACTCACCCCTAACCTTGGAAAATCCTATAAATAGACCTCATTTTGGAGCAATATTGGTCCAGAATTCATATCATTTTGATGATCCCATCTCATTCGTAGCTTTAGCATTGTTACTATAGGCATCTAGCTTATAGTTTATCAGTTTTAGCAATGTTATTATGCTCATTTTAACTTAATCTTAGCTTAATCATGCTAGGATAATCATGAATTCATATAGCTTAATCATGCTATCATGCTAGATCATGCATCTTAATCATTCAAATCCTCCATCTAAGTGTAGTCAAGTCACTCAAATTTGCATACTAAGATTTGAGAGCAAAATCCACACTCGCATTTACTAGGAGGCAATAAGTCGATTAGCTATGGTTTTACGTTTCATTGATTTAATCTACCAACCATTGCTTATAATGATTTATTGAGTGTTTCATGTTGTAGGAACAGGTATAACAGGTACACCACACAAATACACGACAAAATCTATTCTACTAAATGTTAGAACAAGCTAAGTTCCATGAGTCAATCTGATTTAGTTTCTTCTTTAAACTTGATTACAAACTCCATCATCTTTAATTATCATGAAAGCAAAATATAACATCTACCTATGAGAATAAAGTACGTTATTGAGTAAAACTAAATGGATTATGGAACTGAAACCTTTAACAATGCATTCATTAAAACAATACTACTTGAAATGAACAACTATAAATTTTGAAACTAACTCTTATCTATTTTGAAATTGATCATGATTAAAACAAAATATAATGGAATTAAAACACATAATGGAAATGAAAATAAAACCAACAAATATCACCTCCCTTTGGTCGAACGGGCCTTGCTCTTCCTCTGGTGGGATCCAAAACACAAGTATCTTAGATCAACTTTGAATTTTCATTGAATTGTACTTCCAGAAGGAAGTAAAAGAAGTTTGCATATTACAAAAATAGAAGACTCTAAACTGTTGGCTATGTAACGAACTATCTAACTAACTAGCTCTCTGAAGAAAGATAAGGGATATTTATCCATATCCTTATTCAAATTCAAAAACAAGGTTACCCGCTTAAAACTGAGTAACGACTACAAACTAAACTAAAGAAGACTCATCATGAATTAATAACTTGAGATAGAAGTTGAAGTTTATGGAGACAATCAATAAAACAGACTCAAAGGAGATCAAGGAAATCTATCCAACTGGAACGATCCGGAGTGATCATCTTCCACATGATGGTTGAACTGGACTTCGTAACTCTATGTCTACTTGTTAGCTTCAAACACATTAAAAAATGCATTCGAGAAAATAGAACAAAACATAATGATAATTATTCTAAATATTTGGCTATCCATATGCATTAATAAACAAAAAATAAAATATTTAATCACATGACATTATTTCTAATATACTTCCTAATTAGCAGAATATAATAGTAGAAAAGAGTAAATATGCATGCATTAGGTCTACCACCAGGAATATTAGTTCACAAAATATTAAAAATTTTAAGTAGAAAGTATAATTAAAAGTATCATGATTAAATCTTCATCATAGGACTAGGGAACTAGCGCCTTGGTCCTAGGACCAGAGCACCCAACGCCCTAGTCCACCTCAATTGGGCCCTATTTTTAAGAGGGTGATGGGACCTGTCTCTTCAGCGGGAAATAAAATTCATGGCTCAACATGACTATTGGAGGTTGGCCTAATCAGTAAATTGACGTAGGATCTCATATATAAAGACATTTGATCAACCTAATTTCGTTGAAGCATCATAAGTCTCCATATCCAAGCAATCAAGCATCCAAGCATTGAAGCATTCATTATCAAGCATTTTTAGAGATCTTCAAGGCTATATATTCTTCATTCAACCATTGTGGAGCAAAATTACATCAATCATATGCAAGCACGTGTGTGTCATTAGGTTTTTGTCATGTTAATGCCATTTCATGCAACATATGTGATGACATTCAAGAAGAAAAGCATCATTATTGGCAATTGCAGATATGAGGTATACGTTTCCATTATTTATTTTAATATTTGCAATATTTCGTTCAAGGTTAATTCCTAAACTGGGGTTTGACATAGGCAAACCCCTATTCCCAACCTATTTCCCCTCTCTAGTGTGCACAAGAATAGGTACAGAGCTACGATCTTCAGAATTCGCTTTATTTATAGAGATGAAAGGTCCCCCTTTGGACAATGAAAAGTGTGGAGGACCAGAGAAACCCTTTATTAATAGAGATGAAAGGTTCCCCTTTGGACAATGAAAAGTTTTGGTCTCGACATTTCAGGAGCTCCTTTTGGGAATAGATTTGATTAATCTTATATTTCTTAGATCCATGTATGTGGCTCGATTCGACGACTATTTCACCTAATCACTTCAATTCCATCACATTTACCCTAATTTTAGCATTTCAACAATTCAATTTAAAAGAGGACAATCAATCTCCATCCCAGTGAATCTGATAAGAATTATTAGCCCTATCCTTGTTTATTTGTGGCTAGATCTATTAGGTTCACTCATCTTTTAATGTAGTGGTCGTTAAGTAAAAATTAGTGTTCTCCCTCCTATAGTGGAAACCCTAATTTTTCACCATTATAGTTAACTAGCTGAATTACTATTATGGTTTGATGTAGCAGAGGCTTGTAGCATGTGCTCACTAGAGGTAGTGTATCAATGACCATTGGGACCAGAAAGGGCTACATTGGGAACCACATCGCATGTTCTTTCTTCTAGAGCAGTGTGTGGGCTTTTGGACCTAGCCTATTACACATTTAGTTAAGGAGTGTTTGTGTGGTTGACTTGCATATATTATTTCTATGTTTTGGGCTAACATTTGAATGTAATTGTGTGTGTGTGTGTGTGTGTGTTTGTGTGTGTGTGTGTTCTAATAAGTAGTTGTTGTTGGAATACTATGTAATCAAGGCTTCATTATAATTATCAAAATTGATGTAATCTGAGTTGCATTCCAATCATTGTGTGAATTCATCAGAAGATTAGATACAAATTAAATGTGCAATGTTCTAGCACACTCAGCTTACACCATAGATTGAACAAAATGTGGTTGTGACCACTTTTTGGCCCCCATCTTTTTGCACACACTCCTATTATGCATTCCATTTAAACTACTTTATTATTTTATAATGATGCATGGTACAAATAGAGATGACCAACAAGAATGGTAGTTGTAGGATGAAATAACATAACCTACACACATAAATCTCATATGAACACAATATTTAATATCATTTATAATCATCTAAGAGTTTTGATTCAAAAATAAAATTAAACCATTGAACCCAAAATTTTTTAAGCAAGTGATTAACTTGATGGGTTTACAAATCCAATTGAATCTACCTACAAGGGTAATTTGGAAGAGTAGATTTGTCAAATCTAAAGGGCCCCATGCAAGCCTTTGAGGGTTACCTAAAGAGATTAACACCAATAACAAAAAAAAGCAGCTTATATTGTCTACATTAAGAAAAATTGTTGTTTTGTGCCCTATTATTACTTTATGAATTCGCTCAAACTATTTCATGAAAGCTATGACTATATTTGAAAATTTGAACTCATTTAAACTACCATTCTATGTTAATTTTGTAGGGTAAACACATGCCTTTTTAGTACTAGACAAAAAAATTTAATCATAAGCTAATGCATTTTTCCATAACTTAAAATGCAACTAGGGGAAGAGCACTAGTAGCCATGTGTGTTCCAATAACCATGCACTCCTTGTGCACCCAACCCCCTGGTTACTAACTTTAAAGGAATCAAAAAATGATAACTATAAGCTCATTAATAAATTTCACAAGTACCAATAGTCACTCACTTTGTAGCTTTTTTGGACCGTAATTAGCCCATTTGTGCATGGCTATTGGCACATTTGTGCACGACTACTAGGACATTTGTCCATAAGTATTAAGAATTTTAACTACATGGTTATTGGGGCATCTTTAAGTAGGTATCAAGTGACACTTTGAAATGTGTACTTTTTTACCCTTTCATGCATAACGGATCCCACAATGTGCATCGTTATTACCTAGAAGCCAGAACAATAGCTATAAGCAGTTAAGTTCACCTATGAAGACAACCAAAAAAAATCATCAAAATCTAATGTGCCATTTAGGATTCCGTGAACGGCATGAGTACGTTGTTGGATACAGGTTGGTCATTTTTGTTGCTAGGATATGTTGTTGTCATTGATGTCAACATATTCTTGTGATTTATTCGAGTGTACATGGGAAGATTTTTTGATCCGGTTTTGTAGTTTGGTTTTGTTGATCACTGTTTTGCAGAGGTTGATATTTCCTCCAGTTTATTCCGGTGTGATCAGATCTTGTGTTGAGACTTTGGGAGATTGTTTTGGTTGGTCTTGTGTATCTTCATTTTAGATGGTTCATGATTTGGTGCTCCACAAGTTATCTTTCTTCATGACGGTTGCCGATTGGTTGTGTTCTTGAGCTTCTAGATGTTGACAGATGAAAATTTGAAAAGTGGTGTTGGTGCAGCTGTTCTGGATGATTCTAACTTGCTTGCTGATGTTTCCTAGTTGTGTCCTATTTGTTTTGGTGATCCGCATTGATCGTTGTGCAATTTTTTGGTGGTTTTCATCAACCGGTATTGATTTTTGTGTTATGCAGTATTTCTGGTGGTGTAGCATGTTGCAGTTGATCTTGGCGTGATTTCCGGTGGAGTTGATCATTTGGGAATTTGAATTAGGACCATGTTATGCTATATAAATCATTATATTGGTCTGGTGGTCGATCTTTGTATCGTGTGATGTAATTTTGTAATTGAGGGTTGAGGGTTTAGCCGACCTTGTTATCAAGGTTGATGAATTGTATATATAGGTGAGTTATTCATGTATTTTGGGTGTTGATGTTGTGTCTGCATTATCAGAGAGAGATTTGTGTGCGAACAAGTGATATATCCTTTGGTGATTGAGTTTGAGGTGAGATTGGTGTTGTAGGGCAGACATTTGTGCTTAACTGGAATTGTAATCAGGCATTTGGAGATGCTATTCTTTTAGTTCACTTCTTCCGGATTGTAGTCTAAATCTTATTGTAAGTCAGTGAGACTTCCCTGAGGGTTGTAGCCTTCCAGGTAAATATCTTTTGAGCAGTGAGCTCTAGGCAGTGTGCCTGAATGCATGTGCATTCCCCATTGTAATATTTTCACATACTACTACAGAGTATCATCTTACTATGGGTAGGTTCCCACCATGGTTTTTTACTTAACCGGGTTTTCCTCGTCAAAAATCTTGGTGTTGTGTGTTGTGTTGTTAGTTTGCTTATCTGTGTATTATTGTAGTTTGTTAGATTTGTTGTTGTGCCTAGAGTTTTGTTTATTTCGGTGAAGACCGATTCACCCCCCCTCCTCTCAGTCTTCCTTCTTTGTTGTTGCTAACATATGCTTCCCCAAGGTAAAAAAAAGGACAATAACTACATTGTCTTGAGCTATATTTCATTCTCCATAACTTATTCTAATGTGGAATTAGGTAGGAAGATTGATAAAGGGCATAGTTATTTTATTTTATTTTAATTAAACTCCAGTTCTTCGAAGTTCAAGCAAAATGTCTTCACAATATAAATTGAGATAAAGTGCATGAAAACCTATTGAGAGTAGTTGTCTTTAGTAGATGTGAAATCCACCATAAAACACCTTGAAAACTAGAAATTGCTCTTTGTAAGTACACAAAAACATATGAACATCATTTTTACAAAGTCCAACCTAAAAATCACAAGTTTTGTGTCAAACCCCACCAAGAAATCAACTTCAATCATCTACAACTCCTTTTTGAATTCCATAATTAAAACAAATGACGGCAATGTAAGTGATGTGTTTGAAATTTTAGGCTCCATATGTTATAAACATCAGACTACTTATAAAATAATGGAAATATTAAATAGCTCATAGTTCATCGTAATGAAAAATGATGCACCTACTCATCAAAAAAATGACAAGGTCAAAGCATGTCATTTAACTATTATTGTGAATAAAAACCATTGTTAACAGTTCATCATAACATGGTGATCTATATTAAAAATATGATATAATACTTTCAAAACATTGAATTTTTGTGGGGGAAATGGCCCTTGTAGACACCTCAAAATGTCTCATTAATTCTACACTAATTATTCATCTATTTAATTAAATAATTATTTAATTATTTGATTAAATTAAATATTTCTTCTGATCAGAACATTTAACATTTCTAATTATCGAATTTCTATCATTTCATCATTTAATCAATTAACCCTATCTCAATTATTAATTTAAAAATATCAATTATTTAATTAATTGTGATATTTTCTTTAGTTAAATAATCTTAATTATTTAATTAATTCAATTTCCTATGATTAAATAATTTCATTTAAATTATTTAATTAATTAATTTAATTCTTCCAATCCCCAAATTCTAATTCCATCTAATTTCATGTCATTTTCCCCAAATTCGAATTTCCTTTAATTCCAATTAATTGCATTTCATTTCTTCCAAATTCATATTTCACCAAATCTGAATTTCAGTTAATTTCATGTGCATTTTAGCATTTGAAAATCCAAATTCAAATTTAAATTGAAAATGAAAATCAAATTCAATTTCAAAATTCTACAACACAATCAGAACTGATTGATCAAATCAGTTATCTAATTAGTTAACTCAGTTAACTCATCAATCTCTCATTTTCATTCAAAATCAATTTTTTATGACTAACCAATTATTTCAGTCTTCTAATCCATCAATTGAGTCATCTAATTCATCAACTCAGTCAACTGACTAGTCTATTCAGTCTACTGGTTAATAAATTGAGTTTACTCTCCAATCAATTCAGTTCACTCTTCAATCTAATGAGTTAACATATCAATCAATTTCAGTTGTCTATCAATCAACACTTGAGTTCAAATTCTCACCTCTTTTGTGTTGAAAATCTATATATTCAACCTCATTTTCTCATTTCAAGCTAGAATTACAATCTTCAAAAGTTATTGTCCATCTTATGCAAGAAATCAGTACAATACCTAAGAGCCACCTACACCAACAATAATGAAGAAGAATAATGTAAGCACAAGTGGAGAATAGGGAGTTTTAATTGAGAGTTTTAATTTAGTTTAATCTTTCTATTTCTATCATTTATTTCATTGTATTGTGTCTAAAATCAGTTTAATTAGTTAAGGATTTTGTGATTCGTCCTTTCAGTCTAATTAGCTTGGATTTGATGATTTCAAACATGAGAACAACCCCTACCCAACAATTGAAATACAATCTTTAACATAATTAAAATTTGACCATTGTACTAAAAACAAAACGATTTATTGGATGTCTATTGGTGTACAAATATACATGACAATAAAAATCTAAGTTGGGTTCAGTATTATGATATAATACCTTTGAAACATTTTTTATTTTTATCTTTTAAAAATTTCCCCTGCCCATCAATTGAAGTAAAATATTTAACATAATTATAAAATTCGACCGTTGTGTTAAAAACAAAACAATCAACGAAACACAAATATAGACAGCGGTAAAATCTAGGATAGCTTCTTACATATCAACAGTTTTTGTTTCTTTCGTGAGCGAGTTACAAAGTTTATGAATGCAAAGTAACTTTTTCCTAAAAAGCACATAGGCAAGAAACGCCACACAAGAAATTGGCGAACTCTATTTTTTTATTCCTGTTGCAACGGTTTTCCACAGAAAGAGCATGAACTTTTGCATTCAGTTGCTTCCAACAAAATAGCAAACGAAAAGCAACATTAAATCCCCTCTACTAATTGTTGTTTAAGAAATCCGGTATCTATAATCTACTGCTTTAACAAATTATTTCATGATCCATCTAAGCCAAATACCTCTGCAATCTGTACTCAAAAAATATTTCCTTAGGCCTTAAGGAACATACACAAAATGGCATGCATCATAGCCTGCAACACAGCCAACAAAGCACAAACAAACAACAATCCATCAGAAACATGAAAATCAGCAAATGTTTAAATAGAAAAAGAATCCAGAAAGTGGTCCAGAGAGGACATGGCATCTCTGTTAACTGGTGGGAATCCATGAATGATGTAGAAAACAATTTAATCGATCAGTGAAATGCATCAATGGAGAAACCCAAAAGTATAACATCTCAACTCTTATCATTGTATAGCTGTGAAACAAAGGCAGCAACATAAATGTATCCTAGGAGTATTACCTTGCAGAGCAAAAATAGTTTGGTACTGAGGTTATAGGACATATTTTTAGTTCTGTGATTGAATGGCAAAGATGGAGTTTAATTTGGTTGGATTTAAACAACATATTTTAAGTTTTGACTTGTTTAGTAGTTCATCTGAAATTATAATTGATTATTCAATAAAATCTATTGATTAGTGTCATTTAAGATGAGTCACCTAAACAAATCGGAACTGAAAGTGTGTTGTTTAATTCTGATACATTAACACAATAAAAATGGTCTCGTATGCTGTGATAAACAAGTAGTACTTTAATCACAGCATACCCAGCTGTATAAAATCTTCATATCAGCCAAGTCCTCGTGAGAAAGTTGTGGATTATTGCTTAAAAGGTGGGTTCCAACATATCTATTATCATAAATCTTTACAGTGTAGCCCCATTTCAATGTCATCCATAACTTCACCCAAGGTTTATTACAATGAAAATATTTAAAAGTAGGAGATAATTTACACAGCAAGTCGAATATTTCCTACTTTTCAATTGATGAGCTAAAGGGTTCTATAATGAATGGTTCATAAGGCACAACACTTGCTGATGAAAGTTTTGCAAATGGGGTAGCAAGCTAAGTGGGTTTAACCCTAGGAGAAACTCCATGGTTAAGCGCATTTGAGTTAGAGCGGTAGTGGGATGAATGACCTTCTGTGAAGGCCCAATGCTTCACCTCTGTGAGCATCACCTAAATGCAATGAGTGCTAAGTGTACCATGCATTCTCAGGAGAGATGGGCTCTTGTGAACCACTACTCATGAAACATGGGTCAATGAGTTTGACTCAAAAACTACACAGTTGAATCCTAACAACAATATCATAATATTTAGAAATTCAAAACGAAAAAATATGACATACTTGGGTCGGTTTCAATGACAAATGCTGCAGAGTTGAAAAAGCAGGAACCTCCATTGTGCTTAATGTTCTGCCGGTAACTGTTGAAAGCATAGGAGGCATGTGACAGTAGTGTGTTAGGCAGATAGCAGGTGTGATTCCATTGAATTGTAGTGCAGTCTGTTCCATTTTCTCTACAAGCCCAATCCAAAGCACCCTGCAATAGATTGGAGGGTGCCTGTGGATCTGCTACACACCATTCTGCAATGGCTCCTTCTGTACAATACAAAGCAACTGATTACTCTCTTCAATCATTGAAAAGTCTAAATGGGTAAACATCCATTCATACATACCTGTCATAGGAGTTGTTGAAAGAACCACAATGAGAAATATGGCCATTGTGGCAGGTTTGCTAAGGGTAGAAATGGCAAGTTCCTGAATGCCCATGTATACAACTTCCACGGAAAATTGATATGCAAGTGCCCTAACAAGGAGAAGGATGGTGAGAACCAATGCAACACTCCTTATTAACAGAATACTTATGTTTTAGTTATATTCCAATGGAGGCTGGAAGTCAATAGTGGATAAGTTGGTAGAGGCCTTTGAAATTTTTGGAGCCTGTGATTGAGGATGTCAAAAGTAAGAAAATGGTTCACACCAACCTAATCACCACATTGTCGTTGATCAGTTAGTTTGAAGAGGCGTTTAAGGAAGCAAATTATGTGCTTAGGACAACAGACCATGAATTTTTAATGTTTTTTGTATTGTAACGGTGAAATGATCATACCACATCAATTTCCAGTTTGGTGAAATGGTTCAGTGTAATTACATGGTCCCACATTTTCCGTACATACCCACCAAAGCATTCCAGCTACAATATCTGACAAAACTCCCTTCTATTACGCTTTGATGGATGTCTATGCTTTGTTTCACAGATCCTATTTTGGCACAGGCGGGGAGGATGCTAGCTTACAACTGCCATTTTCATTTGCTTGAAAAACCTTGTCAACAAAACCAATTTCTGCATATCCTGCAATCGTGGCATTCCATCAAGCCACATTTCTTTAGTCATTTTGTCGAACAGTTCACATTTCTTGTCTATGCTTTCACATTTTGGACACGTCTACCAGAGCAGTCTCAACTACAACATTTGACGAAATTCCTCTATCCTTCATGCTTTGATGGATGTCCGTACCCTGTTCCAGAGCTCTCATTTGACAGAGGCTGGTAGGATGCTGGCAAAGTTTGGAGAGTCTGTCTTTACACCCGCCAACTGCATTTGCTTGAAAGTTAAAAGAGCCTTTTCAACACATCCATTTTGTGAATACCCTGAAATCATGGCATTCCATAAGGTGACATCGCTTTTGAGGCATTTTGTCAAACAGTTCACGTGCCTTGTTTATACTTCCACATTTTTCATACATGTCTAACAGGGCAGTAGCAACTATAAACAAAATCTTTCAGTTGATCATAATACATTTATCTATCAAGTTGACAATATCCTGAAAGGTGTTCTAAGACATTATTTTGTCGAACTGAACTATTTGAAAGTTAAAAAAGTTGATCAAAAAAGTTGACAATATCCTTGAAAGGTGTTCTAAGACATTATTTTGTCGAACTGAACTATTTGAAAGTTAAAAATCAGTAGTGTTTCAAGCACATAAATGATCAATTTAGATCATCAAATATATTCACCAATTCAAGATCACAATAGTCAAGATCAAACTCACAAGACTTAGAATCAATTTATTTATTTATTTGCCAATTTAGAATCTAAAACAATAATCAAACTAAAGTAAATAATTTTGTGATAGTGACAAATCAGTCTAAAATATCATATCATTCTTCCATTATCATTGCTAAAATTAATTCTTCTATTTGTCACATTTAATTTTCATATATTTATTACAATTATCTATCTTAACTTCTATTAACTTAAATTAAATAGTATTTGTTTAATTAACATAAATTATTTATAATTATAATTAGTCCCCTTATGTCTCATAGATTAAGTGAAACAATATGTCTCATAGATTAAGTGATAGATGTACTAAAACAGAAGTTTTCATTTGATTTTATAAGAAATTATTTATCTTTTATAAATAGTGATTATATCTATATGTATAATAGTGTCACACATATTCAAAATAAATATGTGGAAATTATCATACTCTTAAAGTTCCAAGAAAATAATAATTCAAAACATAGATTATTATAACAATAAAAACTAGCTACATGATTAACTTGTTATATGTATTGTATGTATGTGTATGTGTATGTGTATATACATATATATATATATATATATATATATACATATACATATATATATATATATATATATATATATATATATATATATATATATATATATATATAGTACATACATACATATATATATATATATGTACTATATATATGTAATATATATATATATATATATATATTTCAACTTTTCATTGTGCTCACACCTATAGATTCGATGTATACCTTGTCTTGTTGGTTGACATCAGTGAATTGTATTATTTTTTTGTGGTTGTTTAGTCTAGACAATGTTCTTTGTTATGGTAATTAACAATCAAGAGTCTCTTGATTAAATTCAATCCTTATAATTGTGTGTATGTATATATATATATATATATATATATATATATATATATATATATATATATATATATATATATATATATATATATATATATATATATATATATATATATATATATACATGTATATACACACACACACACACACATATATATATATATATGTGTATATACATGTATACATGTATATACATATGTATATATATATATATACACATATGTATATATATACACACACACACACACACATATATATATATACATGTATATGACATATATATACATATACATGTATATATACATATATATGTATATATGTATATATATGTGTGTGTGTGTGCGCATACATATTCATACATATACATATATATATATATATATGTATATATACATATATATATATATGTGTATATATACATATATATATATATATGTATATATGTATATGTGTATATGTATATATGCATGCATATATATATATATATATATATACACATGTACATATACATATACATATATATGAATATTCTTTGAACAATTACATAGAGAGAGATTATAGATTTTTTTCTATTGAATAAATGCATAGAAAAAAATTACAAGGATTGAATTCAGTCAAGAGACTCTTGATTGTTAATTACCATAACAAAGAACATTGTCCAGACTAAACAACCACCAAAAAATAATACAATTCAATGATGTCAACCAACAAGACAAGGTATACATCCAGCCTATAGGTGTGAGCACAATGAAAAGTTGAAAAAACAAAATTAAATTTTGAATTGAAGAGTCCTTGCAACTGTTTAGAACAAAGAATATCTTCTTTGTATAGATATAAAATCCATAGTTTAATGGTGTAGAGGAGGCGATTTGCTACCCTCAAAATGACGAGATATTAAGGAGAAAATAAGTCCAACGCTATATCTCTTAACTAGCTCTCTAGTGAGCCAGGGAGATTAATGTAAAAGAAAGAAAAATAATGATACTATACTTATAGAAAGAAATTACAAATAGCTAAAGAATATGAAATGATAAAAATGTTTTGACTATAGAAACATAAAGATTATAAAATCTTACCACTATTTTGGTGAAGCCTCGGCCTCAGATACTAGCATGTGTGGGGATGTCCATGTGCAACGCTATTGTTTGTATGGCCAAAGAATAGAAAATACTAGAAATCACTTCAGAAACAATTCCATGCTCCTCGAACATGTTTGTCACCTACACACAATCAGACAGGAAAAATTTGTGGGGCTTTATAGGGGCTTGCCTCAATCAAACCCCCATTTCGGTGTTTCCACCTCCATGGACAACCAAATAGATAGATTGGATAAAAATATACAATAGATTGTTTAATTAAAAAAAACTCCTTCCATCACAAGAGAAAAAAAAAATAGATTAAATGCAACTAGATGATAGGTGCACTTAGAGATTTTGATAAAACTAGATAGTATTGCAATGCAATAGATATGAGAGATAAGAGAGAAGAAGAGTGTTACACAACCAAGAGCCCTCTCTTGAGATAACAATGTGGTTGTGCTTTGAGAGAAGACTAAGATACTGCAAGATCACGTGTGTATTTCGATAGAGTTTCTCTATGGATGTGAGAGCAAGAGAACCAAGAGTGAGAGTCGTGAAAAATGATAGAGAAAAGAGAGTTTAGTTGCTCAAAATGGGTGAGGATGACCATTTCAGACGTGCCCAAGCAAAGGGGCACACATCAACAAAAATTTGATGTGGAATATGCTCGCTTGAATTTATAATCTTCTTAGGACGTTTATGTGTTGTGTTCTCGTCTAACCAAATTAATCCAAAATCTAGATCAAGGGTTGCTAACACTACATTATCTTTAGGATTCATGATGTTAGAATGATAAAATCTCAATCATGAATTTTTGTCATAAATGAACTTGGTGTAATTTCTAACACTACATTTTGCCCCCACTTAAGTGAACTGATTAACTCAAGAGATTAGGTGCACTAAAGTAGCTTAGAAAAATATGTTCATTAAACTCATGCAATACATTAAATGTATTAATTACCTCAAAAAAGGATCATGTAGAGATCATAGAGGTCAACCAGGTGAACACAAAAAATGCCAATAGTGCTTACCAAAAAATTATAGTGTTCAAAGTGAATACATAGGTACTACAAAATCAAAATGTTGTTAGTGCTAAAATTAGAGGAAGCTACTTCGGCGAGAAGAATGTTTAAGAGGTATCAGTACAAGTTGGAAAAAAAAAGTTGATAAAGTGCGAGTATATACCCCTCATGTTTGTCCCAAATTAGGTGGGTAAAAATGGGAAAGAGGATGATCCAAAACCACCACAATTTTTTTTTTGCAAATTTTGGGTGAAAGTCACCTATATACTCAAGAGGTGGGCCCTAGAAGGGTCATTTTCACTATTCATCACAAGGATTTTTTTGTCATTTATATAGAGCCATAGCGAAAATGCCTCATAGACAAGATCTATGGCCTACCCACATTGAGGAGTTGTACACTATTGTGGAGCAAAGTGACTGTCTAGATGATGTAAGCTTTGTTTCATGTCTTTGTCTCACTTTTCATACCTTTTATAGCAATTTTAATTTTCATTGAAATGCATGGGTTTGAGTTTTATGCATGCGTCTCAGACCCATGCATTCATCCAAGGGTGAGGTTCGCGTTGGCATCTTGGGACCCAAACGCATTGGCATCCTAAGTTCAATATATTTAGTTAGAATGAGAAATTGGAGTTATATTGATTTAAGTTCTTTTAGAGGTTCGTGAGAACACCAGTAGACATCAGTTGACTATGTTGTGTAATTGTGCAAATGAGCTATCAATAGGACATCATGAGAATCTATGCCAAGTTGTAATTTGATGGGTCTATCATATATCAAATTTCCAATTTCATGTCCCCATGCTAAGGGCATTCATCAAGAGATGGGATGCTTATGTCATGCTATTTCAACTCCTAATAGGGTAGATGACGATGACATAAATAGATGTATACATGATCCTGCATCTAATGATTTGTGGTCCTTGAGTGTTAGTAGATATACCTTTGTCATCACGAGAGCTTCATGATGGTTATAATTAGTGCACAAGCCAAGTTATAGATGTGACCAAGCACATCTATCTCTGGTGGCTTGAGCAAGGATGTGTACCGGTGTCACTCATTTGGCACATCATGATCGTGATGGTGGCACTCGGAGTCATCATAGATAGTTGGAGCTCCCACTTACTAGTTGACCCCATCTTATACATTAGAGAGATGGAGGAGGGTACAATTATTGTGTGGGGGGATAGAGTATGCTTGCACATTTATATCATGACCTAATCCAATACATCCACCACAAGTACCACATAATTACTAGTTACATATTGTTGTAGGTATGGATATTTGAGCACATCACATGTATGAGGTTGGTAGGGTATATGTGCCCCATTACCATGGACATATTGTGATCCCATGCTTACCCACTATGGCAACATGAGTGGGAAGTGGGTGACCTCATGTACAAGAGGGATTCCATTGATCATCTCATGATTGACAATATCATCTGGTAGCCCTATCGAGACATAGTTGTGTTTCCCACAGATTGGGTGTGGCTGCCATGGAAGTAGCACCATCGATTTCTTGTAAGTCATCATGTTCACATCATTGTACCCTACTACTACCAACAATGCATCTAGTAGTTTGGGAAAGTGAAGACACTACCCACATTGGTCCCTATTTATATGAGGTTAGCTAGGAGTGTTTCTATGCCACAAGATCATCGCACTCGAGCATATAAGATGCTCCAGAGAGCTCACTAGAGAGTGATGATGTTGATGTTCCTCCACAACTAGACATCGATGATGTGAAAGTAACGAAGGGATTAGTAGAGTGGTGGGTTGCAAAAATTCTAAATATTATCATTCTCATAGATGCGCTTGAGGGAGACCCAGGTCCATTAGGAATAGATGTAGAGGATTCCAAAAAAAAAGGGTCATAATAGGATGAGACACTCAACGTAGAAGAGGTAGAGGGTGAGATGGCGGTAACGGGTAGCTACCCCCATTGTTTCCAAGTCACAATCAAGTCCTTGGGAATATCCACCACCATAGCTATTATAGGCCAAGACACTGCCTACCACACAGTGGAGACTTTGGGGGCTTCAAGCAACAAGGCCTTGCCACCAAACCCCAATTGGAAGAAGGGTGATCTAGGTACACTTGTAATTTTGAGTATAATATAGATATATCCTTCGATGTAGTAGATGCTTTGTATGATCATTATGATATAGATGTTGATATTGATCTCTTTCTCTATTTATGCAAAGAGAATTGTAGACTAGTTAGGATTTATTCATCAAATACTCTCCAAGATAATTCTAGATGTCTAGACTCAAGAACCTATCCTCAATACTTATCAACTTCACCAATCACTCAAGCAACATGTTTAATTGTTCAATCCCATAGCATGACTATGGATAGCTTATGGGTAAGTGCACAAAGATGGGGGACCAAAAAGGGGTCTTAAGATGCCACTTTTTCTGAAATCAACAAAGTCTGAACTTTGACAACAAAACGAAGATAGTTACACTCAAAATATGAGGATGCAACTGTTAATCTTAGAGGATCTGGCTAATACTGTGAGGGGGGCTGAATCAGTATTAACAATAATTTCAAACTCAAAACTTGAACTTATAAAAAAATTTCAAATTGAACATAAACCAGTAATAAACTCTTTACCATTATCGGTAATCCTTGATAACCAACTGTTAAACCAGTTTATTAGAACAACTCATTAAGTGTTCATCAATATGCATAAACTGAAATTAAAACATAACAGCACAAAAAACATTCACCATATGAACACCATGTTTTTCATGTGGAAATCCAAATAGGGAAAAACCACAATGGGAATTGGTACCCACAAAAATTGTGCACTCTTTTGGAATGCACCCTGTTAGGAGCCTAGCCCGGTTAGAAGCTTACAATGATGCCCTCTTAGGAGCATACCCTATTAGGAGTCACTCGGTTAAGGGATTCAGATGATGAGCCCTGTTAGGATCACAAGAGGATTTAACACTTTGATATAGAGCTACCCGGTTAAGGGATTTACAGTGTAAGGCCTATTAGGACCTACCCGGTTAAGGGATTTTGACTGTTGTAGTTGTTAGAGAACAACAGTGAATGATCTGGGTATAGCACTCAACTGCTTGCTTGATCGGATCCAATTAAGCTCCAAATTTGCTACTGTCTGGCAGATCTCATACTCTGGTTAAGCTTCACTCTTTTCTCAAAACCACCGACACAACAAACATCAATTGTACTGACATAAATAACCTTTTCAACTTAGTCAGTTACAAAACCCTAAGACTTACAACATAGATCATCACAGATATTTTACAACTCATTATAGATCATCATTGATCATCATATGGATCATTACAATCAATTACAAATAAATTGCAACTGTTGAACGATCATTGCATCTCGATCTGATACAAAGTCAAACCCTTAGAACACTCTGCTAAGCACTTTGCATATTCCCAAGAAATTTGCTCTCCAAACATGCCAAAACATCTTTCAAACACTTCATGCAGTTTGTGCCACATCATTACCAACATTTGAACTTGATGTAGATCACGGCCAAACCAAAAATTATTACCGGTTAAGAGAATTCTTTACCGGTCCTTAAACCCTTCTTAAACCGTAGCAAAAATACAATAGAAATCATAAACATGATTTCCGATAACCAAAACATGATGTGGTTTCAGTCAGATACATATTACAATGATACAAGCTCACGTTCCAAACCACAACGCTTCAATCATCACCAATCGTCAGATCAAATCAAAACATTCCTCGTTTACCAGTTAAGGTCCTAATTCCCAGTTCGCTATCTATAATACCGGTAAGCCGTTTCCAGTAAGCCAAAAAGACTTAGATGATAAAATACAACATAGTAAATATCAATGTCCATCATAGACAACACAAATAACTGATCAAAGTCATCCGATCATGCAATCTCAATCTCTTCATCACAATGCCATCACAAACAGTCCTTCACTGGTTCAGTCAACATTCTTCATCTGCATCAGTCTTGCCAATCATTCCAACAACAACAAGAACAAAAGTTGTAATTCTCGAAGTTTACTTTTTAAACTACTAATTTTTTTTTTAAATGGTGGAGATTAAGGGTTTCAAAAAGGGGGAGCACACAAAGTGGTGTTGTTTTTTTAGAAAAAAATAACATAGCACCTAGTGTGCTCCCCCTAAAATGTCAACTTTTGTTTGGAATTTTTAAAATCGCTCCAGTGAAAAATTATCTAACACCATGTAGTTTATGCCAGATTTTTTGGCCAATTTTTTAATGAATATATGATTTTTTACTAATTTTCGAAGTGGACACATCCTAAAAAGCATAAATTTGAGCGTGCTTCCCCTAAAAACTTGTGAAAACTAATAAAAAATCAATTTTTAAAAAAAAATTGTGTAGAATGGAGTCTAGTTCTAAAAAAGTATTTTTTTTCAAAATTCAATAAATGAGTAAAAATCTATGGCCAAAATCCGACATGTTGGTTTTTGACAAAAAACGGACACACTAACAAAAGAAATTATGGATGAAGACCTTAACATTATCAAAATTTGTAAATAATTATATGGTTGGATAGCTAAGAGAGAGCTTCATGATTTTATGGTTTTTTTTTTTAATTTCATTGAAACATTGGCAAACCTGATAGAGAGCACGAACAAAAAAAAAAAAAGAATTTTTTTAATATTTGCTGGAAAACATGTCTCAGGCCTAAGAAGGGTGTCCAAGCCTTTGGGTTGGATTCCCAAGGCAAATCCAAGCATTTTGGCTTGGTGTTTTCCAAGGCAGCACGTTTGGCATGCACCAAATGAAAAAAAAATCAAAAGTCCATTTGGCGTGCGCCATATTTGGTGCATGCCAAATAAGGCATACATTGTTCTCTCTCTCTTGGAATATATACATAAAATATCACATTTAAGTATCTTATACTTTAAGTTATATTTTATGTATATATTGTCAGGATGTTTGAGAGTTGTTCCAAATCTCTAGGAGTTAAAATGTAGATTAAAGTTTTTTGAGTATTCATATAAATTTTCAGACAGTCAAATTTCAGTAATCAGCATGTTCGTATCAACATTATCTCTCTGGTCTCTTCCCTATTCCCCCCCTCTCTCTTCCTTAACCCCTACCTCTCTCTCTCTTAGGTCTCTCCCTCTCTACTTCCTTCACTGTCTCGGCTATCTCTCCCTCTCTTTCGTCTATCCCTCTCTTTCCCTTTTTCACTTGGGCTCTCTCTTTCTCTCCCTCTCTCAAGTATCTCTATCTCTATCTCTCACTCTCTCCCCCTCTCTTATGCCTCTCTCTCTCCAATTCCCTCTCCCCCCCTCCCTTTCTCTTCCTCTCTCAAGTCTTTCTTTTCCTATATCTCTCTTTCTCTCTCTCTCTCTCCCATTATTTCTCTCTTAAGTCTCTCTACCTTTATCTCTCTATATCACTCTCATCCTCTCTCAACTGTATATCTCTCTCATTCTCTCCCTCTCTGCCTCCTCCTACCTTTCTCTTTTTAACTCTCTCTCTCTCTCTCTCTCTCTCTCTCTCTCTCTCTCTCTCTCTCTCTCTCTTCTTTATCTCTTAAGTCTCTCCCTCTCAGCCTATATCTCTCTATCTCACTCTCCTCCTCTCTTAGGTGTACCTCCCTTCCATTCTCTCCCTCTCTCCGTTTCTCATTATAGATCTTTCTTTCTCTCTCCCTCTCTTCACCTCTCTCTCCCTCTCTTCACCTCTCTCTCTCTAGTCTCTTGTAATCTCCTTCCATCCATTCATCCCTCTCACTCAGTCTCTCTTTATCTCTCCCTATCTTTCTCTCTCTCTCAGCATCCCTCCCTCCACCTCTTAGGTCTCTCTCTCTCACACACACAATCCCTTCATCCACTTTTTAGGTCTCTCTATATCTTCTCCTCCTTATCTCTCTCTCCCCCTCTCTTAGGTGTCTCTATCCCATTATCTATCTCTCTCTCTCAAGTCTCTCCCTCTCAGCCTCTATCTCTCTATCTCACTCTCCTCATCTCTTAGGTGTGTCCCTCTCTCCCTTTCTCTCCCTCTCTCCGCCCCCTCCCTCTCTCCATTTATCATTATCACTCTTTCTCACTTTCTCCCTCTCTTCACCTCTCTCTCTCTAGTCTCTTGTACTCTCCTTCCATCTCATCGTCTCTCTCACTCTCTCTTTATCTCTCTCTCTCTCTCTCTCACCATCCCTTCCTCCACCTCTTAGGTATCTCTCCCACCTTCCCTTCGTCCACCTATTAGGTCTCTCTCTCACAATCCATCCATCCACTTCTTAGGTCTCTCTATATCTATCCCACTCCCTATCTCTATCTTCCCCTCATAGATGTCTCTATCCCATTATTTCCTTCTATCTCTCTTTCTCTCTCTTTCTCCATCCCGCTCCCTTTCTATTTCTATGAAGTCTCTCTCCCTCTCTACCTCTATATCTCTATCTCGCTATCCTCTCTCAAGTGTATCTCTATCCCATTCTCTCCTTCCCCTTCCCTTCTCTTTTTCACTTAAGCATCTCTCTCTCTCTCTCTCTCTCTCTCTCTCTCTCTCTCTCTCTCTCTCTCTCAAGTCTCTCCCTCTCAGCCTCTATCTCTCTATCTCACTCTCATCCTCTCTCAGGTGTATCTCTCTCATATTCTCTCCCTCTCTCCTCTCCCTCACTCTCTTCCCCCTCCTTCTCTCTCTAGGGTCATATGGTGTCCTAAGGGGCTACACATGGGTTAGAACACCATATGATCCCTTAGGACACTATATGACCCATTAGCATATCATATTGTCCTAAGGGGTCATATGGGGTCCCAAGGGGCCAAGCATATGTTATAAAACCATATGAACACTTAGGACACTATATGACCCCTTAAGACACCATATGACCCCTTAGGACACCATATGGACATCATATAGTGCTAAAGGGTCATATTGTAACCTAAGGGGCCATATGGTGTCCTCAAGGTCCACACATGTGTTAGAACATCATATGACCCCTTAGTACACAATATGTCCCCTTATGACACCATATGACACCTTAATACATCATATAGTCCTAATGGGCCATATGGTGTCATAAGGGGTCAGATGTCTCTATCTCTTGCTCCCTTTCTCTTTCTCTCAAGTCTCTCTCCTCTCCATCAAGTTTATCACTCTTAACCTTTATATATCTATATCTCTCTCCTCCTCTCTTATGTGTCTCTCTCTCTCATTCTTTCTTTCTCTTTTTCTCTAACGTTTTTTCCTCTCTTTGTCTCATTCCCCCCTCTCTCTCTCCCATTATTTCTCTCTTAAGTCTCTCTGCCTTTATCTCACTATATCACTCTCATCCTCTCTCAAGTGTATCTCTCTCTCTGTCTCTCTCTCTCTCTCTCTCTCTGTCTCTCTCTCTCTCTCTCTCTCTCTCTCTCTCTCTCTCTCTCTCTCTCTCTCTCTCTCTCTCTCTCTTTCTTCCTCTCTCTTTCTTTATCTCTTAAGTCTCTCCCTCTCAGCCTATATCTCTCTATCTCACTCTCCTCCTCTCTTAGGTGTACCTCTCTCCCTTTCTCATTATAGATCTTTCTTACTCTCTCCCTCTCTTCACCTCTCTCTCTCTAGTCTCTTGTAATCTCCTTCCATCCATTCCTCCCCCTCACTCAGTCTCTCTTTATCTCTCCCTGTCTCTTTCTCTCTCATCATCCCTCTCTCCACCTCTTAGGTCTCTCTCTCTCTCTCTCTCTCTCTCTCTCACAATCCCTTCATCCACTTTTTAGGTCTCTCTATATCTTCCCCACTCCATATCTATCTCTCCCCCTCTCTTAGGTGTCTCTGTCCCATTATCTCTCTCTCTCTCTCTCAAGTCTCTCCCTCTCAACCTCTATCTCTCTATCTCACTCTCCTCATCTCTTAGGTGTGTCCCTCTCTCCCTTTCTCTCCCTTTCTCTCCCTTTCTCTCCCTCTCTCCATTTATCATTATCACTCTTTCTCACTTTCTCCCTCTCTAGTCTCTTGTACTCTGCTTCCATCTCATCATCTCTCTCACTCTCACCATCCCTTCCTCCACCTCTTAGGTATCTCTCCCACCTTCCCTCTGTCCACCTATTAGGCCTCTCTCTCTCACAATCCCTCCATCCACTTCTTAGGTCTCTATATCTCTCCACTCCCTATCTCTATCTTCCACTCTTAGATGTCTCTATCCCATTCTTTCCTTCTATCTCTCTTTCTCTCTCTTTCTCCATCCCACTTCCTTTCTATTTCTATGAAGTCTCTCTCCCTCTCTACCTCTATATCTCTATCTCGCTATCCTCTCTCAAGTGTATCTCTATCCCATTCTCTCTTTCCCCTTCCCTTCTCTTTTTCACTTAAGCCTCTCTCTCTCTCTCTCTCTCTCTCTCTCTCTCTCTCTCTCTCTCTCTCTCTGTCTCTGTCTCTGTCTCTGTCTCTCTCTGTCTGTCTCTCTCTGTCTGTCTGTCTCTCTCTCTCTCTCTCTGTCTGTCTCTGTCTGTCTCTGTCTGTCTGTCTCTCTCTCTCTCTCTCTCTCTCTCTCTCTCTCTCTCTCTCTCTCTCTCTCTCTCTCTCTCTCTCTCTCTCTCTCTCTCTCTCAAGTCTCTCCCTCTCAGCCTCTATCTCTCTATCTCACTCTCATCCTCTCTCAAGTGTATCTCTCTCATATTCTATCCCTCTCTCCTCTCCCTCACTCTCTCCCTTTCTCATTATCTCTCCCTCTCTCTTCCCCCTCCTTCTCTCTCTAGGGTCATATGGTGTCCTAAGGGGCTACACATGGGTTAGAACACCATATGACCCATTAGCACATCATATTTTCCTAAGGGGTCATTTGGGGTCCCAAGGGGCCAGGCATATGTTATAAAACTATATGACCACTTAGGACACTATATGACCCCTTAAGACACCATATGACCCCTTAGGACACCATATGGACATCATATAGTGCTAAAGGGTCATATGGTGTCCTAAGGAGCCATATGGTGTCCTCAAGGCCCACACATGTGTTAGAACACCATATGGCCCCTTAGTACACAGTATGTCCCCTTATGACACCATATGACACCTTAGGACATCATATAGTCCTAATGGGCCATATGGTGTCATAAGGGGTCATATGGTTTCCTAAGGGGGCACATGGTGTTGTTAGGGGTTGTATGGAGTCTTAATAGGCTACACATGTGTTAGAACACCATATTACCCCTTAAGACACCATATGGACATCATATGATGTCCTAAGGTGTCATATGGTGTCGTTAGGGGTCATATGGGGTCCTAAGGGCCCCAACATGTGTTAGAACACCATATGACACCTTAGGACACCATATGACCCATTAGGATATCATATTGTCCTAAGGGGTCATATGGTGTCATCAGGGGTCATGTCATGTACTAGGATGTTAAAAGGGGCCATATGGTATCCTCGAGGGTCATATGGTGTCCTAAGGAGTCTTATGGTGTCGTTAGGGGTCATATGGGGTCCTAAGGGCCCATACATGTGTTAGAACACCATATGACCCATTAAGACATCATATTATCATGAGGGGTCATATGGTGTCATAAGGGGTCATGTCATGTGCTAGGATATTAAAAGGGGTCATATGGTGTCCTAAGGGGTCTTATGGTGTCGTTAGGGGTCATATGGGGTCCTAAGGGCCCACACATGTGTTATAACACCATATGACCCGTTAAGACACCATATGACCCATTACGACATCATATTGTCTTAAGGGGTCATGTTGTGTACTAAGAAGTTAAAAGGGGTCATATGGTGTCCTAAGGGGTCATATGGGGTCCTAAGGGCCAACACATGTCCTTGTCTCTCTCTCTCTCTCTCCATCTCTCTATCTCTTTCTCAAGTCTCTCTCCCTTTTTCTTTCTCTTGCAACTCTCTCTCTCTCTCTCTCTCTCTCTCTCTTCCCTCTCTCCCTCCCTCCCATTGTTTCCCTCCGCTCTCTCTCTCTCTCTCAAGTCTCTCTCCCTTTCTCTTTCTCTCTCAAGTCTCTCCCTCTCACCCTCTCTCACTCTCTCTCTCTCTCCCCCATCTTATCTCTTCCCTCTCCCTCTCTCCCTCTCATTATTTTCCTCACACAACCTCTCTCTCTTTCTATCCCCCTCCTTATTACTCTCATATATGTCCCCCTCCCCTACTCTCTCCATTGGTTAGGTCGTCATCTCTCACTTCTAGCCTCTCTCTCTCTTCCTCTCCCTTTTCTAGGTCTCTCTCTCTCTCTGAAGTCTCTCTCCCTCTCTCCCTCTCTCACTCTCTCTCTCCCTCCCCCATCCTATCTCTTCCCTCTCCCTCCCATTGTTTCCTTCCCACATCCTCTCTCTCTCTCTCTCTCTCTCTCTCTCTCTCTCTCCCATTGTTTCCCTCCCCCCTCTCTCTTTCTCCCTCCCCCATCCTATCTCTACCTTCTCCCTTGCATTCTTTCCCTCCCCCCTCTCTCTCTTAGATCTCTCCCTCTTTTCATCAACCCCTACCTCCCTCCCTTCATCTCTCTCACTTGGGTTCTCTCTTTGCCACAATCCCTCCTTCCCTCTTTCACTTAATCTCTCTCCCTTTGATATCTCCCTCTTTCTTCATCCCTTCCTCTCTATCTTGCTAATATACTCCTCTCTTTTTATCAACCCCTCCCTTCCTCCCTCCATTTTTTTCACTTGATATCTCTCTCTCTCTCTCTCTCTCTCTCTCTCTCTCTCTCTCTCTCTCTCTCTCTCTCTCTCTTCCCCTCTTCCCCTTGGGATCTCTTTGTGTGTGTGTGTGTGTGTGTGTGTGTGTGAGAGAGAGAGAGAGAGAGAGAGAGAGAGAGAGAGAGAGAAAGAGAGAGAGAGAGAATGCTAATATGAGCATGCTAAAATTGCTGAAATTTGATTGTCTGAAATTTATGTGAATACTCTAAAAAATAGAATTTGTATTATAACTCCCAGAGATCTAAAACCACTCCCAAACATCCTAACAATATATACATAAAATATAACCTTAAATTATCAGTCACATTTCTATTATACATATTTTATATTTAATGTATATATTCGAAGAGAGAGAGAAAGGGAAAGACAAATTTGCAGTTTCCAGAATGAAAATGCACTTGTCATTATGCAAATCCATTTGGTGCACACCAAATTTGGCACTCACCTTATTTGGCGTATGCCAAATAAAAATTGCATGACCAAACCTTAGGTTTGCCATGCCAACCCTATAAGACATGCGCCAAATAGGGTGCACGACCTATTTGGTGTGTGCCATAAGGCCTGATGGGGGCCAATTTTTTTTTGTTATTACGAGGATCCAACTAATACTGAGAAAGGGGTGAATCATTAGTAAAACAATTATGCAATACTTCAAAAAATTATACTGATAACTACTCAAACAATCTTCTTAAGAAGATTTACCAAACCATTCACTCAAGTGTTCATCATTATGCAAATAATGTAAAGATATCAAATGCACAAATCAACAATGCAACCACCATATGAACACAGAGATTTTTCACGTGCAAAATTGTAACATATATCAAAAACTCAAGCATATAACGACTTGTTTATGAACATTAAATAACAAGAAATCAAGTAACGACTAGTTTAACCCTTTTTTTCTTTTTTTAATAATGAACATGAAAAGCCGATGCCATTATCATATGCATTTTTTATAATAAAACCAAAATTATAGTGCAAAAAGAAAAATATTCTTCATTGAACAAAATAAACAGTAGTTCTTTCGAAACATGAACAAAAAATATGTTTGCAGCTAATTTCTATATAAAGGAAAAGATGAAGGGTTTAGAATGTACTTTTCATTTATTATCTGGCAAACTCGCTCATCTTTAAATTCTCTTTGAATCATGGAGGGGAAAAAGATATCATCGGGGCGTTTATCCACCCATCCTTATATCATTTCCGATCCCCCTTGCTCACTTCTAATTGAAGTGGCCCGACCCTCCGCAAGGGTAAAGGAAATGGTTACGTCAAGTCATGCTGGAACTGGTGTAAGATCCTATAGTCGTAATCAAATTACACCCTATAGCTACCTGTTAACTGGTATAATTTCCTGACTACGATTGTATCTGGAATCTCAGAATTAACAAGCACTACATGCAGCTAGTATACCCTGGCCAAGGATTTGTCTACAAGATTACATGTGGCCAGTTCCACCCTATCTGACTTGCACTCTTAGATTTAATAATAGAAAAATAGAAGTAGTAACTCATAAGGATTCTTCTTAATTTACTAGTGAGGTTGACACTCTTTTCTCACAATACAAGTCTTTTTTTTAAAACTAGCTGAGAGCTACTCCTTATTCAAATGATCATGCATTAATTATATTCTCATTTCTGACTTGCTGGGAACAGAAGTCCCTACCTACAGTAAATAAATAAATAAAGACACTAGCAGTAGTTATCACCAAATGACTCTTTCACAAACAATTATGTAGAAGAAGAAAGGAAGAAAGGGAGAAAGAGCTTTTGTTGAGCTGCTTAAATAAATTTATCTAGCAAGTTTCCCCAGGAGAACACAACACTAAACTAAAGAGCTCTTCATAGTCTTAATCTAATGCTTCATTGCAATAGTATATATGCTTCTTATTGAAAAATAAAGTTAACAGAGAGTCCACGTGCCTGAAATATGAAGACTATTCTAATAGCTAGATTGATTGAGAAGTCCTAGCTACTACGGTGGCTGGTATGCACATCCTTCCACTACAGAGGAATCAAGAAATACAGTGCCTTCACTCCATCTCTTTAGTTCTCCCGTCCAGCCAAAAAATGAAAGAGCAAAAGGAAGAAAAAAAATAAGAAAGAAGACAAAATAAACCCACCTCTCCGCAAAGAATCGTTCCACTCCCTAAATGCTCCGCCACCCTAATGTTTTACGGAGGAGTTCACTATGATTTCACCATCCCCTGTCATGGCTCTGGGAGGTGGAATCCCATCGGAGGAAAAATTAAATTCAAAAATCCCTATAGCATATCCCATATCAATATGATAATCTATTCAAAAATATGAATATATCGTCGATAAGGAGTAAGAAGATAAAACATTTTAACGCGAAAGACACTAATATTTAATAAAATTGGATTATAAAAGAACGTAATAAGGTCCAAGAAAAATTTAAAAGACTAAGTCATTATATATATATTTTTAATAATAACATTAAAATTAAATAATAAATGTAATAAATATTTCTCTTTTTTTTAAAAAAGAATTAAAATTTAATAACAATACACCTTTATAGAATTATTTTAAAAATTGATCAAAGTATATATTTTTTCAACGTAAATATATACGAAGACGACTTTGTTAAGTCAAAAACATGTCTAATAAAGGTGTTAACTAAGATGATATTAGAAGATACATAAAAATTATTTCGCAACACAAGTACAAAGGTTCGACAAATGAGCCGGAGCAAGTCAGAGACACTAATGGACATAATTCCCATGGTCCTAATAGGGAAAACTAGGTTGACAAGATCACAATAGCTGACATTAGGTAGTACATACCAGTCTTATATACCATACAATCACTAACCATAACCATTTTGCTTCCCTCTTTCCCGGTGATATCTTTTTCCCCTTCTTCTTGGAGGCCAAGTCATTCCTGCATCCACTTGTCCAAACTAGAGTAGTTAGTCTGACATCTCAACATTTCAACCTTAATGTTTATATTCATTAAATCAAAAGATGAGTTACAACATTACTTTATGAAAATGAAACAACACAACATTTTATATATTTTATAATATTCAAAAATAAAAAATAGCACAATTTCCAAATAGGGCACCATTTAGGCTAAACCACTGTTTCTATCATTCAATACCATTAAGGGCATCATTGTTTAACCAAATACCACTGTTAGCAAAAGCAAATTCTTGTAGGGCATCAAAATCATTGTTTCCAAAACCAGTATCCATCTAAGGCATCAACACAACTACGTATCAAAATAAGAGTATATAGGAGGAGATGTGACATATCCTCCCCCTTGTGAATCATCGTCCTCAATGATTGAAGTTTCCAAATTATTTACAATATCAAAATATTGCTAAGCTAAATAAACTGATTATAAGCATTAAACAAGTAAGGAAATTCCTTATGTATCTCATCATAGTCTTCCCAGGTAGCATTGTCTTTAGAGTATTGGTCCCACTGGACCTTGTATTGTCTAACCTCTTTGTTTCGTAAGTGGAGCTTACGTGTCTAAAGCACCCTAACGAGTTCGATCATGACCACTCCCGGGTCCTGCACCTACAAGGAATTCGAGTCAATTATATGGTCAAAATTTGTTACATATTTCTTAAGATATGATACATGAGAAACATTATGCAACCAAGCAAGAGTCGGAGGTAGAGCAATCATGTAAGCGTCTGGGTTGTCGACTTCCAGAACCTCAAAAGGTCCTACATATCTATGAGCTAGTTTGGAGGATTTTCCAAAGGTGATGACACTTTTTTGAGGTTTGACTTGGAGGAGAACTTTCTATCCCACCTCAAAATGTTTGGGCATTCGTTTTGCATCTGCATAACTTTTCTGTCAATCGTTAGCTTCTCCTAACCTCTGTCGGATCTATTTAACTTGCCCTTGCATTTCTAAAAGCATATGTAGACCAAGGACTATCATATCTTCTAGCTTATCCCAACTGGTAGGAGTTCTGCACCTCCTTCCATATAAAGCTTTGAATGGAGCCATTTTGATAGATGATTGATAAGTGTCGTTATAAGAAAATTCTACTAAAGGTAAATAGTCCTCAAACTTGTATTGCTGGTCCATATAGTACATTCGAAGTAGGTCTTTCCAATATTGGTTGACTTGCTCTGTTTGACCATCAGTTTTCAGATGGTAGGCCAAGTTAATATTCAATTGAGTGCCCAATGCTGCAAAAAGTGTCTGCCAAAATCTAGGCGTTATTATCACATCTCTATCTGATATAATCTTCTCTAGAACTCCGTGAAGTCTAAAAATTTCCTGCACAAACTTGCAGGCTAATGTGGGTGCTCCGTCTATGAGGTTTCCTAGTATAAAGTGGGCCACTTTAGTAAGTTTATCTACTACAACAAGGATGGTATTGTACTTATTTCATGACATGTGTAAACCTCGAACAAAGTCCATACTGATCACCTACCACTTCCATTTTGGTATGGCATTTTGATGGAGTAATCCTGTTGGGTGCAGGTGCTCTGCCTTGACTTTTTGGCATTCAAGACAACTGGCTACAAATTTGGCAGCATCCCTTTTCATGCCCTTCCAAAAATACAAAGGTCTAACATCTGCTAAAAGCTTGGTAACTCCAGGATGACCCGAATACGGAGCAATATGTATTTCCTTCCACACTAATTTCCTTAGCTCTAGAGATTCAGGAATATACATTCCGCCCTCAAATCATAACAACCCTTCGGGTTAAAATTTAAATCTGTCATACCTATGATAATGTGGGTTATTTTGGAGAGATTCTTTTACTTGGAGATAGAATTTGTCATTTTATGAACTTTGAAGGACCTGCTGTCTAAAGCTCGTTTGGATGGAAGTTATAGCCGATATATATCATCTACGACTCAGGGCATCTGCAACACGGTTTTCCTTCCCTTTGATGTAATTTATTTCAAAGTCATAGTTGGAAATTAATTCCATCCATCTTCTTTGGTGGGCATTCAAATTTGGTTGTGTAAATATACTTTAATCCTTGATGGTCTAATTGTAACTCAAAGGGATTTCCCACTAGGTAATGATGCCATCTTTATAAAGCATGAACTATAGCAGCTAGTTCTAGATCATGGGGTGCGTAGTTCATTTCATAATTCTTGAGTTTCTGAGACTCATATGCAACTACTTGTCTGTCTTGCATTAACACTCCCCCTAAGCCTTCTCCTAAAGCATCACTTACTACTAAAAATTGTCCTTCGGGGTTGGGCACCTTCAAGATCGGTGTCGAGGTTGGCTTGTCCTTAAGGAGTTCAAAGGCTTGTTAACACTTTTATGTCCATTGAAATCATTTTCCTTTTCTATGGAGGGAAGTGATGGGATGAGTGATTTGAGAAAAATCCAGGATGAACTTTCTATAGTACCTTGCTAGGCCCATAAAAATTTTGACTTCTTGTACATTTCTAGGAACCAGCCACTCAGAAATGGCTTTGATTTTAGCTGGATCTATTGCAATACCTTCAACAGAAATGATGTGCCCAAGATATTGTACTTCCTTCTGAAAGAAGGTGCATTTGGACAATTTTCCATACAATTGATGTTCTCATAATTGTTGTAATACTATGCGAAGATGTTTTAAATGTTTTCTTCGTTCCTGGAATATATAAGGATATCGTCTAGAAAAACTAGAATGAATCGATCCAAGAATTCATGGAACACGTTGTTAATAAGGTTCATAAATGCAACTGGTGTGTTAGTTAATCCAAATGGTAGGACTGTGAACTCGTAGTGCCCATAACGAGTTTGGAAATCCATTTTAGGTATGTCTTCTTCCTTGAGTCTTAAATGATGATACCCAGACCGTGAGTCAATTTTAGAAAATACGGTGGCCCCTTGCATTTGGTCAAAAAGATCATTGATACAGGGTAAGGGGTACTTATTTTTTATTGTTATTTTATTGAGCATCATGTAATCTATACATAATCGGAGAGTTCTATCTTTATTTTTGACAAAAATAACCGGTGCTCCCCATGGAGACATGCTAGGTTAAATTAGACCTTTATCAACCAACTCTTGTAACTATTCTTTCAATTCTACCAGCTCTATTGTCGTCATTCTATAGGGTGCTTTAGATATGGGAGCAACACTAGGTACGAGATCTATAGAAAAGTCAAAGACTCTTTTTGGGGGTAATCCTGGCAACTCCTAAGGAAACACATCACGAAAGTCACGAAGATAAGGGTATTTATCTTCAAAGGGCTCCTTCTGCTCTCCATTACCATCCATTTCTTCCATCTTGATGACAAACAAATGACATCCCTTTTTTTTTACTGTGCCTCAGCTAAGATGTAGATAATTGTCTCAACTTATCTTCCTTCTTGATACCCTGTAACGATACTGCATTACCTAAATCATCCAAACATTCCACAATTTTATAGAAACAATCCACCCTTGCACGATGTTGCCACAACCACTTCATTCCTAAGATAATTTCATACGATACTAGGGGTGCTACAAACATGTTAACCTCTGTTGTGAAGCTTGGTAGCTCAACCTTGGCCTCAAACAAACATTGCTCTACCCAGGCTCTAGACTGATTTTCATATTCAACTGTCCATGTGTTAGCCATATACCCAATCCTTTTTGGAAATCTACTAAGTATCCTAGGTGAAATAAAATTCTATGTGGCTCCTGTGTCTATTAAAATGGATACTGGATTACCATAGAGCATACCTGACATCTCAATAGGAGTGATTTGATAGTCTGTATGCCTGTTATCTACTCCTACATGGATTCTTTGTTGGAAGGTTGTCTGTTGGTTAGGGACATGGTTCCTCTGAGCTTGTCCCCCTTGTGTCCTATTGGGACACTGGTTTGCATAGTGTTCTCCTCCATATGTTAAACATCCTCATGGGGTTCCTATCAGCTAACAGGGGAAGCTGTCAAGTGGTGGGAGAGTAATAAAGTTGAACTAAAACTAAAACCATCAAGTATGGACCAAATTTGTGGAGTTTTTCAGGTAGAGGTGGTTGCCATGGTTCTTCTATGAACAAAAACTATCAGAATTCCAAGATCTATGACAAGGAGAATTATCAGTTAATGAGTACATAGAGAAGTTTAATCGGTTACTCAAATATATTCTGTAGTTACAATCAGATGAAACATTTCACCTGAGAAAGTATATTATGGGACTTAATAACAATATTGGAGGACCGGTAGATGTCCTAGCTCCCTTGACTACTGTAGAAGCCTATGAAAAGACTGTCCATCAAGAATTGAAACTCAAGAAGGATGACTCCATTAGAGATAAAAGTTGAAAAAGAGGAAAGGGGTTTCAGTCTTTTCAGTCCTTCAGAAAGAGAAATCACAGAGAGGACATATATCAAAAACTCAAGCATATAATGGTTAGTTTATGAATATTAAATAACAAGAAAGAAAGTAACGGCCAGTTTAACCCTTTTTTTTTTTAAAAAGAAGAAAATAATGAACATGAAAAGAGAATGCCATTATCATATGCATTTCTTATAATAAAAACAAAATTACAAGTAGAAAGAAAAATATTCTTCATTGAACAAAATAAACATTAGTTCTTTGGAAACATGAACAGAAAAAGCGTTTGCAACTAATTTCTATATAAAGGAAAAGATTAAGGGTTTAGAATGTACTTTTCATTTATTATCTGGCAAATATGATCATCTTTAAATTCTCTTTGAATCATGGAGGGGAAAAAGATATCACTAGGGCGTTTATCCACCCATCCTTAGATTGTTTTCTATCCCCCTTTCTCACTTCTAATTGAAGTGGCCTGACAATCTGCAAGGGTAAAGCAAATGGCTACGTCAACTCATGTTGGAACTGTTGTAGGATCCTACAGCTATAATCAAACTACACCCTATATCTACCTGCTAACTGGTATAATTTCCTGACTATGACTATATCCGGAATCTCAGTACTGACAAGCACTGCATGCAACTAGTGCACCCTAGCCAAGGATTTGTCTACAAGATTACATGTGGACCAGTTCCACCCTATCTGACTTACACTCTTAGATTTATTAACAAAAAAATAGAAGCAGTAATTCATAAGGATTCTTCTTGATTTACTGGTGAGGTTGACACTCTTTTCTCACATTACAAATCTTTTTTTTTTAAACTCGCTGAAGGCTACTCATTCAAATTATCACGCATTAATTATATTCTCATTTATGACTTGCTGGGAACAGAAGTCCCTACTGTATAGTAAATAAATAAATAAAGACACCATCAGTAGTTATCACCAAATGACTCTTTCACAAAAAATTATGCAGAAGAAGAAATAAAGAAAGGAAGAAAGAGATTTTGTTAAGTTGCATAAATAAATTTATCTAGCAAGTTTCCCTAGGAGAACACAACACTAAACTGAAGAGGTCTTAGTAGTCTTAATCTAATGCTTCATTACAACAGTATATATGCTTCTTACTGAAAAAGAAAGTTAACAGAGAGTCCACATGCCTAAAATATGAAGAGTATTGTAACAGCTTGACTAACTAAGAAGTCCTAGCTACTACGGTGGCTGGTATGCACTTCCTTCCACTGCAGAGGAATCAAGAAAAATAGTGCCTTCACTCCATCCCATTAGTTCTCTCATCCAACCAAAAAATTAAAGAGCAGAAAGAAGAAAAGAAAAAAAAAAGAAAGAAGACAAAATAAACCCACCTCTCCGCAAAGAATCGTTCCACTCCCTAAATGCTCCGCCACCCTAATGTTTTACGAAGGAGTTCACTATGATTTCGCCATCCCCTGTGATGCCTCTAGGAGGCGGAATCCCGTCCGAGGAAAAATTAAATTCAAAAATCCCTATAGCATATCCCATATCGATATGATAATCTATTCGAAAATATAAATATATCGCCGATAAGGAGTAAGATGATAAAACATTTGAACACGAAAGACACTAATATTTAATAAAATTGGATTTTTAGTAGAACACAATAAAGGTGCAAGAGAAGTTTAAAACACTAAGTTATTATATATATATATATTTATAATAACATTAAATTAAATAATAAAGGTAATAAATATTTCATTTTTTTTTAAACAGTTAAAATTTGATAAAAATACACCTTTGTAAAATTATTTTATAATTGATCAAAGTATATATATTTTTAACGTAAATATATATAGAGTCAACTTTCTTAAGTTGAAAACATGTCTTATAAAGGTGTTAATTAAGATGATATTAGAAGATACATAAAAATGATTTCGTAACGCAAGTACAAAGGTTCGACAAACGAGCCAGAGCAAGTCCGAGACACTAACGGACATAATTCCCATGGTCCTAATAGGAAAAACTAGGTTGACAAGGTCACACTAGCTGACATTAGGTAGTACATACCATTCTTATATACCATACAATCACTGACCATAACCATTTCGCTTCCTCTTTCCCGGTGATATCTTTTTGCCCTTCATTTTGGAGGCCAAGTCATTCCTGCATCCACTTGTCCAAACTAGAGTAGTTAGTCCGACATATGACCATTTCAACCTTAATGTTTATATTCATTAAATCAAAAGTTGAGTTACAACATTACTTTATGAAAATGAAACAACACAACATTTTATATATTTTATAATATTCAAAAATAATAAATAAAACAACTTCCAACTAGGGCACCATTTAGGCTAAACCACTGTTTCTAGCATTCAATACCATTTAGGGCATCATTTTTTTAACCGAATACCACTGTTAGCAAAACCAAAATCTTGTAGGGCATCAAAATCATTGTTTCAAAAACCAGTATCCATCTAAGGCATCAACACAACTACGTATCAAAATAAGAGTATATAGGAGGGGATTTGACAAAACCCAACTGGGAAAAACCACGGTGCGAATTAGCACTGACAAAATATTTGCACTTTCAGAATGCACCCGGTTAAGATCTTACAATATGCCTGGTTGAGAGCAGACCTTGTTAGGAGTCACCTAGTTAAGGGATTTGCCTCAGCCCTATTAGGAGCTCTACCCTATTAGGAGTAACCTTGTTAGAGGATTTTAAACTCAAGTTAATGATCCACCGGGTGAAGGGATTTACAAATAAGACCTGTTAGGATCTACCTAATTAAGGGACTTCAAACTGCTCTAACTGTTAGGGAACAACAAGAAAAATGATCTGATCACAACACTTCCTTTCTTTCTAGTACAGATCCTTTTCAGCACAACTCTGCTACACACATGCAGGCACTTCAATCTAGTTTAAAAACACTTTCTTCTAAAATCACCAACACATAATCTCTTCTCCAACTAGCCCTAAATACATTTTTTAGTTAGGTCATCTACATAACCCTAACTACATTCAAAATACAATGAATTTACATTACAGATCATTACAACAAACTTCTAGACAATTTCCACCATTGAATGATCATCGCACATCACCGCACATTGATTTGATAAGCAATCAAACCCTTGTCACATTCTATAAAGCACTTTGTTGTTTCACAAGAAATATGATCCTTGTACATGCTCAATCACCATCTTATAATTGCACACAGACTCTGACACATCATCACTAAGTTATGAACATGATAAGATCCACAGCCAAACCATAAATCATTACCAATTAAAGATCTATTACCAGTATACATTCTTCTTCAAAAATTTCATAACAGTCAATCATAACACTCAATACTGAATATGTTGATGTGATTGCAATCACAGACTCATGCCAATGTCATAAACATGTGTTCCAAACCGCAACACCTAACTCTTCACCGATCGTCTGTACCAGTCACTTGATCATCGCTTTGTTCCTGTTTACTGGTTTACAACAACTTAGCAATTTTGTTGTCTAACACATTCCTCTATTGGTAAGGCTACACCGGTAGACCTAGATGACTTAGATGACTAAGAAAACATGGTTACCATCAATGACAACACAAAATAGAGTCATCAAACAACTTACAACTATATCATCATCATCTAGCCAACAATCTCCATCAACTTTACCGGTCATCTTCATCTCATCAACATCTCCATATGCCAACAATCTCCCCATCACTATCTTCATCAGTTATACCAATAGTTTTTTGTCACTTTTTTGGTCCCCCATCTTGGTGCAGTTACCCTTATAAGGAAGCACAAGTCAATCTGGTGTAGAGGGATACACAATTAAGCACCATGATAAGGAAAAGAGATTAGGCCACCATGGAGATTCATACTATCATTTTAAAGAGAGACCAGGTAGTGATGCGGTCAAAGAGCTATTGAGAGGGCAAGTGACAACCTGTAGAGATGGATCAAGGATCTCCAAAGGCAAGATGATGCTATGTAGAGTGGCACTCAAGTGACCTTGACCACCCTTGAGTGCACCAACTAATGGACGATCTATTAGTGATGAGACAATATGAAGACACCCTTAGGGATGAGCTAGCAACATAAGCAAAGCCCATAGTGTCCGAAAGAGAGACTATAGAAGAGATGAGGGGAGAGCTAAGGGGAATTTGTACCCGGAGTGCTTCAACTGCTCGATCTCATTCCACCTTAGTACAACATCCACTATACAAAGATTGAGATCCTCTAATGCCCATAGGCTCTAGGACCTATGCACCAAGAGTATCATGAGTTTAAATTTTTTATGTAGATACATTGATTATATACTTAATGATGTATAACATTCTTTTGATATATATATATATATATATATATATTCATTTTTAATCCTATGAGGATCCGGTTAATACTGAGAGGGGGGGTGAATCAGTACTAAGACCAATTCAAACTTTAACTCAAAATTAAACTTATATCAAATCTGAAACCATTTAACAAATATCTCAACTTTTGTAATAAGATCTAATAACCTCTTTATTAGATTTGCTTAACACATTAATCAAATCATTTACCAATACTTTCACCACCAAAGAAATCATATAAACTTGATCATTTACCAACTCGTTAACCTTAACAATAAGATCAAATACTTTCTCAAACAACTTCTTAACAGTACAAGTAACCTCTGATAAACTTCTGATAAAACATCATAACTGTTGTCTCAAAAATAATGCATGAAATGAATATAAACAAGAACATCACATGAAAAACATTCCACACATGAACACCATAAGTTTTTGACTTGGAAACCCAAATAGGGAAAAACCACTGTGGGAATTGGGAACCACAAATATTTTTACTCTTTTGAAGTACACCCTATTAGGAGCTTACAATACGGTCGGTTAGGAGCATACCCTATTAAGAGTCACTCGATTAGAGGATTTGCCTTGCAGCCTGGTTAGGAGCTTGATGATCTATTAGGATCAAACTCATGAGAGGATTTAACACTCTTTTGAGAGCTGCCCTATTAGGGGACTTAAATTTTTAAGGCATGTTAGGACCTACCCGGTTAAGGGATTTAACCTGCTACAACTGTTAGGGAACAATAGTAAGAAAATGATCTATTTACTTGCACTTCTCTGCTTTCTTGATCAGATCTAGTTATACACAACACTCTGCAACTCTTAGATAGATCTCACACTTCACTTGGACAACTTAACACAATCTCTATGACCACTGACACAATAAACATCAACTGTGTCAACATAAATAGCCATCTCAACTAGGTCATCCACAAAACCTAATTACATCATGAATTTGTAATTAGTTCACAAGATATCATCATACATTGCTATACAGTTCGTTACAACAAATTACAATGCAATATCAACCATTGGTTGATCATAACCCATCACGGAAATCCGATCTGTATCCTCAAAACACTCTACTAAGCATTTCGCTGATTCCCAAGAAAATATTCCTTGAATCGTGCCAAAATAGATATCAAATGTTTCACGTGTGTTGTTTCATGTTACCAACTTCATTTAGACTCATTATTGATCACCATCATAACAAAAATCATTACCAGTTTGATGATTTCTTCACCGGTCCATAAACCCTACTAAAACCTTAGCAAAACTTCATTAGAAATTTGAAACATGCCTTTCGGTAATCATCACATGTTCTGGTTCTAGTCATATACACCTTTTCATGATACAAGTTCACCATCCAAACTGCAAATCACCACTCATCGCCAATTGAACGATCCAATCAAAACAATTATGCTTTACCGGTTAAAGTCATATTTCACAAACTACTGCTCCATAACGGTAAACCCTGTCTTCTAGTAAACCAAATCACTTAGATGACAAACCAAAACATCAGGAACATTGAGATCATCAATTTCCAGCAATGACAACACAAATAACTGACCATGTCATCTATTCACAGAATCTCAATCTCTTCATCACAAATAGACTTCTATCATTTACCGGTGCATTCATCTAACTTCAACTGCATCACCCGATTTGTATCAGTTATGTCAAATGCCAACATTCATATAGTCATATACATGTATATCAACATCACATGTTTTTGTAGTGAAGTGACACATGTATGTTAAGACTTATACGTTGATATATAGATGAGATTTTGCGTTGGCCATCACTTGTGTCTTTATGGATATACATGTGTTTTCTTTCACGTATGTTAGTGATGCTTATATGATGTATGGTTATATTAGACACAATCATGATTTAATTTCACATATATTATACACATGCTTAACTAGATACTATGATGATCTAATATGATGTGATGATATAGATAGATGCAAAATGATGCATACTTTACTTTAAAGAAACAAAAGAACATGCTACATCATTAAAGGATTAAATGATAAATGAACTAACACAATAAAAATCTAGATATCATTCATAGAAATAAAACATATATATATGCCTAAGTTCTAATCGAACTATTTAACCATACACATGTATATATCATAACACATGAAATAAAAGAACACGTTGATGAAGGAATGTCATAGCATAACAAACTTAATGTTCTAAGTATCATGCACATGATAAATAGGATAATTTTATGCATAGTATCATTGCAAGTGAATGGTATTCACAAGCTCCTTTAGCAGTGTACCATCCATCTTAGATAGACCGTAGGCACTAGAACCATAAACAAAGGTGACTATGTAAGGACCCTACCAATTAGGAGTAAACTTTCCCTTTTGATCAAGTGATGCATTTACATTTCTCTAATTTTTATATAGAATGAGGTCACCTATTTTGAAGGTACGAGAGAGGACATTTTGATTGTTTTTCTTTAATAAAAAAAATTGATGAGATTGAATATGTTGAAGGGACTTTAGTCGATGCTCATCAACCAACTCAAGTTGATTGAGAAGATGAGTATGATAAGTGTCATCATCAATTAACTTTTTAAGGGAAACTTGCAAAGGAGGCATTTCCAATTCTATAGGTATGATAGCATTAGAACTATAGACAAGGTTGTAAGGCATAATTTCAGTAGCCGTACGAACACTCATGTAATAGACCCACAATGCATAGGTTAACCAAGTATGCCAATCCTTACCATTCTTATTAATCATCTTATGCAAGATCTACTCAATGGTCTTATTTGATTCTTTAGCTTGACCATTGGATTGAAGATAGTAAGGTGTAGAAAATTCATGTTGAATATGGTGTTCTTATTTATGAAATATCATTATAAAAAATAAGGATGGAAGACAATCTGAAATGAGAAATGATATTGTTTAAAAGAAAGATACAAATTGATTTAGCAGTAGCACGGATCTTAGTGGGATAGCTTTGACTCATTTCATGAAGTAATTAGTAGCAGTTATGGTGAAGATGTGTTCTTTAGAAGAAGGGGGAGATATTTTCCGAATGATATCAAGTCCCGTGTGAGGCCCTACCTTGACTCATCCTAGCATTTCAGTGATTTTCACGTTGAGTTTATTATGGATGCTTTATTTTTATGCATGATGGATTTAGAACTTATATGATTCCATGATTTCGATAACATTGATGTATATTGATGCTTCATTTCTATGCATTATGGATATAGAACTTTATATGATTCTAGAATAGGATAACTTGGAGATGATGTATGTCATTATTGGATTTGCAGGACTTTATTATGATGATAGAAATAGGATGCATATCTTGGATCAAATTTTGAGGATTATGATAATTGCTTATGTGGATTAATTGCGATATATGAGATATTGATTTGTTAATGTCAATTGTATTCAGAGTGTTTGATGTGTATTCTTATTCATGTGTTTAATATTATATGAGGTTATTTGGAATTACTAATGTGTAATTGAGATGCGCAGGAAAATTATCCATGTGACCATGGAAATATTATGGAGAACCAAACCTAGACCGATGTACATTTGTAAAATAAGGGGTTGTCTATTTGGAGAGACAACACCCCGTATGTATCGTATTTTATTCATGAAAGTAAATGTTGCATGTGTGTTAAAGTGTGATTTATTGATTTGTTCAAATCCAACAAGAGACAATTTCCATGTGTAATTTTGTAATGTTTTTTATTGTGTCACTTGACACATGTGTTGATTAGTGTCATTGATTTTGACCTGTCTCTTGGAGGGAGTTGTTTTAACCAAAGCCCCTTTCAAATATTTGAGTGTGGTCCCAAATTTGCCTTGGGTAGAGAGCCTTTGGAGTGGTCAACTCAGGTTTGACCCGTAGGTTAACTTCATATGAGTTTCTTAGGGGTCAAATGGACTCCTAGGAGTAGTTTGAGGGTTTTTCCTAAGGTCCATAAGGTATACCTATGGGTTACGGATATTTTTAAACATGTGACTACTGCCATGTGACTGTTTAGTCACCCCAAAAAGTGGTTTTCCCAAGATGAGCAAAAATTCAACTTAGAAGGGTCCACCTAGGTTAGATAACCTTCCTTTTTGATGTAAGCCTCTCTTCCCCACCTCCTCTTACCTTTTCTCTTTTCAGTTTTAGTAACTTGTAAGAGGTTGGAAAGACCAACCAATAGGGAACTCCCACTCTATCCAAGAGGTTGGGAAGAGTGAGAGAGGCCTTCTTAGGCAAGGATTAGGGACTTAGTGAGTAATCACCCACTCTCCATCTTTGGAGATCTTGAATTTTTGAAAAAAGGATAGTTTTAGGATTGAATTTTGGCTAAGTGTTGGAGGAAAGTATTGTGGAATTGGGTTGCTCTTCCTCAAACTAGTTTTGCAAACCTTTGTGTTGGCAATATTGCATTATAACAGACAATGAAAGATTGTTGGCATTTCTTAAGGATATTGAGAAGGTTGTTGATGATTATGGATATAACTGATTAAAGATGTTTTACTGTCTTGATATTATTATTTTGTCATTGATGTCAAGAAATTGATTTTCTAATTCAGTATGATGTTGCCATATCTTGAGAAGTATGATATGAAGATTATAAAGATGTCGGTAAAAGACATAGGAAAGAATATGATGAATAAGGTATTCAATGGGCAACTACTATCAAGTCAGACAATGATGAGATCATGTTGTTTTAGATTGTTTTAACATCATACATATGTTGTAAATTGTAAAGGTTAATAAAATACTATGCTATCAAGAAAAGAACCTAGTCGGTAAACCCTAAGGTTATCGCTATCAGTTAATGAAGGCGAAATGTCTACCGAGTGGAGTTTAGTATTCACCAAGTTGTTACCGAGTTGTAACCGAGCTATAACAGAATGCATTAAATGTTTACATGCGGTATTTAATGAAGGAAGTTGATGAGCTGGAGCAGATTAAATGATTGGTAAGCCATGGAAGAAGTTTGTTAACGAATCTAAGGCAATGGAAAGTCAGCATGAAGATCTACAACTCAAATTGAATCGCAATACCCTGGCACAAGTTCCAAGACTATTATACAAGTTCCAAGGTGGGGTAAAATGTTTTCAGATCGAAAGATGCATTGAACCTGGACAAGACTGAAGATCTGATGGCTATCATTGATCATGGGAAATGTGATCAAGGAGATTAAGCGGTTACCTAATTGTTTATAAATAAGAAACTGTTGATAAACAATGTATGCGGGCAAGTGTATGCACAGGGATGCTACATAGTGATTACCGAGCACAGAAGCTTGAAGACCTATTAGAATAACATAGTATAGAAGCCAGGTAGATAGACAAGATTAGTTCTATGTCTAGATTGTATTGAACAAATAGGAATCTGCTTTAGCATTTTAGATGTGAAGTTGCAGATAGATTTTTATTACTGTTATTTTGTGAAAGTGACAGAAAATCTCTTAACCGAGTGGACTTAACAGTCTTATATGTAAACCCTCTATCAAGGTGACATTCTGATTGAATGTTTGAAATCCTTTAACAAGGTCACTTCTAACAAAGTGAAGATCCTAATAGATCTGAGGGAAATCCCTTAACCGGGTCACATCTAGCAATGTGTTTGTAATCTTTAACAGGATTTTCTTTTAACCGAGCATACTCTAGAAGAGTATATTTCTTAGTGGGTCCGAAATCCCATAGTGGTTTTTCCCTATTTGGGTTTCCATGTTAAATCTGGTGTTATGAGGTTTATATTGTTCATATGCTTTTGAGTTTGCATGTTTAACAATTTTGGTTATATTACTGATATATATGTTACTGAGGTTGAATCTGATGTTTTTATTGAAGATTAAATTTGTATGATTCACCCCCCCTCTCATCTTGTTGGCTATTGGATCTGTACTTATATTAAGTATCAGAACTATCAATTGGTATCAGAGCTTTGGACTCAGGAAGGAAAGTTTAAAGGCACTTGAGTTAAAGATCCAAAGATGTATAAGAGGGATCCACCGAAGCTGAACAAGTCAAGTTTCTCTACATGGCAGAAAAGGATGAAGCTACATCTATCAGGAGTTAGAGAATATGTTGTATACTATCTGGAGAATGATTTTGTTACACCGAGCACCTATCCATTAACTATGGAAGAGATAAAGGCGAATTTTAAGAACATATTCAAGCAATGATTGAAATAACATCTACATTGACCGATTCAAAGTTTAATGATCTAGAAGGTTGCAATGATGCAAAAGCAATGTGGGATAAGCTCATATCAGTATATGGAGGAGATGAACATGTTCAAAGAGAAAAAGTAGATAGTTTGAGAGGACAACTTGAATCTATGAGGATGAATGAAGGTGAGAACATAACTCAGTACAGTACAAGACTAAAGCAGATTGTCAATCAAATCAAAGGAGCAGGTGGAACTATTGAAGAAAAGGATATAACAAGTTGTTAAGAACCCTTCTACCAGCTTATGCAATCCGAGTCTCTGCAATCAATGAATTGAGGTCTGTACCTAATATGCCAGTTTCTTTGGATGCTACTATTAGTAAGCTACATGCATTTGAGTTAAGTAATTTTGATAATAGTGGATCTTCGGTAAATAAAGTTGAATTTGCATTTAGTTCTTTTCATCGTGATGAATCTAATGATTACAATGAAAGAAAGTATAAGTACTCTGAAGGAGATCACAGTGGAGCAAGTGAAAGATTTTGGAAGAACATGGAAGAAGTACACAAACTGTATGAAGAAATCAGAAAGCAAGAAGAGTTTGAAGCACTATTAGCCAAAAGGTTACCGAGAGGCAAAGGTAAGTATAAAGGAAAAGTACCTTTGAAATGTTTCAATTGTGATAAGATAGGACACATGGCCTCTAACTGTCCTGACAAAGATTTTACTGAAAAGAGAGATTACCAAGATAACAGACAGAAAGATAACCATTATAGAGGACATCGAGACTTCAGAAGAAGAGATAGAAAGACATGCTTAATAGCTGATGAGGAATCTAACGATGATAAATCAGATGAGACTGATACAGAGGAAGTAGTTTATGTGGCTATCAAGGATGGCTCTGATGAAGAAAGGTATGAAGAAAAAGCCCTAATATCTCACATAAACACTAATGATTCTTGGATTATAGATAGTGGATGCTCACATCATATGACAGGAGATAAACACAAGTTTGTGATGTTAGAAGATTATGATGGAGGCTATGTTAGATTTGGTAATGATGCACCATGTCCGGTAAGAGGTAAAGGATCTATAACACTTCTTGATAATGCAAGATGCAATGATGTTTATTGGGTTGAAGGTTTGAAATACAATTTGTTGAGTGTAGCACAGCTAAACAACACAGGTTACCGAATAGAATTTCAGAAAGGAGTTGTCAAAGTTCATGACAAGAATGGAAATTTAGCTACTACCTGGACACAAACAAAAGGTAATACATTTCACCTTGACTCAACTCGGAATAAGTGTTTGCATGCAAAGATTGATGATACCTGGTTATGGCATAAAAGGTTTTGTCATGTAAATTTTGATAATCTGATCAAAATAAGTAAGAAGCACAAAGTAAGAGGTCTACCGAGCCTTGAAAAACCTGAGAATGCTATGTGTCGAGGATGCCAGATGGGTAAGATGAGAAGATCAAGCTTTACAAGTAATTCTTACACTTCTAAGGGAATTTTAGATCTAGTGCACACTGATCTTTGTGGTCCTATGAAAGTTCAAAGTTATTATGGTGATAAGTATTCCATATTATTTGTTGATGAATATTCAAGGATGATGTCAGTAATGTTTTTAAAGGAAAAATCATAAGCTTTTCAAATGTTTAAATGGTACAAGGAAAGAGTTGAAAATGAAACAGGAAGACAACTGAAATGTCTTAGATCAGATAGAGGAGGGGAGTTCACATCTGATGAATTCAACTTATTCTGCAATGATCATGGTATTAAAAGACAAGTCTCAGCACCGAGAACTCCACAACAAAATGGAATAGTTGAAAGAAGAAACAGATCTATTGTGGATTGTGCTAGAACACTGATGATTGAAAAGAAGGTGCCACAAACATTTTGGAGAGAAGCAATAAGCACAGCTGTTTACACCTTGAACCGAGTTCAATTGAAGAAAGGTACTTTGAAGACACCATATGAAATATGGTATGATAAGAAACCTAAGGTTAGTTATTTTAAAATCTTTGGAAGTAGATGCTATGTTCATAAAGATGATAGAAATGGAAAGTTTGATCAGAAAAGTGAAGAAGGAGCATTTCTAGGTTATTCTTCCAGAAGCAAAGCATTTAAATGTTTGATCAAATCATCTAACAAAATAGTAGAAAGTGCAAATGTGAAAATTGATGAATTTGGAGAAAGAAATGATGAAGGAAATTCCAAGGAACTAGAAGACTATGATGAATTTGTCTATGTCCAACCGAGAAGTCCTACCGAGAAGACTGTTGAAGAAAATGAAGAGAATATCCAGTTACCGAGTGATGAAGAAGATCATACAGAGCCTACCGAGCCTGTATTAGCCAAGTATGTCAGAAGACATCATGCACCAAGTCAGATTATAGGAGATAAGGATGATCCAATGATGACAAGGAACAAACTGAGATAGAGGCATTTAACAGTGAAGATTGGGTAAATGCTATGACAAAAGAGATTGATCAAATCAAGAAGAATGACACATGGACACTAATCCCAAGACCGAAGGACAAAAATGTAATCGGTACAAAGTGGATTTTCAGAAACTAGCTAAATGAAAAAGGAGAAGTCATTCGAAACAAAGCAAGATTAGTTTGCAAAGTTTATGCTCAAGAAGAAGGAATTGATTATGGTGAAACCTTTGCACCTGTTGCTAGACTTGAAGGAGTAAGAACATTGTTGGCCTATGATGCTTTCAAGAACTTCAAGGTATATCAAATGGATGTCAAATCTGCATTTCTGAATGGAATATTAGAAGAAGAAGTTTTCATTGAACAACCTGAAGGATTTGTTGAAGACAATAATAAAGATCAGGTATGTAAATTGAACAAAGCCTTATATGGTTTGAAACAAGCACCAAGAGCATGGTATGAAAGATTGCACTCTTATTTGATTAAGATTAGTTTTATAAGGACAAGTGAGAACAACATGTACATGAAGAATGATGAAAATGGAATACTGATCTCAGCCATATTTGTTGATGATGTTATATTTTGTGGAAATGACTCTTTATGCAAGAACTTTGGAAATGAAATGAGCAAAGAATTTGAGATTTCATTAATCGGTGAGATAAAGTATTTTATAGGTTTACAGATACTGCAAATGAAAAATGAGATTTTCATTACTCAATCCAAGTACATAAAGGAAATCTTGAAGAAATTTGGAATGGATGATTCAAAACCAGTAAGTACTCCTATGACTACCAATTGTAAATTATCTAAGAATGATGAATCCGCATCTGTTGATGAGACACTCTACCGATCCATGATTGGAAAACTACAATATGTTGTTCACAGTAGACCAGACATAGCAAATGCAGTAGGTATAGTTGCAAGATTCTCTGCAGATCCTAAGGAAACACACATGATAGCAATCAAAAGAATTTTTAGATACTTGAAAGACACAGAGGATTATGGCTTAGCATATCAGAAAGGAAATGATTTTGATTTAAAAGTTTATACTGATGTTGATTGGGCAGGCAACATTGATAACAGAAAAAACACAAGTGGAGGAGCTTTCTTTTTAGGAGAAATACTAGTGAGTTAGCTTAGCAAGAAACAAGGATGTGTTTCACAGTCAACAGCAGAAGCTGAATATGTTGCTGCAACATTGAATTGTACCAACATTGCATGGATCAAACAACTATTGGAAGGTATAAATGAGAAAGTTACCGAAACATTAACTATATTCTGTGACAATACTAGTGCCATTAATATTTCAAAGAATCTTGTTATGCACTTTAAGAGAAAGCACATATCTATCAAATATCATTATCTTAGAGAAGAAGCTCAAGAGAAGAAGGTGGTGTTGGAATATGTTAGCACAAAGGAGCAAATAGCAGATATCTTCACCAAGCCACTACCAAAGGACACTTTTGAATATCTCAGAAGCAAGTTAGGGGTCCTACCCCTATCTTCTACTCACTGACCGAGTTTGGTGAAAGCATCAATCCGATGACTCAAATAAATATCTTTTGGGAATTGATGTTGAGTTACACACTTTAGGATGTTTTCTAAAAATGTACTGGAATTAATACAGGAAATATTTCAGGGAACAGGAATTAAAGACAAATGCTTTGACTGAGACTCAGTTGATACACAACAGCAAGAAATCACTTCTTACAGAAAGAAATTAAGTTTTAAGTTCTTTTTGGCATTGTTGTCAAAGGGGGAGAAGATCTATCAGGGGAGAAGACTAAGAGCAAACTGAGCAGACTACAGATTGGGAAGTAGACTGAAGAAATGAGGAGAAGTCTAATGTATGGGGGAGAGCATTTCAACATTTTAGAATCACAGCAATTCGAATCTATTAAGGTCAAATCAATTGGTTTTGCCATCAATGCCAAAGGGGGAGATTGTTGGCAATATTGCATTATAACAGAAAATGAAAGATTGTTGGCATTTCTTAAGGATATTGAGAAGGTTGTTGATGATTATGGATATAACTGATTAAAGATGTTTTACTGTCTTTATATTATTATTTTGTCATTCATGTCAAGAAATTGATTTGCTAATTCAGTATGATGTTGCCATATCTTGAGAAGTATGATATGAAGATTATAAAGATGTCGGTAAAAGACACAGATAAGAATATGATGAATAAGGTATTCAATTAGCAACTACTACCGAGTCAGACAATGATAAGATCATGATGTTTTAGATTGTTTTAACATCATACATATGTTGCAAATTATAAAGGTTAATACTATACTATGTTATCAAGCAAAGAACCTAGTCGGTAAACCCTAAGGTTATCGCTATCGGTTAATGAAGGCGAAATGTCTACCGAGTGGAGTTTAGTATTCACCGAGTTGTAACCGAGCTATAACAGAATGCATTAAATGTTTACATGCGGTATTTAATGAAGGAAGCTGATGAGCTGGAGTGGATTAAATGATTGGTAAGCCGTGGAAGAAGTTTGTTAACGAATCTAAGGCAATGGAAAGTCGACATGAAGATCTACAGCTCAGATTGAACCGCAATACCCTGGCACAAGTTCCAAGACTATTATGCAAGTTCTAAGGCAAGGTAAAAGATTGTCAGATCGAAAGATGCATTGAACTTGGACAAGATTGAAGATCTGATGACTATCATTGATCATGGGAAATGTGATCAAGGAGATTAAGCGGTTACCTAATTGTTTATAAATAGGAAAATTTTGATAAACAATGTATGTGGGCAAGTGTATGCATAGGGATGCTACATAGTGACTACCGAGCACAAAAGATTGAAGACCTGTTAGAATAACAGAGTATAGAAGCCCAACAGATAGACAAGATTAGTTCTATGTCTAAATTGTATTGAACAAATAGGAATCCGCTTTAGCATTTTAGATGTGAAGTTGCAGATAGATTTTTATTACTGTTATTTTGTGAAAGTGACAGAAAATCTCTTAATCGAGTGGACTTAACAGTCTTATATGTAAACCCTCTAGCAAAGTGACATTCTGATTGAATGTTTGAAATCCTTTAACAAGGTCACTTCTAACAAAGTGAAGATCCTAACAGATCTGAGGGAAATCCCTTAACTGGGTCACATCTAGCAATGTGTTTGTAATCTTTAACAGGATTTGCTTTTAACCGAGCATACTCTAGAAGAGTATATTTCTTAGTGGGTCAGAAATCCCACAGTGGTTTTTCTCTATTTGGGTTTCCACGTTAAATCTGGTGTTATGAGGTTTATATTGTTCATATGCTTTTGAGTTTGCATGTTTAACAGTTTTGGTTATATTATTGATATATATGTTACCGAGGTTGAATCTGATGTTTTTATGGAAGATTAAGTTTGTATGATTCACCCCCCTCCCCCTCTCATCTTGTTGGCTATTGGATCTGTACTTATATTAAGTATCAGAACTATCACTTTGGGCAGATTGAAGGTTGGTTCATGTTTTTCCCTTCATGTTGTATATTTATGTTTAAAAGATTGCTTCTATGTGAATGTTGTTTTCTTGAATTCCTTTTTGTGAAAAGATTTTGTGATCTTCTTTTTATTTCCTTTATGCATTCTTCTTGTGATTTGGGAGTATCCAAGACCTTCTACTCTTGGGAGAGTAGAATGGTCTTGGGGTGGAAGGAGTTTGACAGCCTTAGGGTGAGAGGCTCTCATTATGAGAGTGATCTCAAGGGTTGTTTATGTGACCCTTGCTGCATATCCTTATTTATACATTTGGGGGTCATAAGGAGAGAAAGTATGGCATGAATGCCTTGGGGGGCATAAGGATGTGGGGGTTAATGAACTTATGTTATATTTTTGTTTGCCATGAGATGGCTTGTGATCTACCTTTCTTGCAGTCTCCTCAAGGTATTTGGTCCACTTCCACCCTTGTGAAAGCACCACATTTTGTGGTGAAGTTTAGCTTTGGTTTGGGAAAATGTTTGTTGAGTGTTTTCTCTTGCTTGTTGTGTTTGTTTGAGTGTAACATGTCTAGGGTTTGGTTCTCCAAGCTCAGGGGTGGCTTCTAGTAAGCCTAGGCTGGGAGGTGAGCTCTCCATGGTCATAGCCTTATGATTGTATGCAGGTTGCTTGGAAAAGAAAAGAAAGAGACAACTAGGAGTCGCTGGTTTTACTTGATTTGCAGAAAAAGAATAGGGAATGGAATGCTATATTTTAGTTGCAGAAATGTAAATGAAAAGTTGCATGTTGTATTCAATTTGAAAAAAAGAAATGTATTCATTTTAAAGTCCCCATTTAATAGGGATGAGGGACTAGCTGGGTATCTCACCCATATGTAATGTTGAAAATATTGTATTCTAAGTATTCTTAAAGAAAAGTATTCTTTTATTAAGTTATTATTGCAAAATGAAAAAAATTTGTTGGGTTTAAGTTTTGTATTGTTCTTGAAATAATATTTTGTATACATGTTATTTTGAAAATAAAAGTTCATTTTATCTCCTTATGCATATTGAAATAATGGAAATGAGTGAAGTAGTAAGCTTGCATGTTAGTAAGAGATAAGTAAGCATTTAGTCCTATTTAATTATTCCCAAATACAAATTATGGTTAGATAGATTTAATATGTCTATCTCTAAGGTTAATTTAAATGATTTCTAGGTTAATGTAGCTACTGTTAAAATATTTAATTCTGTCATTTTCCCTTTTATTTATTGCAGAAAATAAATCTAAAATTAATAGTCTATCTCTAAAGTTAGCAATTAGATTCTTTAAAAAGAAAGAGAAACACCTTATTTAAATCTGTTAGATTAAGTATTCTGCTTTAATGTTCAAAAAAAAAAGTAATAGGGTTAGATTTAAATGCCATGTATTGTGAATCCATATATGTATGCATAAATATTAAAAAGTTTTTTAAAAATAAAAGGAAATATTTAGTTATTTGAGTTGCTGGTTTATTTTTCTATTTATGATAGCCAATTTAACCCCTGCATATATGTATGAAAAAAAAAATATATAGAACAGTTATACATCTAAAAATTCCCTATATGTGTGTGTGTGTGTGAGTGCATGTTTATATATATATATTTATATATATATATATATATATATATATATATATATATATATATATATATATATATATATATATATATATATATATATATATATATATATATATATATATATATATATATATATATATATATATATATATATATATATATATATATATATATAATTCTAAAATTTTCTTCACTAATATTACCAGCCTGTGCATCCTTTGAAAACATATTACTGCAGGAATATATATATATATATATATTTATTTATTTTTTGCATTCTAAATATATACCAAAAAAAAAGGAAACAAAAAAAATATAATAATCATTAGCCTCGGCCCCTACAAACCAACCCGCAGGGCAGCCGACCCGCATTGTGGGCGGTGACCCCCAGCGGTGACTGCAACCACACTGTGGGCCGCAACCCACAGACGGGGCGGCTTCGGCACTCCCTTTGTGAGCAGTGCCCCACAATGGCGGTGACAACCATGCTGTGGGCCACGAACCATAGCGGCGGCCAAGGCCGCCTCTATGGGTCGTGACCCACAGGCACAGCTGTGGCCGTCCCTATGGGGAGCCCCCGTGGAGTCCTCCACCGCCGCCCCTACTCTTAAACCCCCGCGGCCACTGTACGAAGTCTGCCGCCACTTCTCCTCAATCCACATCCGCCCACTCTCCCTCAGCCCTGCAAACAAAAAAGAATAACACAGTTAAGCCCTAGCCTGAAATTTGGGTTAGGTCAAGACAATAAGGTAGGAAGAAAATAGGGTAGAGGGTGGGGGTATTTTATAATTTTTAGTTAGGTTACATGGGGATATTTTTTTAAAATAATGTTATGTTTAGAAAATAATAAATAAAAGAAAAGGGGGGAAAAACCCATTCAAATTAGAATAGGGTATTCCCCATTATATTTTGGTTAAGTGTGATTTGTTAGTTTCTTTTGGTTTAAGGGATCCTATATCTTTATAGTTACATGTATATGTTTTAAATATATATATGTATGTATATAGATAGGTGTATATATGAATGTATAAATCTAACTTTAAATTAATTATACGTTCAAATTCTATATATACCTTATAAAAGAATTTATAGGTATATAAATATCTGTATATGATGTTTAAATTTTAATTCTATGGGGGTTAAATCTTTAGGGAATTTTATAACGAATTTTGTAAGTTATCTGGCTAAAGGGGATTATTTTAGTCCACCTAAATTTAGGCTTGTCGAGATTAAACTTTATAAGGCAATTTTCATTATGGATTTATTTAGCCCTTTAGTCAAGTTGTAGACACATTATAATTATTGTTAAAATAAATAATGGGTTTTAAAAATCCAAGTGCTAGAGTTAATTTAATTAATTCCTACAACAATTAAAAGATTAATTGAGGATTAATAATATCTCTTGTCAATTAATTTAGAGCTTTTGTTCTAATTAACTTGTTTAACAAAATTGATGAGATAATAATAATTTCTTTGGAGAGTTAATATTCCGCAATTAATTTAGATTATTTTTGCTTGCTTGATTTGGTTGTTAGATTAACTCAAAACATAGTTAAGACAAAACTTGTTATTGCGGTTCATTTAGCAAATTTTGTTTTATTAGGTTGTGTTTTAAAAAAAAAATTATTCCGTTTGTGCCCAAAAGTTTGGGCATGACATTTTGGTATCAGAGCAAGGTTTCCAACACTAGGAACTTTTCTCCATTACGTTTCGCTTTAATTATTTAATTAATTATATTATAGTGATTTTTATGATATTTATTTTTAATTAATTAATTTTTTCTCTGAAAAATTATTTAATTATTTATTTATTTTATTTTTCTCATAAGGATGCCTCCAACTACGCGACAAGCTCGCAAACATGGTAGAGGTCCTAGGCGTGTACGCATGGCATGCGAAGAGGTTGATAGGGAGGAATCGGTTCCGGAAAGGAACCCAGAGGCTCCTCCCGAACGGTCGGTTGACCCAAACCATGACATCTTATTAGCACTCCAGAACCTGATTGGGATAGTCCAGGATAGGCTTCCAGTAGTGGACCATCATGCCAAAAACCAGAGCTTAGGGAGTCATAGATCAACAAATAGGGAACGGAGTAGGAGTCCACCTCCTAACCCCATAGAGAGTCAGGCTGGACATGAGCCTGAGTCCATCCATCTACCAGGACCACCTCCAGTGGTAGCACCAATGTATTATGAAAGATCTCATCAGGATCCAGGGGATTTGATCAGAGAGGTTATGCGCCTCCAGCCACCATCTTTTGGGGGATCTACCGATGGGGTAGAAGCTGAGGCTTGGCTTTTGAGCCTAGACAGGTGCTTTGCATTGCGGTCCTACAAGAGAAATCTAAAGGCACGAGTAATAGTCCACCTATTGAGGGGAACAACCTCCACATGGTGGAGACAGGAGGAGTACAAGTGTGGCCTAGTTGCAGACACCCTCACATGGGAAATTTTTACAGAGAGGTTCAGGGAGAGGTACTTGTCAGAGCATTATGGACAGCGTAGGGTGGATGAGTTCCATGACCTCTAGCAAAAGGGTCTCTCAGTGACCCAGTACAAGAGCAAGTTCTTCGAACTCTTACCATACGTAGACTACCTGAAAGACAAGAAGCTTCTCGTCAACCGTTTTATCATAGAGCTGAATGCCAGCATAACAGGACCAGTGAGGATGGCTGCTCCAAGGAGCCTTCGGGTTGCCGTGGAGAAGGCCTTGATAGCAGAGTCAGGCCACAAGACACAAGGGATCAATTCCAGAACTGAAACCCTATACCCCAAACATACGGGTTTCAGAAACCCCATTGGAAGGGTAATAGCAAATACACACATTGAGGTTCTCCAAACCCCCTCCTCCGTAGTAGTCACAGCAGAACCAGAGGCAAAGGCCTCCACAGAGTCAGCAAGGCGCAAAGCCCAAGCAGTGGCAGTATTAGGGTTAGAGGCAAGATTAGCGATCCCAGGTTCCTTACACACCTCCAGCGAGGACTCAGCAGTCCTCCAGGGGTGGGTACAATGGTTCTAGCAGGATAGGGGGACAACCTTTCTCTAAGCCTCAGGGCGTCCAGTTTCAGGCATGCAGAGCTTGTTTCATGTGTGGAGCCATGGGGCACATGGCGAGAGAGTGTCCTCAGGGTCAGATGGTAGAAAATTAGAGGATGGCAGCATCAGAGCTTACAGTTGGAGATATAGGCAAGTCCCATAGAGTCTTCACGGTGGTTGACAACCGTCAGGCAGAGCACCAGGCCATAATCATTGAGGCTACAGGTATGATCAGAGTTAGCAGTGTATCTATATTATTTGACTCAAGAGCTACTGACTCCTTTATATCTCCATTGGTTGTGGAGCGTTCCAGGCTAGTGGCAATTAGACAAGGTGTCAGTTGGGAAGTGGAGTTAGCTTCAGGGGCTAGAGTGTTAGTGGAATCAGAGGTTAGGGGATGTCAGCTTCAGATTGGTAATACCACCACCTTAGTAGACCTTAGAGTTACACCACTTGGATCATATGGCATCGTACTTGGCATGGATTGGCTTTATGCCCACAGAGCCAAGATGGATTGTCACCTTAAAGAGATCGAGTGTGAAGATGATCATGGTTCGCCCATAGTAATCACCAGGATTCAGAGACCCATGTCTCTTCGTATGATTTCCGCAATGCAGTTTAAGCAAAGCATGCGAAAGGGATGTTAGTTATTTGCCATCACCATCAATGATAGAGAGGAAGAGGATGAAAAGGAAACATCTATTGATAACCATCCTATCCTTAAGGGATATTCAGATGTGTTTCCTTCAGAGCTACCTGGAATGCCACCCCGTAGAGAGATGAACTTTCATATAGACCTTGTACCAGGAGTTGAGCCAGTTTCGAGAGCACATTATAGGATGACCACAAATGAGCTTAATGAGCTCAAGATGTAGCTTGAGGAACTCCTAGAGAAGGGCCACATTCATCCTAGCATATCCCCTTGGGGTGCACCAGTCATCTTCGTGAAGAAGAAGGACTGATCTCTTTGGTTATGCATGGATTACCGTCAGTTGAACAAAGTAACCATCAAGAACCGATATCCTTTGCCTAAGATCAACGATTTATTCGATCAACTTCAGGGTGCCAAAGTATTGTCTAAAATTGATTTGAAGTCAGGATATCATTAGTTGAGAATAGTGGAAAGCGATATCCACAAGACTGCATTTCGCACTAGATATGGCCACTATGAGTTCACTATGGTTCCATTCGGTCTTACGAATGCTCTGACTATTTTCATGAGCCTCATGAATGGGGTATTCCGCACATTTCTTGACCGATTTGTGATTGTGCTCCTTGATGACATATTGATATATTCTCAAAATGAGAAGGAGCATGAGGAGCACCTGAGACAGGTTTTGCAGTGTTTGAGGGACAATCAGTTGTATGACATTTTGTGAAAGTGTGCTTTCTTTCGATCAGAGGTCAAGTACCTTGGGCACGTTATATCCGATGATGGGATCTCAGTTGACCCATCAAAGATCAAAGCTATTATGGATTGGCCAACACCAACCAGTGTGACAGAGGTCAGGAGCTTCATGTGTTTAGCAGGTTATTACCGACGCTTTGTTGAGGGATTCTCTAGAGTCGCACATCCTATTACTTCTCTTCAGCGTAGAGGGAAGAAATTAGAGTGGACAGAGAAGTGCGAGAGGGCCTTTCAGGAACTCAAAAAGGCACTTACAAGTGAACCTATCCTTGTAGTGACAGATCCCTCAGCTAAATTCATGGTTTGCACAGATGCTTCTCTAGAGGGCTTAGGAGCAGTCCTCATGCAGGATGGTAGGGCTATAGCTTTTGAGTCTAGGAAACTTAAGACTCACAAGCTTAACTACCCTACTCATGACCTTGAGCTTGCAGCAGTAGTGCATGCACTTGTGAGGTGGAGATACTTCCTTTTGGGTCATCATTTTGAGCTTTATTCAGACCATCAGAGCCCTCAGTACATATTCACACAGCCGAATCTTAATGCACGTCAGAGAAGATGGATGGAATTCTTATGTGAGTATGATTTTGATGTTCACTACATCAAGGGGAAAGAAAACGTAGTTGCAGATGCCTTGAGTAGGAGATGTCATGAGGTTTACACCATATCTATGGGTACAAATTTGAGAGATCGTATATTGCAGCAGTTGCCAGAGGATGGATGGTACTTAGAGGTTTGTCAGATGTTTCGATCTCAAGAAACTCTAGAAGGGAAATATGTGGATTACTCCCTTGAGTCCGATGGGCTATTACGCCATAGAGGGTGCATCTATGTACCTTCTTCCAGGGGATTGCGAGAGTTCATTGTGATGGAGGCTCATAGAGCTCCTTATGCAGCACATCTCGGGGCTAAGAAGATGCATGCTGACTTGAGACAGTTATATCATTGGCCAGGAATGCGGCAACTTATTGCTGAGTTAGTAGCCCGATCCCTTGAGTGTCAGAGAGTCAAGGTGTAGTACCGCCATCCAGGTGGGTTGCTCCAGTCTCATGCTTTACCAGAGTGGAAGTGGGATACTATATCCATGGATTTCATCATTTTTCTCCCCATGTCATTTCATCGCCATGAGGCCATCTTGGTGACAGTTGACAAGTTGACCAAAGTGGCCCAATTTTCACCAGTTCGAACTACCTTCACAGCACCAACAGTAGCATAGGTGTTCTTGCAAGACATTGTTAGACTTCATGGCGTTCCACACAAGATTAATTTCTGACAGGGATTCCCTCTTCACTTCTTCCTTTTGGAAGGCATTACAGGCAGGTATGGGTACCAAGCTCAATTTCAGTACAACCTATCATTCGGAAATGGATGGTCCGATAGAGAGGGTTAACTAGGTGTTAGAGGATATGCTTCGCATGTACGTCATGGATCACTAGACCAAATGGGAAGAGTACCTTCCCTTAGTGGAGTTTTCCTATAACAATGGGCATCACACTTCGTTGGGGATGCCACCCTATCAGGCATTATATGGTAGGCCTTGTAGGACACCGTTGAGTTGGGACCGCATAGAGGATAGAATTGCTATTGATCCTGAGATAGTTCAAGATATGGAGCAGCAGGTGGATTTGATTAGGCATCATCTTAGAGAGGCACATGATAGACAGAAGAAGTATGCAGATGCAAAGAGGATAGATTGTAGCTACTTGGTTGCAGACAGAGTCTTCTTGAGAGTGCAACTGCATAAGAGTCCAATCCATTACAGAAAGGGTTCTAAGCTCGCACCTCACTTTGTAGGACCATTTGAGATCCTTGAGAGGATAGGACCAATTGCCTACCATTTAGCATTGCCACCTAGCCTATCACGCATCCATGATGTGTTTCATGTATCAGTTTTGAGGAAGTATATCTATGATGAGTCTCATATTTTAGATTGGGATGTCTTGCAGGTGGAGTCGGACGGACAGCTAGCTTTGGAGCCCATTCGCAGTTTCGCTCGCCGGACGCTGGCCCTTTGAGGTCGACAGCTGGACCAGGTTAGGGTCCAGTGGAATTGCTATAATGAGGTTATAGCTTCATGGGAGGATGCAACACGTATGAGATCACAGTACCCCCATCTTTTTGATGAACTCCAGGAGGAAGTTCATGCCTAGGGGGGAGGGTGTGAGGCCCTACCTCGACTCATCCTAGCATTTCAGTGATTTTCATGTTGAGTCTATTATAGATGCTTTATTTTTATGCATTATGGATATAGAACTTTATATGATTCTAGAATAGGATAACTTGGAGATGATGTATGTCATTATTGGATTTGCAGGACTTTATTATGATGATAGAAATAGGATGCATATCTTGGATCAAATTTTGAGGATTATGATAACTGCTTATGTGGATTAATTGGGATATATGAGATATTGATTTGTTAATGTCAATTATATGCAGAGTGTTTGATGTGTATTCTTATTCATGTGTTTAATATTATATGAGGTTATTTGGAATTACTAATGTGTAATTGAGATGTGCAGGAAAATTATCCATGTGACCATAGAAATATTATGGAGAACCAAACCTAGACCTATGTACGTTTGTACAACAAGGGGTTGTCTATTTGGAGAGACAACACCCCGTATGTATCGTATTTTATTCATGAAAGTAAATGTTGCATGTGTGTTAAAGTGTAATTTATTGATTTGTTTAAATCCAACAAGAGACAATTTCCATGTGTAATTTTGTAATATTTTTTATTGTGTCATTGATTTTGACCTGTCTCTTGGAGGGAGTTGTTTTAACCAAAGCCCTTTTCAAATATTTGAGTGTGGTCTCAAATTTGCCTTGGGTAGAGAGCCTTTGGAGTGGTCAACTCAAGTTTGACCCGTAGGTTAACTTCAGATGGGTTTCTTAGGGGTCAAATGGACTCCTAGGGGTAGTTTAAGGGTTTATCCTAAGGTCCATAAGGTATACCTATGGGTTAGGGGTATTTTTAAACATGTCACTATTGCCATGTGACTGTTTAGTCACCCCAAAAAGTGGTTTTCTCAAGATGAGCGAAAATTCAACTTAGAAGGTTCCACCTAGGTTAGATAACCTTCCTTTTTGACGTCAGTCTCTCTTCCCCACCTCCTCTTACCTTTTCTCTTTCCAGTTTTGGTAACCTATAAGAGGTTGGGAAGACCAACCAATAGGGAACTCTCACTCTATCCAGAAAGTTGGGAAGAGTGAGAGAGGCCTTCTTAGGCAAGGATTAGGGACTTAGTGAGTAATCACCCACTCTCCATCTTTGGAGATCTTGAATTTTTGAAAAAAGGATAGTTTTAGGATTGAATTTTGGCTAAGTGTTGGAGGAAAGTATTGTAGAATTGGGTTGCTCTTCCTCAAACTAGTTCTAGCAAACTTTTGGGCAGATTGAAGGTTGGTTCATGCTCTTCCCTGCATGTTGCATATTTATGTTTAAAAGATTGTTTGTATGTGAATGTTGTTTTCTTGAATTCCTTTTTGTGAAAAGATTTTGTGATCTTCTTTTTATTTCCTTATGCATTCTTCTTGTGATTTGGGACTGTCCAAGACATTCTGCTCTTGGGAGAGTAGAATGGTCTTGGGGTGGAAAGAGTTTGATAGCCTTAGAGTGAGAGGCTCTCATTATGAGAGTGATCTCAAGAGTTGTTTATGTGACCCTTGCCGCATAGCCTTGTTTATGCATTTGGGGTTCATAAGGAGAGGAAGTATGACATGAATGCCTTGGGGGGCATAAGGATGTGGGGGTTAATGAACTTATGTTATATTTTTGTTTTCCATGAGATGGCTTGTGATCTACCTTTCTTGCAGTCTCCTCAAGGTATTTGGTCCACTTCCACCCTTGTGAAAGCACCACATTTTGTGGTGAAGTTTAGCCTTGGTTTGGGAAAGTGTTTGTTGAGTGTTTTCCCTTGCTTGTTGTGTTTGTTTGAGTGTAACCTATCTAGGGCTTGGTTCTCCAAGCTCGGGGGTGGCTTCTAGTAAGCTTAGGCTGGGAGGTGAGCTCTCCATGGTCATAGCCTTATGATTCTATGCAGGTTGCTTGGAAAAAGAAAGAAAGAGACAACTAGGAGTTGCTGGTTTTACTTGATTTGCAGAAAAGGAATAGGGAATGGGATGCTATATTTTAGTTGCAGAAATGTAAATGAAAAGTTGGATGTTGTATTCAATTTGAAAAAAAGAAATGTATTCATTTTAAAGTCCCCATTTAATAGGGATGAGGGACTAGCTGGGTATCTCACCCATATGTAATGTTGACAATATTGTATTCTAAGTATTCTTAAAGAAAAGTATTCTTTTGTTAAGTTATTATTGCAAAATGAAAACAATTTGTTGGGTTTAAGTTTTGTATTGTTCCTGAAATAATATTTGTTGTATACATGTTATTTTGAAAATAAAAGTTCATTTTATCTCCTTATGCATATTGAAATAATGGAAATGAGTGAAGTAGTAAGCTTGCATGTTAGTAAGAGATAAGTAAGCATTTAGTCCTATTTAATTATTCCCAAATACAAATTATGGTTAAATAGATTTAATATATCTATCTCTAAGGTTAATTTAAATGATTTCTAGGTTAATGTAGTTGTTGTTAAAATATTTAATTCTGTCATTTTCCCTTTTATTTATTGCAGAAAATAAATCTAAAATTAATAGTCTATCTCTAAAATTAGCAACTAGATTCTTTAAAAAGAAAAAGAAATACCTTTTTGAAATCCGTTAGATTAAATATTCTGCTTTAATGTTCAAAAAAAAGAGTAATAGGGTTAGATTTAAATGCCATGTATTTTGAATCCAAATATGTATGCATAAATATTAAAAAGATTTTTTAAAAAAAAAGGAAATATTTAGTTATTTGAGTTGCTGGTTTATTTTTCTATTTATGATAGCCAATTTAACCCCTGCATATATGTATGAAAAAAATATATATGGAACAATTATACATCTAAAAATTCCCTATATGTGTGTGTGTGTGTGTGTGTGCGCGTGTTTATATATATATAAGTCTAAAATTTTCTTCACTAATATTACCAGTCTGTGCATCCTTTGAAAACATATTACTGCAGGAATATATATATATATATATATATATATATATATATATATATATATATATATATATATATATATTTATTTATTTATTTGTTTATTTATTTATTTATTTATTTTTCGCATTTTAAATATATACCAAAAAAGAAAAGGAAACAAAAAATATATAATAATCATTAGCCTCAGCCCCTGCGAACCAACCTATAGGACGGCTGACCCGCGCTGTGGGTGGCGACCCCCAGCAACGGCTGCAGCCGCACTATGGGCCGCAACCCACAGACGGGGCGGCTTCGACCCTCCCTCTGTGAGCGGTGCCCCATAGTGGCAGCGACAACCGTGTTGCGGACCGCGAACCACAACTGCGGCCAAGGCCGCATCTGTGGGTCATGACCCGTAGGCACGGCTGCCGCCATCCCTATGGGGAGCCCCCATGGAGTCCTCCACCACCGCCCCCTGCTCTTAAACCCCCACGGCCGTTGTGCAAAGTCCGTCGCCGCTTCTCCTCAATCTGCCCCCGCCCACTCTCCCTCAACCCTGCAAACAAAACAGAATAACATAGTTAAGCCCTAGCCCGAAATTTGGGTTAGGGCAAGACAATAAGATAGGAAGAAAATAGGGTAGAGGGTGGGGGTATTTTATAATTTTTAGTTGGGTTACATGGGGATATTTTTTTTAAATAATGTTATGTTTAGAAAATAATAAATAAAAGAAAAGGGGGGAAAAACCCATTCGAATTAGAATAGGGTATTCCCCATTATATTTTCGTTAAGTGTGATTTGTTAGTTTATTTTGGTTTAAGCGATCCTGTATCTTTATATTTACATATATATATGTTTTAAATATATATATGTATGTATATATATAGGTGTATATATGAATGTATAAATCTAACTTTAAAATAATTATACGTTCAGATTCTATATATACTTTATAAAAGAATTTATAGGTATATAAATATTTGTATATGATGTTTAAATTTTAATTCTATGGGGGTTAAATCTTTAGGAAATTTTATAATGAATTTTGTAAGTTATTTGGCTAAAAGGGATTATTTTAGTCCACCTAAATTTAGGCTTGTCGAGATTAAACTTTATAGGGCAATTTTCATTATGGATTTATTTAGCCCTTTAGTCAAGTTGTAGACACATTATAATTATTGTTAAAATAAATAATGGGTTTTAAAAATCCAAGTGCTAGAGTTAATTTAATTAATTCCTACAACAATTAAAAGATTAATTGAGGATTAATAATCTCCCTTGTCAATTAATTTAGAGCTTTTGTTTTAATTAACTTGTTTAACAAAATTGATGAGATAATAATAATTTCTTTGGAGAGTTAATATTCCGCAATTAATTTAGATTATTTTTGCTTGCTTGATTTGGTTGTTAGATTAACTCAAAACATAGTTAAGACAAAACTTGTTATTGCGGTTCATTTAGCAAATTTAGTTTTATCAGATTATGTTTTTTAAAAAAAATTATTTCGTTTGTGCCCAAAAGTTTGGGCATGACATCTCGAAGTTTAAAACGAAAAAGGAGACGCTTGAACTCGAAGTTCCTATGTAGGAGCTCAAATTGGATTGTTATGTTGTTTACATTCACGATATTTGTTGACAAAGGCAAAGGAATCTTTTCCCATTGTTTGCCAATAGTAGCCCACATGAAATTTTATGAACTAGAGATTTACCACCAAAATATCCACCTTTAGAGCATAAATGAGCTTCTTGAAGGGGTGAGGGGTAGCTGGGCTTTAGTAAATGATAGAGTTGAACTAGCTTAGATGCAGATTGCTTAAGGCAGATATGAGAACTTAAGGATGGAAGAAGGTGAAGACATAACAATTTATTTTCAAAAGGTTGACAGTGAATTGAATAAGATCAAAGATCTTGGCAGTACCTTGGATGAAAAGTATGTAATAGAAAATATTATGAGGACTTTACCGAAGTGTTACAGTGACAAGATTTTAACTATTGAAGAAACTTAAGATTTGTCCAAGTTCACCAAGAAACAATTGTATGGCACCTTGACTGCATTCAAGATGAGGAAGTTTGGAAAGACAAAGCAAGAACTAAGACAACCTTTAAAGCCACAAAAGTTACAGATAAAGAATTAGATGATGAGAGCCTGGATGAAATGGAAGCAAACTTTATAAGAAAGATAAAGAGTTGAACTAACAAGTATAAAGGTATGTTACCTCTTAAATGTTCTAAGTGTGGAAAGATTGGTCAATATGCATCTAGATGTCTAGAGAGGAACAAAATAAAGTTTAAAAAGAACAAGTTCAATAAGAAAGCCTGCTATGTTAAAGATTATGTTGGTATTCCAGATAATGAGTCAGATCATGAAGAAGATGATTGTTTGTTCTTGGTAGAAAAATATGGACCTAAATCTAGTAATAATAGAGATATCTCTAAAAGGGAATACTAAGATTGTAGAAACTGTTTCTTTAAAATTACATGTTAGAAGAGATAGAAATGAAGGGTTTATTAGCAATTGATGTTCATATCATATGACCGGTAACAAAATTAAATTTGTAAAACTTGAAAACTAGGATGGTGGTTCTTTTATATTTGAGATGATTAGACTGCATCGATTATCGGAATAGGTTATATTACTTTTGATGGAAAACATAACATTGACAATGTATACTATGTGAAAGGATTACATCATAATCTCTTAAGTGTTGGACAAAGGGAACGTGTAGAGGAAAGGAACAATCTTCTATTGAACCGTTAGATTTGGTGCACATAGATTTATGTCGTCCAACCAGAACAAGGAGATTCAAGGTGAGAGGCATTTCATGCTCTTAATTGATGATCATTTGAGAATGACTTGGGTTGCATTTCTAAGAGAGAATCAGAGGCATTAGAAACTTTTAAGATATTAAAAGATAGAGTTGAAAATAAAGTTGATAGAAGAATCAAATGCTTAAGATCTGATAGAGGAGGAGAGTTTGTTTCTGATGAATTTGACACTTTATGTGAGAAATGTGGCATTAGGAGATATTTGTCTTCTCTTAGGACACCATAGTGGAATTGTGTAGTGGAAAGAATGAACATGACTATACAAGAGGCAACAAGAACTATGATCAAAGAAGAAAACCTACTAGAAGTTTACTGGAAAGAAGCAATACATACTATAGTATACACTCTCAATGGAGTTATATTTCAAAAGAAATATGGGAAGACATAAAATGAGTTATGGCATGGAAGGATTCCATCAGTGAAATATTCCAAAGTTTTTCAAAGTAAATGCTACATCCGAAGAGATGATGGAAATCTTGGAAAGTTTGATAGTAGAATAGATGAAGGTATATTCTTAGGATACTCTACAAAAAACAACACTTACCGGTGTTACAACAAGAGATTGAATAAAATTGTTGAAAGTGCAAATGTGAAGGTTGACAAAAAATATTTCCAAAGACTCTGGTATACAAGCAGGATATGAATATGATGAGTTTGCAAGAAAAGAAGGAGAAGAGAAGAACAAAGAAGAAGATAAGCAGAAGGAAACTTAGGTTGCTTCGACAACTCTATCAAAAACTCTGAAGTATGTACATAAGAATCACTTAGAACCAAATTATAGGAGACAAGAATAGAGATGTTATTACAAGAAGCAAATTTCTTGAAGAACAAGTTCTATGTTTACTTTCTGAAACTAAACCTAAGACAGTTGAAGAAGCTTGTAGAGATCATAATTGGATGAAGGAAATGAAGGAAGAGTTAGATCAGATTGAGAAAAATTAGACTTGGGAACTAGTACCTAGATCGGCAGATAAGAATGTCATTGGAACAAAGTGGGTGTTCCAGAATAAGCTAGATGAAGATGGATGCATTGTAAGAAACAAGGCAAGATTGGTATGCAAATGTTACATACAAGTTGAAGGCATTGATTTTGAAGAGAAATACACTCCTATTGCCAGAATGGAAGATATTAGGATGTTTTTGGCTTTTACACCATATAAAGATTTCAAAATTTATCAAATGGATGTGAAGTCAACATTTTTAAATGGGGAAATAAAATAAATTTACATTGAGCAATCACAAGGATTTAAGTTGTTAGATGATCTACATATTGTCTATAGATTGAAGAAGGCACTGTATGGGTTTAAGCAAGCTCCTAGAGCTTGGTATGGAAGGCTAGACAAGTATTTATTGATTCAAGGTTTTCAGAAAGGGTCTACCGACAACAATCTTTACTTTAATGTTGAATCAAATAAAATCCTAATTGGTGTAGTATATGTCGATGACATATTTCGAGGAAATGATGGAATGTGCAAAACATTTATTGGTGAAATGCAAAAGGAATTTGAAATGTCCATGATTGGTGAGTTGAAATTTTTTCTTGGATTGCAAGTGAATCAAAATAGTAAAGGTATCTTTATTTCTTAGTCAAAGCATGTTAGAGAGTTCTTGAAAAAAATTGGATTGGAAAATTTGAAACTGGTATGTACCTCTATGACAACCAGATGCAAGTTGACTAATGATGATAACTCTCTTAAGAATAATGCAAGCAAGTACAAATCAATTATTGGAGGACTGTTATACCTGACTACTATCTAACCAGATATTATGTCTGTTGTTTGTCTTGCAGCTAGGTTTCATCAAGATCTGAAAGAGTCACATGTTGTTGTAGTAAACAGAATTTTTAGATATATGAAAGGTACAAAAGATTTTTGAACGTGGTTTGATGCATAAAAATGGAATCAAGTAGCTAAGACCTAATCCCACTCTCATGTGCACACAGTGGAATACGAAAGAGCCTAGGGAGATATCTCGCTTTGAGTACTTCTTGTAGGGAAGAGAGAGTCAAGGAATATCTCTTAGGATTTCTATTATTTTTGTTGTAAATGAGGAGTAGATATGCAAAATATGATGCAACAATAAACTAAACTAAGAGATGAGAAATGAAGCACACTTAAAATGAAAATATAGATGTTGCGTAAACTAAAATTGAGATACAAAAAGCAGGGATGAAAAATGGACTCAAAGGTGCACCTAATGCTAAAAACTAAAGCAGAATTGGAAGGACTAGGGTGTTGGGTGCCTTGGTCCCTATGTAGACATAAAGCTGGATTTTTGGATCTGAGGTCCTCAGGGTCTGAGATGCAGATCTGGCACTAAAAACTACAAAACCCTGGGGGCCAGTACGCAATGCCCTAGTCTTATCCTAGGGCACCATGCCCCTATCTCTGTGATTTGAGATCATATTTTGGACTCGAAACAATATGTATCTTCCGTCGGTCCCAAAATTTGTGTGTCTACTGGATTCCTATACCTGCACCTGCAACTTGAAAAGGGGTGTCTAGGTGGCTATATAGGGTTTTGCCTTAGTCAAACCCCCTTGTTTTGGTGATTTCCACCTCCACAAGTAGCCAATAATGTATTGAAAATGTGTGTGCAAGAATCTTGTGTGTATGCAAGATCCTAAATGAATAAGAAAGTAAATCTAGAGTTCTACCCTACGCTTTGGAGAGCAAACCCTATATACTTGTAAATGTAAATGAAAATGATTCAAATCACAAATGATCTAGAGATCTAAAGCATGAATGTAAATCTGAAAATAAAGCTTATACAAAGACATGAAAACAACATGAAACCATACCAAACCCTAAGGGAGAGGTACAAGCCAATCATCAGTTGGTGATCTCTTATTATTCTTCAATATCTTCAAAGCTCCTAAAGGGTGTTGAAAATACTTGATGTAGACTTGCTGAATGTTTGATTTATTGTTGTAGACTTCATAAAACCTGCACTTTCACTTCATAAGAATCTCCTTCAATCGCTAGATCTTAGATCTTCAAATGAGGAAAGGAAGGGTTTATGTAGGAGACCCTAACTTTGTTTTGAGTCATAGCCCAGCTTAGAAATAATATTTTTTGCCAATCTCTTTGATTTGAATATTAAAATACCGCCAAAACATGCTCCCAAAATTCGAGGAGAAAAAGTCGCAGTCCGACCAACTTTTTGCTAATTTTTTTGGGAAGCAAGATATTGTGATTTTAAAGCAAATTCCAGGAGTATGTGGGAATTTGTGATGTTTAGATATGTGAAATTGGGCCTTGAAGGTCGAAATAAGACATAATTAGGGTATTTGATGAATTGATTAATTGGGAGAGTAATAAAAAGGGGCACACTTAGGGTAAAGGGCCCAATTTTATGATGTGTAGAGAGATGAAAGAAGACTTTAGATTTAATTAAAGTAATTAATTAAATTCTTAAAATGAATTTTAAATGCAAGATGCAAACACACTAATGCGGGTGCTAACCTAAGCGTGGAATTGTACCACCTTGTTAAGGGTGTACAATTTACGATGCTAGATTTAGCCCCCACTTTAGTGGTCATATGACACTACGTGCATATAAAAGCTAAAGTATAGAAAAATAAACATTTCATGAAAAAGGATATATCCATAAGGTGTCAGACGAAGCCCCCAGCGGTATCTACAGTACACTGTTAGGAACCGCACCCTACAAAACTACATGTTAGATAAAATCACAAAACCACCTAATTCTTACTAGGGAAGTAATGAAATTTGCGGGTAGCTATATGCCCCCCTATTTCGGCTTTCTATTTAGTGAGGTGAAACAGGGTATCATGTTTACCATAGCGAATTATGAAAAAAAGGTGATGATAAATGGTCACAATGAAGATTGATAAAAGATCTAAGCATATCATCGAACATTTGGTAAGAAAGAGAACCGAACCATGATTCCAACACCACCAACAATTCAAAAATCAGAGTTATCTAGCTCAAGATATGAGAGATTTTGTAGAAAAGAAGAACTTAGGGTTTCAAGGAAGAGAGAAGCACATATCTCATAAATAATGAAAATGACACTTTCATTTGTCATTTTCTCACTTTTTGTCTTATTTGTAGCAGAGGAGCCCACATAACACTCATGATGCCTCGAAGACGACCTGAGATGCCTACCCGGATGGAGATCCTATGGCAGTCTGTCCTTACTGATCAACCACTTGACAAGGTGGGTGTATTGAACTATCTTTGTACTTTCTATTGACCTTTTGTTGAGTTGTCTTTGACTTTTTGGTATGAGGGAAAGTCTAATTGCACATGTGCCCCCGGGAGGGCACCATGGTCCCACTAGGGCACCATGGTCCCAACTAGGCACCATGGTCCCAACTGGGCACCCTAGTCCCACTGGGGCGCCTTGGTCCTTCCAGAGTGCCCTAGTCCTTCAATGGCATCTTGATCCCTAACTAAGGTGACCAAGGGTTAGCATAGGATCAGGCTTTCTCATTTGAATGAGAGAATGATATTGATTGTTGATTATTTGATTTTTGCAGAAACTCCCCTATATGCAAGAGCACACTACCAAACATAGATATCAGAGTCTACAGAGTCAAATTCCTTGATTGTCACAGGACAATAGAGAGTTGCTTAAGGTAGTAGGGTTGTGGTACATCTGTGATAGGGAGGTAGGGCAAGGTGGTTGCCCAATTAGGCTTGCATTTTTACTAAGTGATAGGTCCTTTGCTAGTTTCAAGGTGTAGTCACCAAAATCAGAGTGCAAATAGCTTATAGGCAACCTAGCAACTCTCCTTGATCCACCTCCCTAAGTCAAACACTCCCTGTTTTCTCAAGGGCTTCAACTCCATTGTTTAGGCTTTGTAGTCTAACACCTTACCCTCTCAATTGGAATTCATTTCCTTTGTCCCTGAACTATTCTCTGACTGCACAAGGTCTCCTCTTGATGAATTACAAGTTTGTGTCAAGTTCTACCCCCATGGGTGTCTTTGGTCTTCTATGGTTTGGAGCGTAGTAATCCTTCACAAGTGTTACAAACCAACTTATGGAGTCTATCTCACCAAATGTGTTAAATGTATGCAAGGTTAACTTGTTTCAACTTGAATTGATGGGTTTTATGCTTTACAACCTTCCTTTGTGTACCCGATTTGACAAAAAAACATATTTTAGGCCTAAAACGGGCTACAAGGAATTAGCCCTCCTTTTGGGGTTTTGTGCTCATCCTGCTCCAACGATGGACTTCCTGATAACTCAATGATGAACCACTAGTACCAAAATGGTATTGAGAGGGGGGGGGGTGAATCAGTACAAACACAAATACAGTCCAAGACTGGTTTGACAATAAACACTCCAAATGACTGATAAACAGAGATACCGGTAAAACAGAGTGCGATCGGTAACATCTAGTATAGCTCAATCAATCATGAACCGGTCACTCAATAAGCTTTTCTCTTAGCTCAATACCACATTATCATAATATTCACATGCATGAACTAGTAGACTTAACCATCAAATCTTCACAATAGTGAGTTCAATATGTTTTATAGACAGGCGTAAAACATAGAACCTTCATGTGCATAACAGATAAAACAGAGCATCACAAGACAAGAGTATTACACATGACACATATTTTTCACGTGGAAACCCAACTGGGAAAAACCACGGTGGGGATGAATACCCACAAGCTGCTTTTTGAACTCTTTGGAAGTCCGCTCTGTTAGGAGCCTTGTCCGGTTAAGAACATTACAATAGGTTCTGGTAGGAACCGATCCTGTTAAGGATCACCCGGTTAAGGGATACTCGGTTAAGGGTTAAACCTGGTAGGGTCACCTTGTTAGAGGATTTTAAGAACTCAATAGCTGAAAGGATCTTCTAAGCTTCTCTAGCTTCTCAGAACTCATTAGCCTCGAGTTACCCGGTTAAGGGATTTGAAACAAGTCGGTTAAGGCCACCCAAATTAAGGGATTTTGAATCAAGCCAATTAAGGCTACCCTGTTAGGGGATTTTACAACTGTTGAAGTGGTTAGAGATCAACAGGCATTACAATGATCTATTAATACCACTCAATGCTAATGCAGATCCGTTTAGGCTCCTCTTTTCCTTCTGCACATTCACTTTGCAGGTATCTCTTCTCTCCTTTGGTCTGGCAAGAATCACGTATCACTTTCCTTAGATACACACTCACAACTTTTTCCAAACCTAACATCGACCTTATAGGAAACATACAGGTTGGTAGCAAAAACCCTAAACCCTAAACCTATTAGGTTGAGCAACTCAAACGATTCAATCCTGACCGTTGAATCATACTGCATTAAATGTACCAGTCTTGAGTCAATCTCAAGACATTCTCCATCATCCATTATCCACCATTTTCATGGTGGCTGATAACCCATCATGCGTTATCACCATTTGACAGACTTCACACATTCCCAAGGTAGATAGGAATAGTCATCTTCATGCAAGATCCTTCACACCCATAGAGCTTACGTGGCAACATGATCTGTCCTCCATCATACTACTAACACATCACACAAAGATCACCGATTGAGTCACACAGAACTGAGGTACTCCAACCAGAAACCTCGAAGTGGAAGCTGCCCACCAACAGGTAGTCATACAGTGCTTCCATGTGCCGGTTCCCATAACTACATGTTGGTTTACCTTGAACAAATGTGCCGCTTCACTTTGGCATATACCGGTTTACACATATGCCAGTAACTCTTTCTTCACTTATCACATGTTCTGGTTCACACTATGTCTCATACTGACATCAATGACAACATACAGTATCATTATGTCTTCATGCCGGTTCATATAAGGCTCATGTCGGTTCACATAATGCCAACAATCTCCCCCTTTGGCATTGATGGCAATATACAAAAGATATCTTCTCCCCATTTGTTGCAAATATCTTTTTGCTTCACTCCTTCTCCCCCTTTGACAACAATGCCAAAGTGGAGGTACAATCATCACTATTTCATCATGCTGCTCCCCCTAAGGATTAGCATCCATAAACACACCAATCAACCAAAGATTTGTCTTTTTAGTACCTGACTGATGTGGAACAATCACTTTTAGTTCACCTCTTGAAGGGGCAATACCCCTAATTCACCTCTCAAATGCACAAATGTTGTCTTTGGGAGAGGCTTGGTAAATATGTCTGCTAACTGCTCCTTACTAGACACATGCTCCAGTGCAATCTCTTTATTCTGAACCTTTTCCCTCAAGAAATGATATTTAAGCTCAAAATGCTTAGTTCTAGAATGTAAAACCGGATTCTTTGATATATTGATAGCACTTGTGTTATTACAGAATATACTTACCAGTTCAGATACAAGGATCTTGAAGCCTTCCAGTACATGCTTCATCCAGATTGTCTGAGTGCAGTTCATGAAAGCTGCAACATACTCCACTTCCGCTATAGACTATGAGATGCAACTCTGTTTTTAACTCATCCATGAGACCAGTCTACCACTGAGAAAGAATGCACCACCAGTTGTGCTCTTCCAGTCATCCACATTATTGGCCCAATCAACATTTGTGAATACTTTCAGATTGAAATTATTGTTGTATGGGTACCAAAATCCATAGTCAATTGTTCCCTTCAGATACCTAAGAATCCGCTTGACTGCACTTAAGTGAGATTCTCTTGGACTCTTCTGGAACCTTGCAGTGATGCCAACTACATGTGCAATATCTAGTTTGCTATGCACTACATAATGCAACTTACCAATCATTGATCGGTATTCCTTCTCATCAACCAGTGCGGAATCATCTTCCTTTGTCAATTTGCAACCGGTCACCATCAGTGTACCAACCGGTTTGCTATCTTCCATGCCAAAAGTCTTCAACACTTCTTTGACATATTTGGACTGAGTGATGAAGATTCCATCTTTCATCTGCTGGATCTGCAGTCCAATGAAGAACTTAATCTCCCCTATGAGTGACATCTCAAACTCTTTCTTCATCTCATCAGTAAACTCATGACTCATCTTGTCATGTCCACCAAAGATGATGTCTTCAAAAAAAACTTCACAGATCAGAATCTGATCTTCTTTAGACTTCAAGTAGATATTGCTATCTTTACTTGTTCTCTCAAATCCAATCTTCACAAGATGGGAATGTAGGCGCTCATACCATGCCCTAGGTGCTTGCTTCAGACCATATAATGCTTTATGTAGCCTACATACCATGTCACTGTCTTTAGATAGGGTAAACCCATCTGGTTGCTCAATATATACCTCCTCTTCAAGTACACCATTTAGGAATGCAGATTTTACATCCATTTGATATACCTTGAATCTCTTAAAAGCTGGATATGCAAGAAGCATACGAACTCCTTCCAATCTGGCTATAGGAGAAAAGGTTTCCCCATAGTCTTCACCTTCTTCTTAAGCATATCCTTTGCATACTAGTCTAGCTTTATTCCTAATCACTGTGCCATCCTCATTCAACTTATTTCTGAACACCCATTTGGTGCCAATGACATTTTTATGCTCTGGTCTGGGTACCAAGGACCATGTACCATTTTTCTCTATCTGGTCAAGTTCTTCTTCCATTGCCTTGATCCAGTCTTCATCTTTATGAGCCTCTTTGAATGACTTAGGCTCAAATTCAGAGATCATGCATAATTTTTCTCTGATCTTTCTTCTAGTAAGGATTCCTGCATCCTTATCACCTATGATCTGCTTGGGATCATGATTCAACTTGACATACTGAGGAATGGTCTTAATTGGTTCTTCTTGCTTTTCTTCTTCATCCTCATCTTCATCAATATCAGCATTCATTGATTCAGGAACACTGTTACTGGTACTAGGTTGACTGACAACTGGTTCCCAGAAGGTTGCAACCGGTTCATTTACAACTTGCTCATTGCCAGTTTCCTCAATCTTCTCAGAGGATTCATCAACTTTTACATTGATGCTTTCCATAATTCTCTGAGTCCTATTGTTGTAGCACTTGTAAGCTTTACTCTTGGTGGAATATCCTAGAAATATTCCCTCATCACATTTAGCTTCAAATTTACCCTGATGTTCACTCCTCTTGATGTAACATTTGCTACCAGATACCTTAAAGTAGTTAACCACAAGTGTCTTATCGATCCAATACTCATAAGGAGTTTTGTCCTTAGCCTTTTTGATGAGTACTCGGTTCATAGTGTAGACTGCAGTGCTCACCGCTTCCCTCCAGAAGGTGTGAGCAACCTTTCCTTGGATCAACATGGTTCTAGCTGCTTCAACCACAGTTTGGTTATTCCTCTCTGCTAGGCCATTCTACTATGGAGTCCGGGGGGCAGACAGCTGTCTCTTGATGCCAAATTATTCACAATACTTGTTGAATTCACTGGAAGTGAATTCCCCTCCTTGATCAATTCTGAGACATTTGATCCTTTTACTGCTTTCCTTCTCCACTAATGCTCTGAATGCTTTGAATTTCCCAAAAGCTTCAGACTTGTCTTTCAAGAATGTGACCCACATCATTCTTGAGCAGTCGTCAGTGAGAATCATCAAGTACCTATCACCCTGCACACTTCTAGTTTTCATAGGACCACATAGATCAGTATGCACAAGATCAAGCAAGTTGTCAGCAGTGAAAGATTTACCTTTAAAGGTCGAGGAAGACATTTTCCCCAATTGACATTCTCTACACAAGGTATTATCTAGTTTGCTCAGCACCGACAACCCTCTAACTGCCTTGATCTTACTAGCCTTCACAATGTTATCAAAGTTCACATGGAAAAACCTCCTATGCCATATCCAGCTATCATCAAGCTTAGCCATAAGACATGTACTTATATTTGCATTCAGATGAAATAGGTTACCTTTAGTCTGCATGTCGGTGGCTACCAATTTACCATCTTTACCTTTGATTCTGCAAACTCCATTCTTGAATTGCAGAGTGAGACCACTGTCATTTAGCTGGGCAACACTTAGAAGGTTGTGTCTGAGACCATCAACCCAGTACACATTGTCAGCACTACTCTTTCCATTCAAAGAGATGGACCCTCTGCCTTTGACCATGCAAGGTGCATCATTGCCAAAGCGAACCACACCACCATCATACTCCTCCAAGGATAGAAACTTGCTCCGGTCACCAGTCATATGGTGAGAACAGCCACTGTCAATGATCCATTCATTTGAATTTTCAAACTGGGAGACAAGAGCCTTCTTGTCTGCCACATCTTCCTTTATAGAAACAAACACAATGTCTTCATTCTCTTCATCTTCTGATTCCTCATCTGTCACAACTTCATCAACTGCCACAAAATAATTTCTCCAGTTTCCTCCTTTGAATTTCTTGAACCTTTCCGATTTGTCCTTGTTGTCACTATTAGGACAGTTCATAGCAATATGTCCTATTTGGTTACAGGAGAAACATTTCAAAGGAAGCTTACCTTTGTATTTACCAGTCCCTTTTGGAAATCTCCTGGCTAGAAGAGCTTCAAATTCCATCAAAAACTCTTCATCCTTCATTTCTCTATTCTGACTAGGTTCCCCACTAGTGCTAGCCTCTTTTCCTTTTCTGGATGGTATAGTAGAAGCTTTAAAAGCTGATTCTGACTTTTGAACACTACCATCAAAACTATTCAGCTCATAGGTTGTCAACTTGGCTATGATGGAGTCCAAGGATGCCTTAGACTTGTCTATTGATCTCAACTCCTGAATAGCAGCAACCCTTATTACATAGACCGGCAACAGAGATCTCAAGACTTTACTGACCATAGTGGAATCTTCTATTTTGCCACCTGCACTCTTTATTTCTCCAACAACAGTTTTGATTCTTATTCCATACTGTTGAATGGTCTCTCCTTCGACCATCCACATGTCTTCAAACTTTCCTCTCAAGCTCTCTTCCTTTACCTGTTTTACATGCTCATCACCGCCATAGATATTTTCAAGAGCATCCCATACTTCTTTGGGATTTGCCTTGTCCTAAACATCAATAAACTCAATGTCAGATAGACTACTGATGAGGGCTTCCATGACTTGCCCATTTTCTTGTATCTCTCTCTTTTGGTCGTCGGTGAGAGTACCGGTAGGAACAACATATACATTTTTAACATAACTCCAGTGTTGAACACCCATGCTTTTGATGAATATCTTCATCCTGTCTTTCCATATACCAAAATTTTCCCTATTTAACTTTGGACCTTCCCTCTTCATCATTTGGCTAGGATCTTTTCCTCAAGCGATTAAGCTTACGACACAAAGGACCTAGAACGCTCTGATACCAATTGATAACTCAATGATGAACCACTAGTACCAAAACGGTACTGAGAGGGGGGGTGAATCAGTACAAACACAAATACAGTCCAAGACCGGTTTGACAACAAACACTCCAAATGACTGATAAACAGAGATACCGGTAAAACAGAGTGCGACCGGTAACATCTAGTATAGCTCAATCAATCATGAACCGGTCACTCAATAAGCTTTTCTCTTAGCTCAATACCACATTATCATAATATTCACATGCATGAACTAGTAGACTTAACCATCAAATCTTCACAATAGTGAGTTCAATATGTTTTATAGACAGGCGTAAAACATAGAACCTTCATGTGCATAACAGATAAAACAGAGCATCACAAGACAAGAGTATTACACATGACACACATATTTTTCACGTGGAAACCCAACTGGGAAAAACCACGGTGGGGATGAATAACCACAAGCTGCTTTTTGAACTCTTTGGAAGTCCGCTCTGTTAGGAGCCTTGTCCGGTTAAGAACATTACAATAGGTTCTGGTAGGAACCGATCCTGTTAAGGATCACTCGGTTAAGGGATACCCGGTTAAGGGTTAAACGCGGTAGGGTCACCTTGTTAGAGGATTTTAAGAACTCAATAGCTGAAAGGATCTCCTAAGCTTCTCTAGATTCTCAGAACTCATTAGCCTCAAGTTACCCGGTTAAGGGATTTGAAACAAGCCGGTTAAGGCCACCCGATTTAAGGGATTTTGAATCAAGCTAGTTAAGGCTACCCTGTTAGGGGATTTTACAACTGTTGATGTGGTTAGAGATCAATAGGCATTACAATGATTTGTTAACAGCACTCAATGCTAATGCAGATCCGTTTAGGCTCCTCTTTTCCTTCTGCACATTCACTTTGCAGGTATCTCTTCTCTCCTTTGGTCTGGAAAGAATCACGTATCGCTTTCCTTGGATACACACTCACAACTTTTGCCAACAACTTCAGACAGAAACCTAACATCGACCTTATAGGGAACATACAAGTCGGTAGCAAAAACCCTAAACCCTAAACCTATTAGGTTGAGCAACTCAAATGGTTTGATCCTGATCGTTGAATCATACTACATTAAATGCACCAATCTTGAGTCAATCTCAAGACATTCTCCATCATCCATTATCCACCATTTTCATGGCAGCTAATAACCCATCACACATTATCACCGTTTGACAGACTTCGCACATTCCCAAGGTAGATAGGAATAGTCATCGTCATGCAAGATCCTTCACGCCCATAGAGCTTACGTGGCAACACGATCTATCCTCCATCATACTGCTAACACATCACACAAAGATCACCGATTGAGTCACACAGACTTGAGGTACTCCAACCGGAAACCCCAAAGTGGAAGTTGCCTACCAACCCGTAGTCATACAGTGCTTCCATGTGTCGGTTCCCATAACTACATGCCAGTTTACCTTGAACAAATGTGCCGCTTCACTTTGGCATATATCGGTTTACACATATGCCAGTACCTCTTTCTTCACTTATCACTTGTGTCGGTTCACACTATGTCTCATATTGACATCAATGACAACATACAATATCATTATGTCTTCATGCCGGTTCACATAAGGCTCATGCCAGTTCACATAATTCCAACACTTCCAAACAAAAAGAACCCTATATTCTGATACCCTTTTGGAAGTTCTTGAGGATTTTCTAAGTTTTAGGATCCATTAGGCCTCCTCCATGACTGTCCCAAAAATGGGTGCAAAAAGAAGGGTTTGCTAGAGTTTTGGTGGCAAGAATCAACTTACAAACTAGAAACCTTCAATGTGAATCATGAAACCTTAGTTCTACCATGCCACATACTAATTAGGCCAAGATAAAGTAGTTTTACACCTTCAAATGTTAGAGAACAAGGTTTTACAAAAGATGCCCATAAGGAGTGTGCAACATTTACAACTTTTTCCTTTCTTGCTTCCCATAAACACATCATTGCATGAGTACCAATTACATTGAAAACATGTAAACATGTCTAACATTAGTGAAAAAGGAGAACCACATTAGCCCTGCACAAAAAGGCATTAGGCAAATACAAATCAATGAATCATTCACTGTCAAAACTTGTTATCACTGCACTTTGCCTCTTTCACTGCATTTTCACTTCAACCTGCATTTACCACTGTCAAAACTCTTTTTCAAAGGTCTGTCTGATGCCTTTGATAAATGCTCTACCTTTTAATGTTTTTTGACCTTCATACCTGCTATTTGGAAGAGGAAGATTGCATAAACAACTCAACTTAAAATGCAAAAATCAGTCATAATTGACTGTTACAGCCAACTGGGTGTTTCAACTTTGCCTAAAGGATCATTAATTGATCTTGGAAAACTCAAAACCCATGGGCAGGGTCAAAGACCACTCCTTGTTCTTGTTTGCAAACAAATAAAAGGAGATACAAGGTTTTACAAGCACCAATGTATGGTGGAGAGTAAGCAAATGAGTGGAAACCAACACCAAAACAGTGACTCACTATTTTTTTACACAATTTTCACAAAGTGAAAAGTGCAACCATCTTTATCATGGCTTAGAAAGCCTCTTTTCTTTCACATACAACTTGAACATCAAAATAGGTCTATCCACCTGATGAATGCATTTGCTATAGAAGAGCAAAGCATCAAACTTCTTCAAAGACCCTAGCCAAATGGCACACTTGCCTAGGGCTCCATGGCCACAAAACTTCTTGCACCTACATTTTTGAAATAAAAATATGTATTTACATATCTTACAAGTTGATCAACTGGTTCTTGGGAAGCCATGAACATTTAGGGCTTCAAGAAGCCAATTTGGTCAAGCATCCTTGCCAAATTCCTAGACAAGGCAATGAAACTGTCAAAACCAACTAATTTTGCTTAGAATTCAAAACTTAATGAAATTTGATTCCACCAAAGGGAAAAGCTTTAGGAAGCATAAGAGAACTTGAAAATGTAAGAATAGTACGGCCAAGTACAGCAGGTGTACGAACTACTGCTCACATGGAGTTAAAACTTAGAAAAAAACAAGGTAAAAACTAGTGCAAACTTTCAAATGCTTGATATCTCCACAAAATCAACCCTTACAATGGTTAAATCAGGAGAATAAATACCTCTAAAAGTCAGTTATCCTCCTGTATGGACAGGTACATGTCCAAGAGCACTCAAATTTGACATTTTCATGTCTAAAATGACAACTTTCAATGCCTATATGATGCAAGGTTGACCTCAAAGACTACGAATCACCTAAGAACACTACTCACACCTAAAAACCAAACAAAAAGCATGTCTAAAAACTTTTTAAAACAAAAACACATTGAAAACTCACTTTTCCCAACATTTTGCCAGGCAACTCCAAACTGGCAACTTTGAGCAAAAAGATGAAAACAAGAAACATAACCACACAATGAGTTCAAAACTCATCCAAACAACTTAGAACAACTCAAAAATATCTTAGACAAACTTTCCAACTCAAGACTAATAAAAATCAAACCTTCTATCAAACCTGTGATGAAATGAAGCTAGGTGCTCCTGCACCATACTCCCCCGGTGACAAAGAAGTCATGTGACTCCTTTGGGCAAAAAAGAGAGAGGAATACTAGCCTTGTGGAAGTCACTTTCAGGTATCCAAGTGGCTTTAGAGGCTGTTTGATCCTTCCACTTGATGAAATGTTCAAAGTAGTCATGTTGTCTAGTCTTCTTGATGATTTTGGAATCAAGTACTTGTTCAGGAATGGGAAAAGAAGAAGAGGGGAGAGATAGATCAGAAAGGGAATGTGAAATGTCTGAAGCTCTCTGAGTCTCTTCTGGAGGCTGCCCCTTGAAAGGTACCAAATCTGCAACATTAAAGATAGGAGACAAGGAAACATCAGCAGGTAAATCAATCTTATAAGCATTAGGACCATACTTAACCAAAATCCTACAAGGCCCTATTCTTCTCATCTGTAACTTGGTAGGAACTCCCTTTTGCAATCTGGACTTGTTGAGATGAACCATCACAAAATCTCCAACTGAGAATTGGACATCCCTCTTTGAAGCATCCACCCTTGCCTTGACTCTTGCTGTGGTGTCCTGCAAAGACTACTTAACCTGTTCATGGATCTCTTTCAGAGACTGTGCCATATCCTCTACTATCCCACTAACATGTTGCAAGTTAGTCTCATCATGTAACTCAAAAACACCTTTTGGATGCATACCATAAACAATCTGAAATGGACTCTTACCAGTGGATTTGTTTACACTATCATTATAGGCAAATTTTGCCTGTGGAATGAGTTGATCCTAGCTTTGTCCATACTCCTTGGTGAGACATCTGAGTAGATTACCCAATGTTCTATTCACCACTTCTGTTTGGCCATCTGTTTGTGGATGATAAGCTAAGCCAAAAGACAAGTTAGTACCCAATATCTTCCACAAAGTCTTCCAAAAATGACCCAAAAACATAACATCTCTATCTGACACAATGCTAGATGGCAAACCATGTATCCTGAAAAATTCTTTAAAGAAAAGGAAAGAAATATGACTAGCATCATTAGTAGTTTTGCAAGGTATAAAGTGAGCCATTTTGCTAAATCTGTCAATAACCACAAAAATATTGTCATACCCTACTTTTGCCTTTGGTAAACCTACAACAAAATCCATGTTGATGCACTCCCATGGCCTAGAAGGAATGGGAAGTGGCTGATATAAACCAGCATTAGTGCTATTACCTTTGGCCTTCTAACATATTATACACTGCTCAACATACCTTCTAACATCTCTTTGCATCTTTGGCCAGTAATAGAAGCATTGAACAAACTCTAAGGTCTTATTGAGACCAAAATGGCCACTCAAACACCCATTGTGTTTCTCTTGGATAAGGTTTTCTCTCATGGAACATTTAGGAACACACAGATGTCCTCCCTTGAATAACAAACCATTCTGCAATGTATAGTCAGCATACTCACTATGGAAATGATTCTCAAAAGCATGACAAACTTTATAAGCAGTAGCAAAATCATCATCATTAGGATACAAATTGTAGCGTCCTAAAATTGCGACACTTGCAATTTCGACTGCATTTGGGTCTTCACGATGGCGATGCAACACGGAACCTGAATGGAGACCCCAAAACTTGTTCATGACATCAAAAACTGCATTTTTCAGCACCCTGGCCTGATCCTCCTTGCACCCTGCTGTCCCTGGAGGTGGGACCATGGCGCCCAGTGCCCTAGTCCTTCAGGACTAGGGCGCCCAGTGCCCTAGTCCCCCAGGACCATGGTGCCCAGCGCCCTGGTCCCTGGCCCTATTTTGGGCCTGGTCTCTTTTGGGGCATCGGGTCTTTAAGTTTTCAAATTGGAAAATATTGTTTCTAGGTCAGCCTAAGGTCGGGAAAATCAGTCTATAACCCTAATTGGCGATTATATAAACTACATTTCCTCTCCCATTTTGGTAGATGGGAAAAAAAGGCGGAAACGATATTCAAACATTCAAACATTCAAGCATTCAAGCATTCCTTCAAGCAATTGAGCATTCTAAGTCTCCATTCAAGGCTAGGTGTTGCATTCAAGACAAGGATTCAACCATTGAAGAGCAGATCACATACAACACATTACATACAACATACATTACACCTTCGCATGTAAGAATACAAACATTCTTACAACAAGGTATCAGTACTTGTTTACATTACAAACATTTACATTTACAGCATTCTCATTTCTTGGTTAATTCCAAAACCAGGGTTTGACCTAAAGGAAAACCCCTCATTCCTAACCCCCCAATCGTCCTCTCTTTTCTATGTGTAGGTTGCAGGTATGCGGCTGTAATTGAAGATCTAGAATCCTTGTGCAGAGATGAACAAATCCACCTTCGTTTCGCGGATTTTTCGGAGGACCGTGTGCACGCCAGGCGCCATCGTCCCATCAACTTTTGCTCAAATTTGCAGAACAGCACCGTCTCAACATTTTACTGCTAATTCCAGGTCCGCAGCTTCATCCCATATCCCTATCTCTGTTTATAAGCGAATCTTTCCTACTTTACATGCATTCCTAGTTCAATCTTTCTATCTACATTTCTTTACAAAAGAGGGTATCCTTGATGTCTTAACCCTTGAAACTCATTTAGAATCCAATCTTGCATTGTGTGGGATTGGATCTTGTGGGTTTCAACCCCTCTTTTGAATGTAAAGTCTCTCCTAAGTGAAAACCATCAACCCTAGTGACTCTCCTTTCTCTCTCCTTGGAGTTGGGGAGGGGAGAACGACTAGGGTTCGATTTTTCCGCTTTACATTTTGGTGAACCCGACGTGAACATCCTCATTCTGATTATTCATGGTTAGATCTGAAAATTTTGTTTCCTTAATTACATTTCCATGTTTGATCTTTTGCAAATTTTAGAGGCTAATCGCATAAAAACTCTAAAATTTTGTTTTTAGTAATTAAACTTGTGGAATGTTTAATTGTTAATGCTTGTTTCAGATCTACCCTTCTATTGCAAATTGTTAATTCATTTTTGTGCTTTAATTCTGAAAATTAAGTGGTTAAATGTCAAAACCCTAATTTTTAAGACCTTCTTGATTCAACCTTTGACTGATAATTTCACTAATCAAAACACTTCCAAATCGGCTGTAACTTTGGATTCCGCAATAAAATCACAATATCTTTCATCCCTGAAAATTTGGAAAAAAGTTGCGAGGACCATGTGCACCCCGAGCGCCATCGTCCCCGACATTTTTTCTGAAATTTCGGGAGCTAGATCTTACTGTATTTTTCTGCTAAAATCCAGAATTTTGGCTGATTTTATCAATTTTAACACTTTCAAAATTACGGTCAAAATTGGTCTAGCAATTGCTTGGATTGAGGCTTATAATCATTCAAAAATTGTTGAAATTGAAATTCATATCAAAATTGTGCTCCTTACTGTCCTAAATCTGAAAAGTGTGTTAGCATTCATTCGAAATTTCAGTGTTTTATTCAAATCTTTACAATTCGTGACTTTTGAAATTAAGTGTTTAATTGCAACATCTTTGATTTCCACTTTCAAATTCGAATTTTGCATGAAATCGGGTCAACTTTTAAATTTCAAAACTTGCATTGCTTTTGGCATTCTCTATAAAATCATAAAATTCAAAATTTCAGTTTCCCCCTCCTTTTCAAAATTCAAATTTTACATTTTTCAACAATCTTGGTAGGGTTCAATTTTGAGATTACAACTTTAATTTGGCCTATCTACAGATCGTAAAATCACTCAATTTTTTCAGATTAGCTTTAAAATCATCATAACTTTCATCCCTCAAAATTTCGAAAAAAGTTGCGAGGACCGTGTGCACTCCGTTCGCCACGGTCCCGGACATTTTTTTCGAAATTTCGGGAGATTGTCCTGATTGTATTTAACAGCTTAAATCTAGGAGATTGGCTGATTTTATTGAAATTTGTTACCTCTAAAATTCAAAATCTTATCTCTCTCTTTAGTGCATGAGTTTTACAACAATAAGCCCTACTTACACTATTCCCGTTAGATGAAGCCTTAGAATTAAGTCCTTCCAAGGTTTAATTACTGAGGAGATGGAACCTAATTTGAATGGCATTTTTAACGAGGACAAGGGTAATTCCTCTAATCCTCTTAATGATGAAGAATCTCTCCATGAGGTTTCTGTAGAACAACTTTCAAAATTGGATAACCAATTTGATGATTTTCGACAATGGATGTCTCAAGAATACCCTGATAGTGAAGCTCTTTCATTAATTGAGGGTCTAAAACATATGGTTCAAAGGGATAAGAATGGAATTGATATTTTGCGTGGTATTGTACACATTGTGGATTCGAATGTGATGCCTATGAAGAGTTGTGCCGAAACCTTAGGTTATATACAACCTCCTACTCAAGTTAATCATTCTATTCCTTTGATGACTCCTATTGCTAGTAACCTACTTTTACATTAAACATAATGACTACTTCAATACAAGACATTCCTCCTATGATCACTAGTCATGGGGGCAATCCCTCTTCTTCAATCAACCCTCTTCCTTCATTCAATCCGACTTCTTCATTCATTCCTTCAATGAGTGTCCCTATTATATCTCCACAAATGAACATGACACAAGGGGGCAATTTGTTTAACCCTTCCATCCCTCCTTGTAGTGTTCCTCCTTTCCAATCATCTCCTATGACTAACTATCATAGTGTCCCACCACCTTACTCTCTACCTTCTTTCAATAACATAACACCTCCATCACAATCTAACACGTCTAATATGAACTCTTCGACTGAAGCGACCATTAACAATCTTGCACAAACTGTCTCTTCTTTACAGCAACAAATTGCCTCTATGAATCAATCTAAGTTTAGTGTGCCCACATTTGATGTTGCGAGCCCACTTTCTCTTGACATTGTTCGAGCTATCCACCCTAAACATGTTGAAATTCCGCATTTGAAGCTTTATAATGGTAAGGATGATCCTCTAACACATGTTAAGACCTTTCAAAAAATATGTACTGATTTTGCTTATGACCAAAGGTTGCTTGCAAAACTGTTTACTAGAACATTAAGAGATAAAGCCCTACAATGGTATTGCTCATTGCCTTCTTATTCTATTACTTCTTTCGAACAACTTGCAAATGCTTTTATTCAACAATTTCAAAACAATATAAGTCCTAAAGTTACTTTGATTGATTTAATGCATTGTAAACAAGGTGTTAAAGAAAAAGTGACTGATTTCATTGGTAGATATAAGCATTTGTATGCTCAAGTTTCCTTTCCAGTGCCTGACAATGATATTCAAAGAACCTTTATTTCTAATTTACAAAAAGATATTAGAGAAAAACTCCTATTTTCTGAGTCTACTTCTTTCCAACAGTTGTGCGCAACTCTTCACAATTATCAACTGACTGTGAGTCAAATGGAACAAGCAAATCCTATGGCTCCGAGTGATAAGGGTGATAGTAGTCAACAACCATTTGGGAAGTTTAAACCGAACAGAGAGTCAATTAAATTCAATGAAAACATCATCAACAACAATGTGAATGCAGCATCAGGTGTGCTTCCTATTTCTAAGTTTTTCAAGAAAGAAAGAAAGTTTACTCCTTTGAATGAATCATTGCATAGTATTATGAATAAGTTATTGGAACAAAATGTGCTTACCCTTCCTCCTATAAGGCAAATAGATCCTGCAAAGATTAATTCACCCTATTTTGATAACAAATCTTTTTGTCAATTTCATCATCATCCTGGGCATGATACTGAAAAATGTTTTGCTTTGAAGGGTAAAATTCAAGATTTGATTGATAATAATACTATCTCTGTTTCTGGTGTGAATGATAAAGGCAACACATCTGTAGCTCCTCCAAACCAAAATCTTCAAATTTTTACTGATCCATTGCCTTCTCATACCTCTAATGTGATTGATACTACTGATTCCTCTGTCTCACCTGATGATCTTGTGTCTATGACTCCTAATGTGATTAACTTTGTGGAGTAGCAGAAAATCCCTAAAGAACCTTCCATCAAATTTGATTCCAATGAAACTATCAGGGCACCTGATGGTCCTTTATATATAGTTGCAAAAGTCAAGAATACACCTTGTCGTGGAGTGCTTATTGATCCTTCTTGTATGGTTAATGTCATTACTGAAGAATTTCTTTTTACTTTGCAATTGAATCAAGTGATCTATGATGAAACAAATGTGGTTGTGAAATTATTTGATGCATTTTCTTCTCCTGCAATTGGTTCTATTACATTACCTATTGAGGTCCATAACAAATCCCTTGATGTGGACTTTGCTATTATTCCATCATCCGAACAATTTCGTGTGAAGCTAGGCTATCCTTGGCTATCTTCCATGAAAGCTATTGCTTCTCCTATTCACAAGTGCTTGAAATTTCCCCATAATGGTGAAGTTGTTACTATCAATCATAGCCTCTTTAACCCAGCTGAAAGAACTTCTAGTGTTCCTATTGATTACTTTTGGCCTAAACAATTCCAATCTCTTCCACCGCGAAGTGATCATCTTTTCAAATCTTATCAAAAGTGGAAAAAAGATATGATCCTATCTCTAAGTGAACCTAGAACACCCAAACTTGACATTCCTATCGTTCTTGAGAAGGAAGTTCTTCCTTTGAAAGATAAAACCAATGTCTTTCCTCAAGAAGATTCCCAACCCATCCCTATGGATGTAACTATGCCTATATCTAATAAACTTCCCAAAAGTAGACCTATACCCCCTCATCATGATGGGCTTGGTCTCCTTCCTAAACCAAATATTCCTCCCTTATATGGAGCAGTTCCTCCTCCTTCCTCTTATGGAGAGAAGAGACCTTCCTCTTCTCCTATTATTCAACCTAAGAGACCACAACCTAAACACCCAAGTGATAAGGATGAGAACATTCCTCCTCCTCAATCTCCTAATCTTCCTACTAACACTAGACGAAATCATTCTGCACGTGAACACCGACGAAAGCGTCATCTTAGAGCTCAGGCAGCTGCTTCTCAAACTTTGCAATCCCCAAAAACACCTTCAGCCAGTATTATTCCATTTTCTCCTCAGCCGAAAATTGAGCCAAAATCTCCTAAACATAAGATGTATGATGGTCTTGATCCTGTGTGAGTTAAAGATCCTATTTTTATAAATCTTGATGATGATATAGATGAAAATGTTATTCATAATGAAAATGTTATTCCTGTTCATTCTGATAGTGAATATGAGTATGTTGATGTTGATAACCATTTATCTAACGCATTTTCTAAAGCACTTATCCTAGCTCCTAGACAAGAACAACGTGGCTCGGAACATGAACATAGCCCTTGTTTGGATCTTGTGATAGCTCCATCTGTTGTGTTGGATGTTCCTCCTCTAGCGTGTTTCCTACCTTCCCGAAATATTGATCAGCAAGATCGAGGGGTAGATGACGTGCTAGACTAGTTTCATTAGCATAGCAGATTCTCTCCTCCTCTCTTTTGTTACTTCTTCTATGTGTTATTCTCATTCTTCTATTTGTTGTCCTTAGTGTTGTCTACTTGAGGACGATACAAAGCATTGAGATCTCTTTTGGTCTCTCTCATGTTGACTCAAAAGACACATGTGTTCCCTTCTTCTAGGTGACCTTCCTTGATTGGGGAATGAAGAACAATTATGCATACATACATATGATATACATGAATTATCATACAGCATATTGACCCTGAGGAAAGCGAAGTCACCTTGTGCTTTGTGTTTTGTGTCTATTATCCTTGGGCTTATCTCACACTTGGGGGCTAAATCCTTGTGATAACATGCTCCTTTCCCTTCTCATTTTTATGTGTATCACTACCTTAAAGCAATCACCCCCGGTGAGGTGTGTGCGATCGCTTTAACGTAGGGGGGCATACATCCCGTCTATATCTTTTCAATATACTTGAAAATTTCTTGACAAATTTAGTTTTGCCTTGAAAATTTTTGATATCTTTCTTGCATGACTCATAGTGAGGGAACCTTACTACTAACAGTCATGGTTCTCCCTCGTGATCTTCCCTTTTACCTTGTCAATCGAATTCGTAAGATCCTTAGTCCACTGGGGGCTTGGTGTATCTTGCCTCCTTGACGTGGTGAAAGTTTTTCAATGTTGTTTCCTTGTACTTTACCAAAAGTATGAGTGTACACTTATATTCCCGCTAAAGTGGGGGCTAAATGTAGCGTCCTAAAATTGTGACACTTGCAATTTTGACTGCATTTGGGTCTTCACGATGGCGATGCAACACGGAACCTGAATGGAGACCCCGAAACTTGTTCATGACATCAAAAACTGCATTTTTCAGCACCCTGGCCTGATCCTCCTTGCACCCTACTGTCCCTGGAGGTGGGACCATGGCGCCCAGTGCCCTGGTCCTTCAGGACTTGGGCGCCCAGTGCCCTGGTCCCCCAGGACCATGGCGCCCAGCACCTTGGTCCCTGGCCCTATTTTGGGCCCGGTCTCTTTTGGGGCATCGGGTCTTTAAGTTTGCAAATTGGAAAATATTGTTTCTAGGTCAGCCTAAGGTCGGGAAAATCAATCTATCAACCCTAATTGGCGAGTATATAAACTACATTTCCTCTCCCATTTTGGTAGATGGGAAAAAAAGGCGGAAACGATATTCAAACATTCAAACATTCAAGCATTCAAGCATTCCTTCAAGCAATTGAGCATTCTAAGTCTCCATTCAAGGCTAGGTGTTGCATTCAAGACAAGGATTCAACCATTGAAGAGAAGATCACATACAACACATTACATACAACATACATTACACCTTCGCATGTAAGAATACAAACATTCTTACAACAAGGTATCAATACTTGTTTACATTACAAACATTTACATTTACAGCATTCTCATTTCTTGGTTAATTCCAAAACCAGGGTTTGACCTAAAGGAAAACCCCTCATCCCTAACCCTCCAATCGTTCTCTCTTTTCTGTGTGTAGGTTGCAGGTACGCGGCTGTAATTGAAGATCTGGAATCCTTGTGCAGAGACGAACAGATCCACCTTCATTTCGCGGATTTTTCGGAGGACCGTGTGCACGCCGGGCGCCATCGTCCCGTCAACTTTCGCTCAAATTTGTAGAACAGCACCGTCTTGACATTTTACTGCTAATTCCAGGTCCGTAGCTTCATCCCATATCCCTATCTCTATTTATAAGCGAATCTTTCCTACTTTACATGCATTCCTAGTTCAATCTTTCTATCTACATTTCTTTACAAAAGAGGGTATCCTTGATGTCTTAACCCTTGAAACTCATTTAGAATCCAATCTTGTATTGTGTGGGATTGGATCTTGTGGGTTTCAACCCCTCTTTTGAATGTAAAGTCTCTCCTAAGTGAAAACCATCAACCCTAGTGACTCTCCCTTCTCTCTCTTTGGAGTTGGGGAGGGGAGAACGTCTAGGGTTCGATTTTTCCGCTTTACACAAATCTTGAAAGCAATCAATACCAATACTCTTAACTTGAATCTCCTGAATAGTCAACAGTCTCCTACTCAAAGCATCGGCTACTTTGTTACATTGTGCTTTCTTGTGCTTAAGAGTAAAGGTATATGCTTGTAGGTATTCTACCCATTTCACATGCCTATGGTTGAGTTTATCCTAAGAACTCAAAAAACTGACTGCCTGGTTGTCTGTATACACAACAAACTCTTTAGGAAGCAAGTAATGCCTCCACTTCCTGAGTGCCTGCACTAATGCATATAACTCTAAATCATAGGATGAGTACTTTTTCTTTGCATCATTCCATTTATCACTAAAGAAAGCAACTGGTCTATTATCCTGACTCAAGACTGCACCTACTACAAGATGACTGGCATCACATTCTATAGTAAAGAGTTTATCAAAACTAGGAAGGATTAACACTGGCTGTGTAGCAACTCTAGTTTTGAGTAACTCAAACACCTTATTGGTTGCTTCTGTCCATTGAAACTTAACCTTATGACCACCCTTTATTGTATCTAACATGGGTGCACAAATTTCACTGAATCCTCTGATAAACTTTCTATAAAACTGGGCTAGACCATGAAAACTCCTAACTGCACTAGCTGATTGTGGGGTTGGCCAACTTGTTATGGCTGCAACTTTAGATTGATCCATCTTAAGATCTCCACTGGACACAACAAAACCAAGATAGACTAGCTCTTGCTTCATAAAATCACATTTCTCAAGATTTATGGTTAACTGCTCATCAGATAATCTTTGCAAAACAATGGCTAAGTGTTTCAAATGCTCCTCTTTAGTCTTACTAAAAATGAGAATATCATCTAAGTAGACTACCACAAAATTACCAAGAAAATCCTCCAATACTTCATTCATTAACCTCATAAAGGTATTGGGAGCATTAGAGAGTCCAAAAGGCATAACCAACCATTCATAAAGACCCTCATTTGTTTTGAAAGCAGTTTTCCACTTATCACCCTCTTTTATTCTTATCTGATGCTAACCACTCTTTAAGTCTATTTTTCTGAAATACCTTGCACCCCCTAAACAATCCATCAAATCTTCTATCCTGGGAATAGGGAATCTGTACCTTATTGTGATTTTGTTTATGGCTCTGGAGTTTGTGCATAGTCTCCATGGTCCCCCTTTCTTAGGTGCTAACACTGTGGGTACGACACAAGGATTTATACTCTTCCTTATTAATCCCTGATCCAACAACTCTTGAATCTTCTTAGCTACCTCTTTGTTTTGTTTAGGAGTCATCTTATAGGCTGCTTTGTTTGCCAAAGAAGCTCCTGGTATAAAGTCAATCTGATGACTAACGGCTCTAGGAGGAGGTAATGTTGTTGGTTGTCCATCACTGATGATGTCCTTAAAGTTATGAAGAATTTACTACACTTCTTGTGGGATCTCAACTTGTTTTTCTTTCTCCTCCTCCTTAGGTTTCACTACAAGTGCATAACCAATCCCATCTCCCTCTTTCATGGTTTGGATGAACTCTCTTTCATTGACTAATAACACTTTAGGTGCCTATGGTTTGTTGTTCTCTATCTCTTCACTAAGGGACTGTATTTTGTAGACAATGCCATTCTTTTGAAAGGAATATGTGTTTTTTTCACCATCATAGTGTGCCTTTCTGTCAAATTGCCAAGGTCTACCCAATAGTAGATGGAAAGCATCCATAGGAAGGATGTCACATAGTATCCTATCCTTATATTCTCCTATGTTGAAGCCTATCCATGCTTGGTCATTAACTAGGACATGTTGCCCCTTATTTAACCAGGTTACCTTGTAGGGTTCACTGTGCCTCATTCTAGGTAGGTTCAATTTGCCAACTACCTCCTCTGAGATGATGTTATCTATGGAACCTGAATCTATAACCACCTTACACACCTTGCCCAAGATTTTGCACTTGATCCTGAACAATGCTCTTCTCTGAGACACTTCACACTAGTGAGGTTCTTGCATCAATACTCTCCTCATCATTAGACTCTCACCATCTTCGGGTGCTAGGTTCATTGCTAGAGTTCTTGTACTGCTTCCTTCCTCCTGAATATAGTTCACTCTCTTTTCACCTCCATGGGAAGAACTAGGATTTTCTGGACACCTATAAGCAGGATGACCCAATCTCTGATAGTTATAGCATTTCATGGTGGAGAAGTAAGACCCTCTACTTGGTCCACTAGATCTACCCCTTCCTGGGTTGTTTGATCCCCTACCCCTATAGTTGGGCTTGCTCTGAGAATCCCCATTTTGCTCTATAAGTTTAGATTCTCCCTGGGACCTTTGATCTATATGTCTTCCCCCAAAACTGCCTCTATGGCCTCTACCATCTCTGCCTCTTCCTCTACCTCTGTTATGCTGCTCTTGCTTCTTCCTACTCCTTTCCTCTACCTTAAGTGCAAGTTGATAGCACTTCTAGACTGTTGTAGGACACAACAAGCTTAACTCTTCCTGAATGTTCCATCTCAAGCCATTGAGATACCTAGCAACCTTGACATTTTCATCCTCTTAGATCTTTGACCTAAGGCATAGCTTTTGAAACTCCTCGGTGTAGCTACTGACATCTAACTCTTTTTGCCTAAGGTTTTGTCTTTTCCTATAAAGTTGTATTTCATAGTCCTCAAGAATGTAAGTCTCTTTGATCTTGGAAAACATTCCCTTCCAAGTTGCTATGGGATTTTTGCCCTCTTTCTCACGTTCATCCTGAATGAGCTTCCACCATGTTAAGGCAACTCCTCTCAACCTGGACTTAGCCACCTTCACTTTCTGGGCCTCTGTCACACCATCACATTCAAAATGGTTCTCAAGACCCTCAATCCACTCCATGACCACTTCTGTGTCCATTTTACCACTGAATAGTGGGACTCCTTCTAGTGTTCTCCCACTCATAGCCTTCAAGGCTTTCAAAAAGGGTTCATTCTCTATCACAGGGTCTAGTAGAGGGATTTCATCCTCTATAGCTAATAGCTTACCCCTGTCTTCTGTTCCAGCTATCTTATTGCTGGCTTCATCTGCCTTCACTTCTAATTCTCCCAATTTCTGCTCTAGGAGGTCTAGCTTCACTTTGAGTAACCTATTTTCTTCTTCCTGATCTTCCATTTTCTTATCTAACTTTGCATTTGCCACCATGGTTGCCAAATTGCTACTTCTTCCCAAGTGTAACTGGGCTCTGATACCACTATGATAGGGAGGTAGGGCAAGGGGGTTGCCCAATTAGGCTTGTATTTTTACTAAGTGATAGGTCCTTTGCTAGTTTCAAGGTGTAGTCACCAAAATCAGAGTGCAAAAAGCTTATAGGCAACCTAGCAACTCTCCTTGATCCACCTCCCTAAGTCAAACACTCCATGGTTGCTCAAGGGCTTCAACTCCATTGTTTAGGCTTTGTAGTCTAACACCTTACCCTCTCAATTGGAATTCATTTCCTCTATCCCTAACTTGTTCTCTGATTGCACAAGGTCTCCTCTTGATGAATTACAAGTTTGTGTCAAGTTCTACCCCCATGGGTGTCTTTGGTCTTCTATGGTTTGGAGCATAGTAATCCTTCACAAGTGCTACAAACCGAATTATGGAGTCTATCTCACCAAATGTGTTAAATGCATGCAAGTTTAACTTATTTCAACTTGAATTGATCGGTTTTATGCTTTACAACCTTCCTTTGTGTACCCGATTTGACAAAAAAACATATTTTAGGCCTAAAACAGGCTACAAGGAATTAGCCCTCCTTTTGGGGTTTTGTGCTCATCCCGCTCCAACGATGGACTTCTAGACAAAAATAACCTTATATTCTGATACCCTTTTGGAAGTTCTTGAGGATTTTCTAAGTTTTAGGATCCATTAGGCCTCCTCCATGACTGTCCCAAAAATGGGTGCAAAAAGAAGGGTTTGCTAGGGTTTTGGTGGCAAGAATCAACTTACAAACTAGAAACCTTCAATGTGAATCATGAAACCTTAGTTCTACCATGCCACATACTAATTAGGCCAAGATAAAGAATTTTTACACCTTCAAAGGTTAGAGAACAAGGTTTTACAAAAGATGCTCATAAGGAGTGTGCAACATTTACAACTTTTTCCTTTCTTCCTTCCCACAAACACATCATTGCATGAGTACCAATTACATTCAAAACATGTAAACATGCCTAACATTAGTGACAAAGGAGAGCCACATTAGCCCTACAAAAAAAGGCATTAGGAAATTACAAATCAATGAATCATTCACTGTCAAAACTTGTTATCACTGTACTTTGCCTCTTTCATTGCATTTACCACTATCAAAACTCTTTTTCAAATGTTTGTCTGATGCCTTTGATCAATTATCTACCTTTTAATGTTTGTTGACCTTCATTCCTTCTATTTGGAAGAGGAAGATTGCATAAACAACTCAACTTAAAATGCAAAAATTAGTCATAATTGACTATTACAGCCAGTTGGGCGTTTCAACTTTGCCTAAAGGATCATTAATTGATCTTGGCAAACTCAAAACCCATGGGCAGGTTCAAAGACCACTCCTTGTTCTTGTTTGCAAACAAATAAAAGGAGATACAAGGTTTTACAAGCACCAATGTATGGTGGAGAGTAAGCAAATGAGTGGAAACCAACACCAAAACAATGACTCACTGCTTTTTTACACAATTTTCACAAACTAAAAAGTGCAACCATCTTTATCATGGCTTAGAAAGCCTCTTTTCTTTCACATACAACTTGAACATCAAAACAGGTCTATCCACCTAATGAATGCATTTGCTACAGAAGAGCAAAGCATCAAACTTCTTCAAAGCCCCTAGCCAAATGGCACACTTGCCTAGGGCTCCATGGCCACAAAACTTCTTGCACTTGCATTTTTGAAATAAAAACATGTATTTACATATCTTACAAGTTGATCAACTGGTTCTTGGGAAGCCATGAACATTTAGGGCTTCAAGAAGCCAATTTGGTCAAGAATCCTTGCCAAATTCCTAGACAAGGCAATGAAACTGTCAAAACCAACTAATTTTGCTTAGAATTCAAAACTTAATGAAATTTGATGCCACCAAAGGGAATAGCTTCAGGAAGAATAAGAGAACTTGAAAATGTAAGAACAATACGGCCAAGTATAGCAGGTGTACGGACTGCTGCTCACATGGAGTTAAAACTTAGAAAAAAATAAGGTAAAAACTAGTGCAAACTTTCAAATGCTTGATATCTCCACAAAATCAACCCTTACAATGGTTAACGTAGGAGAATAAATACCTCTACAAGTCAGTTATCCTCCTATATGGACAGGTACATGTCCAAGAGCACTCAAATTTGACATTTTCATGTCTAAAATGACAACTTTCAATGCCTAGATGATGCAAGGTTGACCTCAAAGACTACCAATCACCTAAGAACACTACTCACACCTAAAAACCAAACACAAAGCATGTCTAAAAACTTTTCAAAATAAAAACACATTGAAAACTCACTTTTCCCAACATTTTGCCAGGCAACTCCAAACTGGCAACTTTGAGCAAAAAGATGAAAACAGAAAACATGACCACGCAATGAGTTCAAAACTCATCCAAACAACTTAGAACAACTCAAAAATAGCTTAGACAAACATTCCAACTCAAGACTAATAAAAATCAAACCTGCTATCAAACCTGTGATGAAATGAAGCTAGGTGCTCCTGCACCAACCTGCAACATGCCATCCATGAAGTTCCATCCAATGATGCTTATGGGACTCATGGAGAGATGGGACATAGATACCTCCATATTTTTCCTACCAGTGGGGGAGATGACAGTGACACTTGAGGACGTGTACCACATATTGAGGCTTTCCATTAGAGGATGCAAAGTGAGATATCAATTAGGTTGCACCCCATCTTGTTTTAGGAGAGAGAAAGGGTACTAAATTAGGCGAGTCATACCCAATGAGACTAGAGGATGGATCATGATGTAGTGGTTACTACATCCTACCAGTGCCATTCTACTAATGAGGAGACTCGTGATAGACACAATGGGGCTATCTGTATGCCCAGATGGAGGAGGTAGTCACATGCATGGGGGTCTCACTTATACTATCTGAGCAATAGAGGAGCGGCGGGCAGTGTTCTTCTGGGGATGGAGCATGTTGGCCCATCTCTACCATGACTTAGGAGATTATTTCTATGGTGATTAATGTAGCTTGGTGACATGCACCCTTCTTCAGGTTTGGATGTTCGAGCATATCACATGCACTAGGCCAGTGAGAGTACCAATTGATATTGGCTCAGATGACCCTAGAGCATATGCATACCTGCTCACTAGACCATGGAAGAATGGTGACTTGTTGCATTGGAGGATTGTGATTGATAGATTGAGATCAAATGTCATAGCATGGAGGCCATACTGGAACATGACCACATGGCTAGGCCACTGTAGTCAGCTTTGGCTTATGCAGAGGAACTGCTCCCTCGAGGGGCACTATAGCCATATCATAGTCCCATTCTATTTCGATCAAGTCAAGTGATAGTTTGGGCTAGAGCAGGGTATTCCAGCAGATGTGCCAGTTTCTTATATGTTTCTTAGGTGATGGTGAGATCGGGAGCAGTTCCTAGGCCTTGTAGTGATGAGATTGAGATGACAGATTCAGATGATTCTGATCAATATGTCATGGTCCTCTTTAATGATGATATGGAAGATCACCATAGGTACATCAAATGGTGGGACAAGACGTTTGCTAGAGCCGTTTTCCTTTAGAGAATCTGAGGGGTAATCCTATGGCATGGAGGCAATCAGCTAGCAAGGATCATGAGACATCCGAGGATCTGAGTGATGGAAACACATCGGATCATGAGGGTGGGGGAGAGGAGGAGGAATAAAAACATGGTAGAGATGATGAGGAGGAGGAGGGAGGAGGAGATGGAGATATTGGTGTGGAGGAAGATCAGGGTGGGGATGATGAGGATGTTGACTCAGAGGAAGAGGGAGAGCAGGAGGAGGAGAGAGAGGAAGAGGAGGACAAGGAGGGAGAGGAGGAGGACGAGGAGGTTCTCCATCACTCTAGAGATCATACCATAGCCCTAGATCCACCAGTAGTGCCAGCTAAAGGAGAGGGAGCCAATCTTAGAAGACTGACCTCGAGTCTATGTCGATAATCTCCTACAACACCACCTACTGAGGTACAGAGACACTATGAGTATGGCGAGAGTAGTGGCTCTAGATCAGAGGTGGCCATGAAACATGATCCACGCTGGTAGGCAAGAGATCCAAGTAAAGGTCTTTTATTTAATTGAATTTATTTGGAATTTTTATTGTAATGTATATGTGATTTGATTATTTTATTCCCTCTTCTACAGTCTGTAAAATCCCCTTTGTTCTACCCTTCCATTTTACCAAGTTTTAACTCATAAGTAAGAAGAAATACATTACCAAAATACCATTAATAAAAATGATCTTTTCCTTTTCAATTCAAGATACATGATTGAAACAAATCTCTTTTCATTTTCATTCATCATAAAATATATACAATGTCATAATCATAAAAATATGAATGCATTTATAATATCCTTTTCAAACTTCCATTTGCTTTAGGAATATATATTACAAATAAAGCTTCAACTGAGCTTAAGAGTACATAAGTAAATCATAGTGGTCCAGATATCCTTCCTGGCATACATCCTCAAATATTGGCCACCATTTGCATGAGGAAGAGCATCACTCAAGCACTTTTCCTACCAACCAAGACTAAACAGTCTCTGATGCCTCTTTTAACTGAAGCCGCCTGACCCTTCGACAAAGAGTTTGGTTTGGTAACATCATAATAATATAGCCTTCTGAGCATAGTGTTGTGTCTTATATAACTAGAGCTACCATACATAGACTGCAACCTACATGTATGGCATTCCCTACCTAGTATGTAAACCTAGATCACAGTGAACCGATAGTGTAGACAGTGGCAACCTACACTACTTAGGTTTAAGAATTCACACACAATACTATCCGATAGGAATTTGGAAATCATCAAAGCAAATATAAACATTGGCCTAGCTCAATCATGAAAACTAAATTGCAATGATAAATCCTAATTACATTCAATAGAGATACATGAAAAATAAGACATTCAATTCAAATGCAAACCATCACAAATGTGAAATGTCTCCTCAAGAATTCTCTGTTGTCCTTCTTTCTCCTTCAAATGGCTTTGTTTTGTGGATCTCACCTACAAGTGCATAAGCATAATATGAAAGCAAGATTGACAAGATAGCATGACAGCATAAGGGTACTAGAAGCATGATTCATTCGGCCAGACAGGGACTTTGATTGAAGAAATTCATCCAATTTATAGACAAATTGGAGAGAGGACAAGATTAGCATAAAATTGATATTAGAGGCAATTGATTTCAAAAATGGCAAAATTGAGTTGAAGAAAGAAAGTTATGACACCTTCTATGTCATGAATTATGACATATTTCCCATGCAAAGGTTAGAGGACTAAAAGCTTATGACATCTTGCTATGCCAACGGTATGACGAATGAGAGATTCATGCTTCCACCGAAGCACAAAAATAGGGAGAGACTAGAGAGGAATTGGTTAGGTGGAAATTGAAATTAGGAAATTAGAAAATGAGGAAATTAGAAAATTAGAAATAAGGAAATTAGAAAATGAGGAAATTGATGAAATTAGAAAATTAGAAATTAAGAGAAATTAGAAATTAGGTGAATTAATTAACAAGTTTTCATTCATTAATTAATTCACAAAAAGAGAGGGAAATAATTAGCCAATTAAATAAATATTTAATTGTGACAAGAAGACTTAGGATAAATAAATAAATTATTTAACCTCGAGGGAAAATGACAAATAAGATTAAATGAATAAATCATAAAACCCTGGAAGATGAATTAGAAATGCAAGGATGACAATTAGGTCTTGACAAAAGATAATTGATATCGATTCGATTTGATCATGATTCTGATTGACAAAGGAGCAGTGTTGATAGATGATTGAGATTGGTTGACAAAAATCAATGACAAATTGACCAAATTGACATGATTGAAAAGGACAAGGATCGATGATAAATCGATTGTAAAATGACAAGATTGACAAGGACAAAGATCGACCAAAATCATGACTGAAGATTGCTATCGACAAGACCTAATTCGAAAGCGATAAAATGAGGAATGCAGAAGAAGGACTCGATGCTCGCAAATGATAAAGACCAAGTGCGCAACATAGAAGAAATGTTAATGCGATGCAAGAACCCTAAAATAAGGCAATGCGCAAATGTTAAAGTATGACTCCACAAGCGTTGACCATTTTTAGATGTCTAAAAATATATTTTTCAATGTTTCAAATTTGCTTATGATCATTACTTCCCCCTTGAAAAGCAATGGGCCCCATTGCATCAACACTCTGAATGAGATGAGGACAATGGAGCTCAAGCTGCTCCCTGGTAAACCATTTTCCTTGTTGAGCAATCTGCCCTGCTCGAACCACTTTGTACAGATAGATTTGATGTTGTTTGAGTGTTTTCACCATGGTGTCCACAATCTGATCACATTGGAATGGAGAAGCTACATCTGGATTCAATTCTATTGTGGAAATTGTTTCTGCCACATCTGCAACATCTAATAGTGGAGGAAAATATGGCTTCAAGAGTTCCACATTGAAGACTAGATGAAGACCTAGAAATGGAGGTAAATTAAGCTCAAAAGAATTATCACCAACTTGCTTGATGATTGTGTATGGCCCATAACGCAGAGGACGAAGCTTCCCATTGGCACCCTGCAATCGTTCCTTCTAGATATGCAACCACACCTTGTCCCCGACTTGAAAATTATGAGGAGTACGATGCTCATCATGTCTCTCCTTATATTTCTTATTGGTATGCTCCAATATTTCATGAACTTGTTGTTGCAAATGATGAATTCTATCAATGAACTGGGTTGCCTTATCTTCCTCCTTACCAACACGTGGAACTAGATCGGGTTGAATAAGTGGTATGGCAAGATCCATGGGTGCAAGTGGCTGATAACCAAGACAAACCTCAAATGGGTTGTGACCAGTCGAACTATGAATTTCCCTGTTGTAGCTATGTTGAACATATGGAAGACTTTCATCCCATGTGTAGGGATGTTTTGGTTGATACATGCATAGGATGTGTATGATCATCTGATTCACTACCTTTGTTTGGCTATTTTTTTGAGGATGGAAAGCAGTGTTGTAGTCACTATGAAAGGCCCAACCCAATTAGGTTCAAACTTGCCTTTGATGATGTCAGTAGATTGTGCATTCTTGGGGTTTGCCTTTAAAACCAGATCTCCCACTTCGAAGTGTCACCCTTTGACTTTCTTATTATAAGAGCGACGGAGACGGTTTTGATATGCTTGCAAATGTGTCAGGGTTGTCTGACGTTTCTCATTTAACATCTCAAGCTGATGTAATCGAGAGACTTTGTGCATCTCATCATCAATCAGATGTTGCAAGGAAACATGCAAATAAGGAATCTCCACCTCCAAGGGTAAAATGGCTTCCGCACCATACACCAAGGAAGAAGGTGTTGCGCCAGTAGGTGTGCGGATAGAAGTACGATAAGCCCATAGTGTTGGATTCAACTATACATGCCAATCTCGACCAGCGTCATTGACAACCTTTTTCAGGATCTTGATAATGGTTTTATTTGATGCTTCGGCTTGACCATTACCCTGCGGATAGTATGGACTGGAAAAATGATGTTGGATATGAAAATTTTCACAGAGTTCCTTGACATCTTTATTCTTGAAGGGACGGCCATTATCTGTGACTATGGCAAGGGGAACCCCAAATCGGCATATGATATAATTCAATAGGAATTTTGAAATTTGCACACCAGTGATATAGCTCATGGGGATAGCCTCGATCCATTTTGTAAAATACTCTGTGGTTGTAATGATGAACTTGTGTCCATTTGCAGATGTCGGGTGAATCTTGCCAATAAGATCCAATCCCCATTGAGAAAAGGGCCATGGAGATATGACAGAGTGAAGCTCTTGGGCTGGTGCATGAATGTAGTTCCCATGGATTTGGCATTTGTAGCACTTCTTAACAAAATTATGAACATCCTTCTCCAAAGTGGGCCAATAATACCCAGCACGAATCAACTTTTTGGCTAAGCTCAGACCATTGAAATGGCCCCCACATATACCATCGTGAACCTCATGTAAAGCTGTTTGTGCTTCGTCAGAATCCAAACACCTGAGGAGGGTATGGTCAAAGGAATGACGGTAAAGAGTATCGGCAATGATGACATATTTGGCTGTCTGTCGAATGAAGGCTCAGTGTTGGTTAGCGGAAAGGTTAGGTGGTAAGGTTTGGGATTTCAAGTATTGATATACATCATTATACCACGGGGAGTTAGGACCAACAAGAACGCACATCACATCTATTGTCGGAATGTCAAAAGAAGGTACAAGCAACTGTTCGACCAAAAATTCACATTTGTCCATATTGTGGGGCATATTCAACATGGAAGCAATCATAGCCATCGCATCGGCCGACTTGTTTTGAATTCTTGGAACTTGACTGAAATAGATAGTTGTGAATTTTTTCTTGAAGAAATCTACCATATGCTTGTAGGGAATAAGCTTTTCATCTTTTGTTTCGTAGTCATCATTAATTTGACGGATGACTAACTGAGAATCTCCATAGACTTGTAAATGTGTGATGTTCCAGTGGACCGCTACTCGGAGTCCTGTGACCAGTGCTTCATACTCTGCAATGTTATTGGTACAATGAAAAGTTATTCTATAGGACTTGGGAATAGCATCACCTTGAGGGGTGACAAACAATATGCCTGCTCCAGACCCAAACTTGGTATGGGATGCATCAAATTATAACTTCCATTCATTAGAAGATGTGAGAGAAAAGACTGATTCATCTGAAAAATCTGTCAACATGGGATGATCATCATAAATAGGAGCCTCTGCAAGTTGATCTACTATGACTTGCCCTTTTATTGCCTTTCGCTCCATGTACTCAATATCAAATTCACTGAGGATCATAACCCACTTTGCTAGGCGACCCATCAAAGCTGCTCTGCTAAGCAAGTATTTCAAGGGATCAATTTTTGCAACCAGCAATGTTTGGTGATTTAACATATAGTGTCAGAGTTTCTATGTTGCAAAGACCACTACTAAGCATGCCCGTTCAATAGTTGAATAATTCAACTCATAGCCTACTAGTGTCCGGTTGATATAATAAATAGCTCGCTCTTTGCCATTCTCATCCTGTTGGGCCAAGAGAACTCCTAGTGTCATTTCAGTTGTAGAAATATACAATATAAATGGCTTTCCTTTTATAGGAGGCATTAGAATAGGTGGCGATAGCAAATAGTCCTTAAGAGTTTGAAAGGCTGATTGACATTGCTCAGTCCATTTAAAAGAGACTCCTTTATGCAATAGATGTTGGAATGGATGACATTTGTCTGCCAATTGAGCTATAAAGCGGTGGATTGACTGTAGCTTTCCTTGCAGACTTCTTAATTATCGGATATTGGAAGGAGGAGGCATATCCATTATTGCTTTAACCTTGGCAGGGTCGACTTCAATGCCTCTGTGAGAAACAATGTACCCTAGTAATTTGCCAGCTGTGACACCAAAGACACACTTCTTTGGATTGAGTCTGAGCTTGTAGGTCGCCATTTGGTCAAAGATTAGGCCTAGGATGGCTAGATGACTATCTCTAGTGACAGATTTGCATAATAAGTCATCAACATAGTCCTCCATCAAAGTATGCATGAAATCATGGAAAATTGTCGTCATAGCTCTTTGATATGTTGCGCCAGCATTTTTAAGACCAAAGGGCATCACATTCCAACAGTAGGTACCCCAAGCACAGGTGAATGCTATCTTATGTTGATCTTCAGGAGCAATGCGAATTTGGTTATAGCCAAAGAAACCATCCATCAATGAGAGCATCTCATATCCAGCAGTCATGTCAACTATGATGTCGATATTTGGCAGTGGAAAATCATCTTAAGGGCATGCTTTATTAAGATCCCTAAAATTAGTACAGATTTTGATGCCCCCAGTTACCTTGCTAATTGGTACCAAATTGGAAATCCAGTCTGCATAATCGATGGGACTGATAAAGCCCACATCTAGTAATTTTTTTAGTTCTACCTTGACCAAGAGAGCTACCTGGGGATGCATTTTTCTGAGTTTCTGTTTGACAGGCTTGGCATCTGCTTTTAATGGTAAGTGATGAAGGACTAATTCTAGATCAAGGCCAGGCATATCTGGATAGGACCATGCAAAGCTAATCTTCTTCTCCAGAAAGAAATTGAAAAAATCTATCTTTTCCTATTTTGATAAAGAAGCAGCGAAATGAATGACCTTAGGGTTGTCAGGTGTACCCAAATTGATTTCTTTGGTCATTTCCACAAGCAATGCTGATTTATCCTAACTTGATAGGGGTATGTCCACTCTTCCACCTTTGGGCGCCTCAGAGAGGTTTTCACCCGCAGGTACGTCTTTTATTTTTACTTTTTCATGATCAGAGAGTGCCTTACGGTTTTCACTCAAGGACCTATCTTTTTTATTTTGTACTTTTTCTTTTCTTTTTTCATTTTGATTACTAGAAGATGGAGTTGACTCCCCAAAATATGTTGTGGAATCTAGATCAATAGCAAATCCTGCCTTATGATCACCTTGTGGTATGCCTTCCTGTAGTCCAAGGAATTCTGCAATTGCTTCGTCATTTTGAAAACAGTCCAATGTGAGTAGTTCTTGTTGGTCATGTTGGATAAGCTGCGGATAGACAAGGGGCATGTCATCATCAATTTTAAGGAGGGAGAAAGATGAGATGGTAAAGATGTAAACGTCTATGGTATCACTATCTGAACTGCTCGCATCTGATTCGGAGCTTGGGTCCCAAAATGACTCTATCCAGACGTTAGGACATGTTTTGGGGGGGGAGTTATTTCATGTTTGTCTTCCATGGGCATAGGAACTAGAAGAAAAAGAACTCCACTCCCATTCATTGGAATCAGTTTCAGGTTGGGTATCCTCAAGTGTTGTTTCATCATCAGAGTCATGCCCCTTTCTACACATGGGCATTTTGGTAGACGAGGGTCCAATTCGCAATGGTACAAAACCTAACCCTAAAGTTGGAGGTCGCATATTGGGTATAATAGGTTCTAGCCTTCCTTTCTTGTCAGGACCTAAGCCACTGCAGCCGTCATAACCCACTTTGCTAGGTGACCCGTCAAAAGCTACTCTACTAAGCAAGTATTTCAAGGGATCAATTTTTGTAACCAGCAATGTCTGGTGATTTAACATATAGTGTTGGAGTTTCTGTGTTGCAAAGACCACTACTAAGCATGCTCGTTCAATAGTTGAATAATTCAGCTCATAGCCTATTAGTGTCCAACTAATATAATAAATAGCTTGCTCTTTGCCGTTCTCATCCTGTTGGGCCAAGAGAACTCCTAGTGCTATTTCAGTTGCATAAATATACAATATGAATGGCTTTCCTTCTATAGAAGGCATTAGAATAGGCGGCGACAACAAATAGTTCTTAAGAGTTTGAAAGGTTGATTGACATTGCTTAGTCCATTTAAAAGTGACTCCTTTGTGCAATAAATGCTGGAATGAATGACATTTGTCTGCCAATTGAGCTATAAACTGGCGGATTGATTGTAGCTTTCCTTGCGGACTTCTTAGTTGACGAAGATTAGAAGGAGGAGGCATATCCATTATTGCTTTAACCTTGGCAGGGTCGACTTCGATGCCTCTGTGAGAAACAATGTACCCTAGTAATTTTCCAGTTGTGACACTAAAGACACACTTCTTTGGATTGATTCTGAGCTTGTAGGTCGCCATTCGGTCAAAGATTGGGCCCAGGATGGCTAGATGACTATCTCTAGTGACAGATTTGCATAATAAGTCATCAACATAGTCCTCCATCAAAGTATGCATGAAATCATGGAAAATTGTCGTCATAGCTCTTTGATATGTTGCGCCAGCATTTTTAAGACCAAAGGGCATCACATTCCAACAGTAGGTACCCCAAGCACAGGTGAATGTTGTCTTATGTTGATCTTCAGGAGCAATGCGAAATTTGGTTATAGCCGGAAAAACCATCCATCAATGAGAGCATCTCATATCCAGCAGTCATGTCAACTATGATGTCTATATTTGGTAGCGAAAAATCATCTTTAGGGCATGCTTTATTAAGATCCATAAAATCCATACAGATTCTGATGCCCCCAGTTACCTTGCTAACTGGTACCAAATTGGAAATCCAGTCTGCATAATCGATGGGTCTGATAAAGCCCACGTCTAGTAACTTTTTCAGTTCTACCTTGACCAAGAGAGCCACCTGGGGATGCATCTTTCTGAGTTTCTGTTTGACAGGCTTGGCATCTGCTTTTAATGGCAAGTGATGAAGGACTAACTCTAGATCAAGGCCGGGCATATCTGCATAGGACCATGCAAAGCTAATCTTCTTCTCAAGAAAGAAATTGACAAAAGCTATCTTTTCTTGTTTTGATAAAGAAGCAGCAAAATGAATGACCTTAGGGTTGTCAGGTGTACCCAAATTGATTTCTTTGGTCATTTCCACAAGCAATGTTGATTTATCCTGACTTGATAGGGTTATGTCCACTCTTCCACCTTTGGGCACCTCAGAGAGGTTTTCACCCACAGGTACGTCTTTTATTTTTACTTTTTCACGGTCAAAGAGTGCCTTACGGTTTTCACTCAAAGACCTATCTTTTTGATTTTGTACTTTTTCTTTTCTTTTTTCATTTTGATGACTGGAAGATGGAGTTGGCTCCCCAAAATATGTTGTGGAATCCATATCAATAGCAAATCCTGCCTTATGATCACCTTGTGGTATGCCTTCTCGTAGTCCAAGGAATTCTGCAATTGCTTCGTCATTTTGGAAACAGTCCAATGTGAGTGGTTCTTGTTGGTCATGTTGGATAAGTTGGGGATAAATGAGGGGCATGTCATCATCAGTTTTAAGGAGAGAGAGGGCCGAAATGGTAAAGATGTGAACATCCATGGTATCACTATCCGAACTGCACGCATCGGATTCAGAGCTTAGGTCCCAGAATGACTCTATCCAAGCATTAGGACATGTTTTTGGAGGGGGAGTTATTTCATGTTTGTCTTCCATGGGCAAATCCTCAGGGTCAAGGAAAACATTGTCAAGGGCATAGGAGCTAGAAGAAAAAGAACTCCACTCCCATTCATTGGAATTAGTTTCGGGTCAGGTATCCTCAGGTGTCGTTTCATCATCAGAGTCACGCCCCTTTCTACACGTGGTCATTTTGGTAGATGAGGGTCCAATTCGCAATGGTACAAAACCTAACCCTAAAGTTGGAGGTCGCATCTTGGGTATAATAGGTTCTAGCCTTCCTTTCTTGTCAGGACCTAAGCCACTGCAGCCGTCATATCCTTTCTTTTGTAGCATAGTAAATCCTTTGCCGTACTGCTCCACTGGCAACCTGATAGGTGGTGTCTCAATAGGATCCTTATAAAGCCAATCTATGACATCATCATCCAAAGTTTCTTTGTCAAGTTCACCCCATCTTGTAAATGTAGTGGGGGGTTGATACTGAATGACCATTTTAGGTTCCTTTTGCAACAAATGTGGCTTGCCATGTGATTTTGGAGATATTGGTAAATTCCCAATGAGGAATGTTTGAGCCATTGAATACTCTCCACATCCTTGGTCCTGTATCTTCAATTTACCTTTGACAGCTTCTAACAACTCATTAGGATCCACATAACTATGCGAGTGAGCCTCTCTATTAACTGGGACTTGCTGCTGTGGGGAATCCTTTAGAGTAGCACAAAATTGAAATGGATTAGGATCTCCTAGAATTGTTATCTCAGTTCCATTATAAGGATATTTTAAACATTGATGATAAGTGGATGGAACTGCTTTCATTGCGTGGATCCACGAACGACCAAGAATCATATTGTAAGGGAGATCAAGGTCTAGGACCTACAGGAAAGTGTTTTCTATTCTGGACTGACTCTGATAGGCAATGTAATTATCCCTTTGGATGGGCGCTCAACATCATCATATTCTTTGATTGTTATTCTTCTGGAAGAATCAATATCCTTTTCTGTATAACCAAGACCAATGACCACTCTCAAGGTACAAATATTAAGACCCGCTCCGCCATCTATCAAGACTCGTCGGATTTTGCAATTACGGACAAAGACTTCAAGATGTAAAGGATCATTATGAGGGAGCTTATCACGTGAAATATCATTATCAGAAAATGCAACATATTGGGAAACAGCTAGATGTCCTATTCGGGCTTGAAACTGGTCAACATCAATGTCTGTCAGGACAGTCGACTCAATTAAAGCTTTATCTAGGACTGCATGATGCATAGGGGACATTTTCAACAACTCAAGGATCGATATTTGTGCAGGTGTCTTTCCTAGGTGATCTAGGAGATTATACTGACTCGCAGGAGTTGGCTTGGGAGGAACGGCAGGAGCTCCTTTCAAGACTATTTTGGATCGATGAGTGGTGACTGCGCAAGAAGGATCTTGTCCCTTTATTCTTAGGGTGGGAACATACTCATTTGATGCTCGAAAACAATTGATTACATTGTTATAACCAGTGTTTGCATAATTTTTTGTTTGGGTAGAGTTTGAAGAAGATGCTTTACCCTTGTCATGATCAAGAAAAGGAGTTTTGAAAATTGTATGATCAGTGTTAGAGGTCGCATTGGGTGGATCTACCTCAATTACTCCTTTCTCTAACAAGTCTTGAATCATATGTTTCACTTGAAAACATGATTCAGTTTTATGCCCTTTTGACTGATGGTATTCACAATAGGCATTATCATTCCACCAATGCAGCTTTACCAATGGTTTTGCCTTGATATCTGGTAACTTGATAAATTTTGCTTGTATTAATTGTTTCATTACTAACTCAATAGGCTCTCCCAATGGCATAAATTGTCGAGGAGGCCCATCCCTTGATCGAAAAGGTCTTCATTGCTGGTTTTGTTGCTGCTGGTTGTTGATTATATTGTTGAGGATGTTGTTGGTATTGCGGCTGTTGAGTAACATTGCTCGCTAGTGTTTGATTTTGTTCCATAGTTGACATATTAGGAGCACTCAATTTTTTTATTGTGAACGGAGGTTGATTTTCATTCACCACTCTTGCGTCAACAGCTCCATCATTAGTGACATTCTTGTTTTTGTACCAAAATCTATTTCGGTCCCCGGAATTGTTTGTGTTGTCACTGTCTTTGTTGAGATTAATGATTCCTTTAGCTACAAGGGCGGTTTCAATGTTCATCCCTTTCTTAATGAGTTTCTCAATAGTACTGGGACTTTTCAATTTGAGTTCATACATCATTTTTGGGACCAAATTTTGGATAAACAAGTTCACTTGTTGTTCTTTAGGTATATCTAGGGAAGAACAACTATACAAGCTTCGCCATCGTTGCAAGAAAGTCACTAATGGTTCACCTTGCTTTTGCTTGGTGTTGGATAAATCTGACATGGTCACGTCACTGTCAATGTTGAATGCGAAGTGAGATATAAACTTTTGAGCCAATTCCAACCAAGTCTTTATATTTCCTAGCAGATGCGAATACCAATCCATGGCTTGTCCCATGAGACTTCGTGCAAATAAGCGCATTAAATATGTTTCCTCATAACTCACTTCGGTACACACCTCAAAAAATGCTCGAATGTGATCTTTTGGATTGCTATTCCCTTTATATTTCTCAAAATTAGGTGCCTCAAAATGCTTAGGGAAGGGAGGCATGTATAAGCTCTTGTCAAATGGATTAGGACATAAATCTTGATCTGTGTACAACTTCTTTGTTCCTTTGGTTTCTGATGCGTTGACTTGTCTTTGCAACTTCTCAAGTTGTTGCACAATTGTGTCAGATTTTGGAGGTCCATCATTAATCCTGGTGGGTATTCTTTGTCGGTACATCGTGTTTCCAATCGGTTGTTGATGCTCTGAAATTTCCGTCTTTGGTGTCTCCAGCATATAATGTTCTTGATACACCTCTTGTTGTTGTGGTTGTGCCATGCCTTGATATTGACCTTGTTGTTGTGTTTCTTGTGGTTGAATTATCGTTTGTAGTCTAGGTTGATATTGCAATTGAGGGTGTTGTTGATATTGCACAAACGTCAATTGCGTTTGTGAAGTATGATAACTTGTTTGTCTTGGCACATGTTGTTGTTGATGCTGACGAATTAGAATGTGCTGACTTTGTGCCAATTGTTGTCGCGGTGTAAATCCCATCATTTGCAAAAAACTTTGTTTGGGTGGTTTTTGTTGTTTGTCCTTAAGATGGGGTATGGCACTTGCATTAATTTGTTGTGTTGTTTGTCCAATCCATTGTGGTGGTTGCAAGTTTGCATTAACTTGTAATGAGGCAGAAGGTGCTGCAATTTGTTGTCGAATGTGATATTGTTGTTGTTGTACATTGTTTGTTTGCACATTCGATTGTACCTTTTGTGTATTACTCAATTGTTGCAACATTTGTTGTTGGTGCAAACCACTATCTGTAGCTCTTTGTGTCGCCATTATCGATGGATCTATCACAATAGTCTGCATAACAGGTACTTGAGTGTTTGGCAAATATATTGAGCTTAACGGGACATAGGAACTTTGTTGCATTGTGGAATTGTTTTGGACATTGGTGAGATCAGGCATTCCAGTCATGAAGCTTTCTTGCATCTTAGATTTTGATCCAATTTTATGCATGTGAGGAACCACTTCTTGTTGAGGGACAACTGTCAATATTTGTGTGGTCTTCATTTGATCTTGTGTTACAGGTGTTGTGTTAAATAATGGATTATTTATTGTCTCAAATGGTGACTTTTGAGGAATAGTCACTTTCAATGCCTTTGAAGCATGTTTACTCATCAAGGTAGGTTGAGTTTCTTGTTACACATGTTCTTCATTTGGATGCGGAGAGAAACTTAACAGCTCACCGCCTTGTTGTTTTTGCACATTGATTTGCTCACTTGAGGAGGTTACATTACTCATCATGTCAAGGTATTTCTGTGGAAACATCTTAAAGACCTTGTTCAAGAATTTATCCATCTTTTTCATCAATTTTGGATCTTGAAGGAACATGTCAACATCATCAGAAGCATTGGAATCTGATGAAGAATCTGGTTGTACATTTGGATTTGCCTCATGTTGAATGCCTTGATCTGAACCAAATCCTTGTGAAAGAGTTTGTTCCTCATGTAATGTTTGAATTTCATGTTGTAGGTTTGGTTGATTCCAATCAAAAGGTGCATTTCCTCTTGGTGTTGGTGGAACACTCCCATGTCCTGGTTTCATGGGTACAAATACTGGTTCATATAATGGATGTGGTCCAAGTTGAACCATTCCATATGGTGGTAATGATGTGTTTGATGAACCTTCAATTTGTACTGTTTGACTAGTTTGAAATTGTGAATTTGATATGTTGTCAATGGGTTGATACATTGGTTCGCCCATCTTTTTAGATTTTGACCTTGTTTCAACAGGCATGTCACTATGCAAATGCAATATTTTTGGAATTTTTCAAGGATAATGTATGATATGCAACTAAATGCAAACTAAATAGATGAAAATGCAATCTATGGCAAGAGTGCAACCTATGATTTTGGTTGTCTTTCAAGATTTTGACAAACTTTTCGGAATGCAAATCTAAAAGAGCCCCTTAGGAAATTGAAATGATGTCTAGACATCAAAGGACAAAAGGACCAAGTGACAAAAGGACAAAATGACAATGTCTCCCCTATATGCTTGGATACTAAGCTAGGTTTGACCAAATGACAATAATGACAAAAAGAGAAAAGGTTTGATAAGGTCTAGACTTCCTAACAATGACTTAGGGTTTATCAAAGATTTGGATTACTCAAGTATAACAAAACCTAGTTTTGACACTATATGCTAGGGGACAATTACTATGCAAGTGATCTTAATATGATATGATAATGACCTAAGCTTAATGAAGAAACCTAGGGTATGCAAATGCAAATGTATGACAATGGTATTACTCTAATGCAAGAGGACACATGCAAACAGATGATCCTTATTGATATGCAAAGGAGTATGACCTAGGTGAAACCTAACCTTGGTACTTGACAATGAACTTTGCAAAATGCAAACCTAGGATGAACCTAAATCTAAGTGACATGAATGTTGAGACAAGATTTTGAACAATGTTTGACAACCATGTTTGAAGGTGTTTTGAACTTTGTTGGATGAAATGTCCTTGTGTTTAACCTTGTTTTGGATCGATTTGTCTTGTTTTTGAAATGAGATACAATTCAACTTAGACTCAAGACAATCATGCTCATTCACACATTTCTTATGGTAGGCAAGGACATTAGGTACTTGAGAGGTAGACTCGTTATGGGATTCAAGGAGAATACATAGATGCTTGACCCCACGGGCTCCCCTCCATGGCACTCACTTCTCAGGGCAGCCAAGCATCAATCCCCATGGAAATCTCCCCATGGCAAACTTAGTATCTCTTCCAAGTATCCAAACTTGTCCTTCTCAAGCAACTAGAAGGATTTTTGGCCTCTAAATACAAGGTGTTTAGTAAGGATTTCTGTTAAGCGTTACTCCTTGGTGTCACACAAGCATGATTGAGACATAAGCCCACGAAGATACCAAACAAATGTAGTCGCGCAAGCACGATTTAGACCATGAGCTCCTACTTAGATGTTGATATGAGAAAGAGTCCAAGGGTCATCACTTCCCAAGTAACTACAATTCCCACGTAACCCTTCCTTCAAAGCTTTTGCCGATTAGGTATTTATTTATAGTGAGTTAGAATGCCAAGGAATTCTAGCCGTACTCACTTTGGGTCATTCCCTTCTCACGATTGTCACTTGCTTGCAAAAGCAAATGGTCGAGAAGGCAGGCCCTCTAAAGGTAACACACAATCAAAACATGAGAATGGTATTGAAGATCTGGATTTCTGATCACCCTAAGAAGGATGAGAGCATACTCTCCTACTCCAATGTCAAACTCAATAATCAAAGCAAACATACGTTCATTCCACCCTATTTAGAAATCATACTAGGTGCCTAAATATGAATTACAAACACAAAGTTTAGTTGTAATCCAAGGCAACCTGCAAAACCACCAAGTTTAGAAGTTTGATATGTTTGATCTTTGACTATTGAACCTGCATAAAATTTGTTAGTAGTTTCATCTTTGTCTTTGCCATGCGTAATGCCAAGGTGTTGCACAAAGAATCAGTACTATAAAACCAAAAAGCAGAAATAGAATGCAAAACAAATCAATTTGCAAGTAAAAACACTGCTTTTTACCTCTGTTTCTGGCCTTACACAGGCGCAGAATGATGTAACACAGGCGCAGAATGATGCAAAACAAGCACAGATCCCTTTGACACAGGCACAGAAGTCTTTGACATAGGCGCAGAATGCTTGACACAGGCGCAGATTGCTCCTACATAGGCACAGAAATGCCCAGAAAGGCCTGCATTACCCTGTTTCTTGGGTTTTTCACCTGCAAATCATATCAAAAGCACTCAAAAGCATGGTTATGGGGTTAGTTCACATCAAGTTCACCAATTAATGTAGATAGGAATCTGGAAATCATCAAAGCAAATATAAACATTAGCCTAGCTCAATCACGAAAACTAAATTGCAATGATAAATCCTAATTACATTCAATAGAGATACATGAAAAACAAGACATTCAATTCAAATGCAAACCATCACAAATGTGAAATGTCTCCTCAAGAATTCTCCATTGTCCTTCTTTCTCCTTCAAATGGCTTTGTTTTGTGGATCTCACCTACAAGTGCAGAAGCATAATATGAAAGCAAGATTGACAAGATAGCATGACAGCATAAGGGTACTAGAAGCGTGATTCATTCGGCCAGACAAGGACTTTGATTGAAGAAATTCATCCAATTTATAGACAAATTGGAGAGAGGACAAGATTAGCATAAAATTGATATTAGAGGCAATTGATTTCAAAAATGGCAAAATTGAGTTGAAGAAAGAAAGTTATGACACCTTCTATGTCATGAATTATGACATATTTCCCATGCAAAGGTTAGAGGACTAAAAGCTTATGACATCTTGCTATGCCAATAGTATGACGCATGAGAGATTCATGCTTCCACTGAAGCACAAAAATAGGGAGAGACTAGAGAGGAATTGGTTAGGTGGAAATTGAAATTAGGAAATTAGAAAATGAGGAAATTAGAAAATTAGAAATAAGGAAATTAGAAAATCAGGAAATTGATGAAATTAGAAAATTAGAAATTAAGAGAAATTAGAAATTAAGTGAATTAATTAACAAGTTTTCATTCATTAATTAATTTACAAAAAGAGAGGGAATTGATTAGCCAATTAAATAAATATTTAATTGTGACAAGAAGACTTAGGATAAATAAATAAATTATTTAACCTAGAGGGAAAATGACAAATAAGATTAAATGAATAAATCATAAAACCCTAGAAGATGAATTAGAAATGCAAGGACAACAATTAGGTCTTGACAAAAGATAATTGATATCGATTCAATTTGATCATGATTCTAACTGAAAAAGGACCAGTGTTGATAGATGATTGAGATTCGTTCACAAAAATCAATGACAAATTGACCAAATTGACATGATTGAAAAGGACAAGGATTGATGACGAATCAATCGCAAAATGACAAGATTGACAAGGACAAAGATCGACCAAAATCATGACTGAAGATTGCTATCGACAAGACCTAATTCGAAAGCGATAAAAATGAGGAATGCAGAAGAAGGACTCGATGCTCGCAAATGATAAAGACCAAGTGCACAACATAGAAGAAATGTTAATGCGATGCAAGAACCCTAAAATAAGGCAATGCGTAAATGTTAAAGTATGACTCCACAAGCGTTGACCATTTTTAGATGTCTACAAATATATTTTTCAATGTTTCAAATTTGCTTATGATCATTACTTCCCCCTTGAAAAGCAATGGGCCCCATTGCATCAACACTCTGAATGAGATGAGGAAAATGGAGCTCAAGCTGCTCCCTGGTAAACCATTTTCCTTGTTGAGCAATCTGCCCTGCTCGAACCACTTTGTACAGATAGATTTGATGTTGTTTGAGTGTTTTCACCATGGTGTCCACAATCTGATCACATTGGAATGGAGAAGCTACATCTGGATTCAATTCTATAGTGGAAATTGTTTCTGCCACATCTGCAACATCTAATAGTGGAGGAAAATATGGCTTCAAGAGTTCCACATTGAAGACTAGATGAAGACCTAGAAATGGAGGTAAATTAAGCTCAAAAGCATTATCACCACCTTGCTTGATGATTGTGTATGGCCCATAACGCAGAGGACGAAGCTTCCTATTGGCACCCTACAATCGTTCCTTTTGGATATGCAACCACACCTTGTCCTCGACTTGAAAATTATGAGGAGTACGATGCTCATCATGTCTCTCCTTATATTTCTTATTGGTATGCTCCAATATTTCATGAACTTGTTGTTGCAAATGATGAATTCTATCAATGAACTGGGTTGCCTTATCTTCCTCCTTACCAGCATATGGAACTAGATTGGGTTGAATAAGTGGTATGGCAACATCCATGGGTGCAAGTGGCTGATAACCAAGAAAAACCTCAAATGGGTTGTGACCAGTCGAACTGTGAATTTCCCTGTTGTAGCTATGTTGAACATATGGAAGACTTTCATCCCATGTGTAGGGATGTTTTGGTTGATACATGCGTAGGATGTGTATGATCATCTGATTCACTACCTTTGTTTGGCTATTTGTTTGAGGATGGAAAGCAGTAGAGTTTTTTTATTTTGTGTCCATCTTTTCCCATAATGTAGACCGGAACTTACTAAGAAACCTGATGTCCCTATCTGAAATAATGATATTCGGTAGACCAAAATGAACCTAAATGTGTTCAAAGAAAAGCTTTGCAGTGTTCTCTACAGAAATTGTTTTTTTACAAGCCACTATTACTGCAATTTTTGAGAACGTGTCTACCACAACATACACACAATCATGGCCTCTTTTGGTGGTAGGAAGACCAAACATAAAGTCCATAGAAACTGAATGCAAAGGTTTTTAAAGAATAGGAAGTGGTGAATACAACCCAAGCTTGCGATTGACAAGCTTAGCAATAACACATGCAGTACAAGCTTGAATATATGAAATGACATCATTTCTCAACTTTGGCCAATAAAAATACCTCTGAAGTATAGCAGTAGTCTTACCTATGCCAAAATGACCAGCAACCTTACTATAGTGAGCTTCCCATATCAGCTTTTTGTGTTCTGCATTGGGCACACAGATTTGGCCAAGGTGACAAAGCATTCCATCCTGCACATAGAAGTCATTCACTTGATGTCCCTTCACCAATTGATTATAAACATCTGCAAATTAAACATCATTCTCATACAAGAAAGCCCAGGCTTCAATTTGATGACCACATGAGTCCAAGACCATACTTATAGCTGCAATCAGAGGCCTGCTCAAACAGTCTGCTACTTTGTTAGTGCTTCCCTTCTTTTGGTGAATATTAACATGAAATTGTTGAATATAGGCTGACCATCATTAGTGTCGATCATTCTGCAACTTCCCTTGTGTTTGCAAAAACTAAAGAGGTTTGTGGTCTGTGTGGATGACAGTATCCTTACCCAAAGTATAATGTTTTCATTGCTTATAGGCTTGAACAATAGCATGCAGTTCCTTGTCGTAAGTGGCATACCGATGCATTGTATCAGAAAAAGTCTAACTATGATATGCAACTGGGTGACCATGTTGCATGAGGATTTCTCCTAGGGCATATTTTGATGCATCTGTTTGTATTTCAAATGACTATTGCAGGTCAGGAAGAGATAAAACCCGTGCAGAACATAACCTTCATTTTAACACCTCGAATGCTTCTTGTTGAGCACCCGTCCATTTAAAATTTGCTTGTGTTCCCTCCCGCAATGACTGATTTAGAGGCCAAGACAAATGGGAAAACCCCAACACAAATCTGCGATAAAAATTTTCCAAACCGAGGGTCCACTTCGTAACTCTGTGAGATTTCTAGGAGATGGCTAGTCCTTAATCACTTGTATCTTCTTCGGATCAACATGGACACCCTCACCATCAATAACATATCCTAAATATATGATACTCTACATACCAAAGGAGCACTTTTCTTTGTTTGCATAAAGCCCATGATCTTGTATAGTTGAGAGAATTTTTTCCACATGTTGCAAATGTTCCTCCCAAGTTTTGTTGAAGATGAGTATGTCATCTAGATATACCACCACGAAGGAATCAGTGAATGGTCTGAGTACATCATTCATCATTCTCATGAATGTCACTGGGGCATTTGTTAGACCGAAAGGCATCAGTAGCCATTCAAACAAACCCTCTTGAGATTTGAAAGTTGTCTTCCACACATCAGCTGAGTCAATTGGTACCTGATGGTATCCCAATTTCAAATCAATTTTTGTGAAGAATCGGGCCCCTCTAAGCTAGTCCAAGAGGTCATCTATCGGGGAAGTGGATACCTATTTTTGACAGAAATTTTGTTCAAGGCCCTATAGTCAATACAAAGTCTCCAAGTTCCATCCTTTTTCTTTGCCAGAACAATGAGACTGCCACAGGGTGATGCACTTGGACGAATATGTCCCTTCTCAATCAATTCTTGTATTTGCCTCTTAATTTCATTATTCTCTAATACTGATCTACGGTAGACTGGTTCATTAGGCAATGGAGTTCCTGGTATCAAATCAATAGTGTGTCTCACTTGGCAGTGTCTAGGTACCCCAGTTGGTAACTTAAACAAATTCTCATATTTTATCAAAATTTGATCCATTGATCTTTTCTGCAGTGTTGTGGTGTTTGTGATGGCATGGGAATTATATACTAACTTCCTTTCTTCTTCAAAACGAATCATCAATAATATGAATATTCCCATTTTGGCAACCAACCTCCTACATTGCTTAGCACTAATCAAAGAGGTAGAGTATGCAGGGCTTACCTCTAGTATTCGGTATTTCTGCCCACCTAATCTGATTGTCATGCTGCAAGGTCTGGACTCATAAACACCATGGCGCTGGTACATATATGGTTGTCCCAATAGAACATCACAAACATCTAAAGGAGCCACATCACAGATTACCTCATCTTTGAAAGGCTTTATAGAGTATGAAAGGCGACACTGCTGGTGCACTTGGATATCTCTCCCTTGACTTACCCATCCCATTGAATAGGGTTGCAGGTGTGTTGTTGTTTTCAGATTCAATCTCTTCACAGTCTCTACTGATATTAGGTTCTTTTGACTTCCACTATCAACGATAAAGTGCAGGGCTTTTCCTCCAACCCACATCTGTGAGTGGAACAATCTCTCCTCATCCTCCCGGGGTAATATCTTTGTAGTAGCTACCGTTGCATATGGATCAGCCTCAATGACCTATTCGTAACTTTCTTCTATGCAAGATTCTACCACCTTAGGTTCTGCCTTGTCCTCATGCATCTCCATCATTAAACTTTTTATGGTTCTGCAATCTTTTGTTTTATGAGAGGGACTCTTATGGAATTCACACCACATATCGTTCTCTTGTGTCTTCTTCATACCCCATTCCTTTTTCGTTGGTAAATTGAGAGAAGATTCCTTGGACTTTTGTTTCCATGTAGTTTTGCCACCTTCACCCTTCCATCTGTTGTTTGCGAAGTTATCCCTCCTTCCTTTCTGTTTGAATTTCTCCTCAATTTTTGTAGCAAATTTATATGCACTACGTAAAGTCTCTATGTTCAGGAATTCCATTTCGGTAAGGATATACCTATGGAGTCCACTCTGATATTTCAAAACTCAATGCTTCTCACAATCTTTGATACCAAACTTTGCTGCTAAAGCATGAAACATATTAGTATATTCCTGGACAGTTGGGTCCTTTTTCTGTCGAAGCAATTTCCACTGCATATATTTATGTTCATATGTATCTACACGAAAATATTATTCCTTTATGTGCTCCATGAATTCTCCCCATGTGGGTTTTTGATAAAAAATGAAAGTAATGCCAGTTTCTGTTGCCTTGGACGATAACTTCGCTTCCCACAAATCTTTCACATGATTTTTAGCTTTGAGAAGAGAGAAAGTAATTTTATCTTCATCTGAGAACTGGTTGACAGAGAAATACCTTTCCATTTTTTAAACCCAATCATCAACAACATCCGCATCAATCTTTCCTTGAAATGTGGGTCTATCAAAATTCACTTGCACCTTGAATGGTGTATACCCTATGAATGGTGGGTTTGCTTGTGACCCATGAATTTCCAACATTTGCTTGAACCACTCCATCATTTCTTCACGTTGTTTTGTTAATGCATATGCAACCAACGCTTTAATGTCATCATCGGTCTGCAACTTAGCCATTTGCGATCATGTGCGTCTCAAAGGAAGGTAGTCTAAAGGATTCCTTGTTTCCAACCCCAATCTTTAATATGTTGATCGCGTGTGATATGACATACAGGAGCACACTTTCTCTAATACCACTGATCTGATACCACTAATCTAAATTATGGATTTCGATGACAACACCTGAGTGAGAACCTATGGTATTGTGGATTTGCTTACATGAACAAGATAAACATGGAATTGAAGCAAGCCAAAAAGTAATCTATTCAATTCAAAAATCCAACATATATCAATTCATGAGATTCCAAGGGTCACCAAAACCCCTTGAGAATCGAAACCCAACAATCACATCTATTTATTTACATAATAAAATCTAAAACTACGAAAATTTCAAAAAAAATATATGAAATTTTGTCCTAACTTTAACTAGGCATAACTTTCTACTCAGGACTCGAAATTACGACTCGTTTAACTCATTGGGAAGGTCTCCAAGAGTTGAAGGCGAAGTCCTAAAAGAATGTGCCTATGGCAACATTCTAAAGGACATGCCAAACTTTCAAGGGCTGTAAATGCCCTGAAGGCCTTCAAAAATGCCAATTACTAACGTATAGAAAAACTAGAAAAAAATATAAAAATATATTTTTCAATGTTTCAAATTTGCTTCTGATCAATCCACCATGCACTACTAATTCTTTCCTCCATGATGCTTAACTTCATAATGTAGCAACTAACACAAACATTCCCAAGGTTTCCCCAATAGCAACTAACCCACTTCCTTACAACTCTTGAACTATCTATCCTCTTCTCTCAACGAAGAACTTTGAAACAAAGAACATTAAGCAATAAAAAATATTATGGAGATGGAGAACTGAGATGGAACGAGAGAAAAATGCAAGAGATGGTATGATCTCTAAGCAAAGAGACAAATGAAAAGGAATGGAATGGAGTACAATTCTCCACATCCTACTACAAAATATTCCTCTAATTCTCCCTCACACTAACACTACTCTTCAACAAATATGAGCTCTAAGCAATGAGACTAACTAAATGGAATTGAGAACGAATGAGTGAATGAATGAGAATGGAAATGGAAAAATGGGAATGAGTGAATGACTTCCAAGCTCGCTCATCTATTTATTCAAAAGTATGAGAGATTTGAAGCTATAATATAGCTCTCTGATTTGCCACATCTCTCTTACTTATTTCCACCACTATGACTATGTGGCTACTCTCTAACTCCATGAATCGACACATAAACAGTCCATAAAAAGCAATACTATGAATCATTATTTACTAAGTAAAATTATAATGACTAACAACACTTACCTATTCAAATAGAACTCTCTCTCTCTCTAAATATCACATGCCTAATGACTAGGTCTTCCTTATATTTAGCATGTCTACTAAATTATTGCTATATTACTAATTCATAACTTCTATGAATTAATATCTTTTCTTATTAACTAGGTCGATACCTACACTCCTATTTTATATCGACTTCTATACTCCTATTAAATATGGGGTAGTTCGATGTTATCAAACCCCTTAAATTAATTCCTTAGAAAGTGTAAGTGTAATGGGGGGGTCGATAATATATTAAGCAGATGCTAAAACTAAAGCATTCCCCACGTACTTGCTAAGGTGGCGGTCAAAACACATAGGCGTTGAATTGAATAAAGGGAATGTTAATTCATTAAGCGCTTAGCGCTTACTTTGCAAAGGAGGGGAAAGGTGGCGGGTTTAAGTAACACATAACCTCCATATTAAATGGGGTGATCGCCCCCTTACCCCCTTTGACCATTTCGCATGGTATTAAAGGCTTTAATAAAGGTTGTGGCCCTATTTTAAAGGCAGCTCGATATAATATATAATATTTTAGTATATGTGTATATATAAATTATATTATATATATCAAAAACATGAGTATTAACCAACATAATTAAACATTATAAATATATTTAAATATATATTAGTATATGTACATATATAATATTTTATATATATAGATATATTAATATATATAAATCGAATACATATATCTATTATTGATGGATATATATACTCTAACCACATATATACATATATATATTCATCGATTAATATATAGATGGATAGATATGAAAGCCTAAAGACTAAAATCTATCATAGAGATTTAATCCATCATTCCAAACAAGGATACACATACCAAGACATATCGACACTTCACTAAACATCACCAATATAAAACATTACCCAAACGACAGAATCACTACCCAACTAATCCAACTCAACTTGGCCAACTAGGTGGTGAGTGAGTGATAGCTCAAAAAACACATATATTAAGATTGTCGAGCCAAATTCCTCTCTTGAGTGATACTCTCCCTCTTCTCTGGAGTATCATTCATTTCCTGCATCCAACTCAACACATTACAACAGTAGTCAGCTATTATTCAAACATAATATTTTTCATCTTTAAATATTCAAAATATAAGAATGATTGCACATTCATTTATCCAATTTCCAAATATATTCAAAGCATATTCATGTGCTTACAGTATTTTAACCAAAACAAGTAAAAGTAAAAAGTAATGTCAAAATGGGGTGTAACACAGTCGGAGTACAGGAGTGGCGATCTCTTATCCAATAGACCCTATGTGACATTGCCAATGTTTCACGCATACCTCGGTCTTCACAGATCATGCATAGACCTCAAAGGAGTGTCGAACGACATGAGGATCTCTTCGACTCAATTCAAATAGAGCTAGAGATCAGGCGAGAAGAGGGGGAGCGACTACAGTGTGAGCTAACAAAGTCTCAGGTAGAGTCAGCCATGTATCAAGGTATAGTCATGGATCGAGATCGGAGGAGTTCTTCTAGGAGTCACTCGCGGTCCTCATCCCATTATACACCCATGGGACCACCACGAAAGGGACTCGAGGGCTCGAGTAGTCACCAGCCATAGATAGTGTTGATATAGCAGAGACCACATTTTGTATCCAATGGTCTATTTTGTTTATGGTGATGTATCTTAAAACTTTTGATGATATATATATATATATATATATATATATATATATATATATATATAACGATCTTAGCCTCAAATGAGTTCTTTTAATTTACAAAAACAATGAATGTATATATTGCTTTGATTAAAAGTAAAAAATTTGGAAATGTACATGTATGTCTAATCTAATTATCATGTGATTGATTTCTCAATACCTCATGATTAAATTGATACATGTGTGATCTAATCAAATAACTAAGTATTTAATTAAATACAACATTGATGATATAAATAAATGTGTTTTAAGTCAAGGAAAACATAACTATTGTGATGTAATTAAAGGTTTAATTAAACACAACATGATGTATCCTAACTCCAAACACATGAAGGAAAATTGCATGATATACTAGCACATAAGAATGTAAATTCCTAAAAATTTACACCATGAATTCAAGACAACCAAGAATTTAAAATATGTTTGTCAATAATGAAGCAATATAGATCAAATGTTAATAATTTAATACTACATGCATTAATGAAGACATGCTACCATAACATACAATTCTGAAGAAGAAAAGAAAGGAAGAGAAAGGAGAAGATTAAGCATAGTATCTATGAAGACGCATGGTGTTTATGGGTTCCTTAAGAGGCGTAGCTTCCACATCTACTATCTTGTAAGCACCTGAACCATAGACCTCAGTGATGATAGACGGTCCAAGCCAATTTGGGCTAAACTTTCCTCTTTCTTCAGGTGAAGCATTCATGTTCCATTGATTCTCATAGAGCACAACGTCACCCACTGAGAAGGAACATTGAATAACCTTATCATTGTAACTTCATTGCAAGGATTTATGATATGCTTAAATATGCTCAAGAGCATTTATATGTCGTTCATCAAACATTTCAAGTTGTTGAAGGCATTTTATCGATAAAAATTGTTGTTGACTGTACCCTTAAGAGATATTCTCAATGAGGGAATCTCTAACTCCAAATGCATAATAGCATCATCACCATAAACAAGATTGTAAGGAGTAGTATGCGTAGCTATGCGCACACTTGTTTGATAAGCCCAAAGAGCATAAGTCAACTAGGTGTGTGAATCCTTACCATGTTTGTTTACAGTCTTACGAAGAATTTGTTCTAGAATTTTATTAGAGGACTCAGCTTGGCCATTAGATTGAGGATAATAGGGTGTAGAAAAACGATGTTGAATATGGTATTTTTCAAGAAATTTTTTCACATCTTTGTTCTTAAATGAAGTCCCATTGTCAGAGACCAAAGTGGAAGGGATGCCAAAATCCATCTTTGTTCAATTTTGGGTTTGCCGGTTTAGCGTGCAGGGTAGTTTGTCTAGCGCATACGATAGGAGTGTTAGCGCATAACAAACACTACGTATTTTTAGTGTCTAAGTGCCAAATAGTAGCGCAGTCAGGGTGTAGGTTAGCGCATAGGGTAATTTTAGCGCATAGGGTTTGTATAGCAACGCAAAGGGTATGCTAGTTAGCATGTTGGGCAAACAGGGTAGCACAAATGGTATGTCAGTTAGCACGTAGAGTAGATTTACCGCATTGGGCAAACAAGGTAGCGCTAATGGTATGCCAGTTAGCGCGTGATAACAAAATGGTAGATAAGGTGTGTTTTATAGCACATATGTGGAAAATTTTAGCGCATAGGTGGCAACTTAGCACTTTGGAGCCCTAATTTAGCGTTAGGGTAAAAGTTGGAAAAAAAGCGGCGTGAAAAAAAATGTGTCGTGAGTCAAATGGATTGGATAGGCCGTGTAGATGTCGATATGGGTTCGTCGATTGGTCTAATATGGTTCGTGATCCGATGTGAGTCATGTTTTGTGATGATGTCTAATTCTGATATGTTGTTGGATTACGATACGAGTCTGTAGTCGATATGGATCTTGTTTCGATATGGGTTGACTTTCAATATGAGTCAAGTTATCGATATGAATCAGATTTCGTTATGGGTCTTTGAGTCCATTTGAGTCTTGATTTCGATATAGGTATTATTTCGGTATGGATTTTGATTTTGTTATGGGCCTAATTGTAAAGCGGAAAATCGCGATCGAACCCTAGTTGCTCTCCCCTCTTCCAACTCCAAGGAGAGAGAAGGGAGGTTCACTAGGGTTGATGGTTTTCACTTAAGGGAGAGACTTTACATTCAAAAGAGGGGTTGAAACCCACAAGATCCAATCCCACACAATGCAAGATTGGATGCTAAATGTGTTTCAAGGGTTAAGAAAGCAAGGCTACCCTCTTTTGTAAAGAATGTTGATAGAAGAATTAAGCTAGGAATGCATAGAAAGTGACAAAGATTCGCTTATAAACTGAGATAGGGATATAGGATGAAGCTGCGGACCTAGAATTAGCAGTAAAATGTCGATACGGCACTGTCCTGCAAATTTGAGCAAAAGTTGACAGGACGATGGCGCCCGGCGTGCACACGGTCCTCCGAAAAATCCGCGAAACGAAGGGGGATCTGTTCGTCTCTGCACAAGGATTCCAGATCTTCAATTTCAGCCGCGTACCTGCAACCTACACACAGAAAAGCGAAGACGATTGGGGGGTTAGGGATTAGGGGTTTGCGCCCCGGTTTTGGAATTAACCAAGAAATGAGAAATTGTTGTAAATGTAATGTAAAACAAGTACTAATACCTTGTTGTAAGGATGTTTGTATCCTTATGTGCGAAGGTATAGATGTTGTTGTTTGTTGTATGTTGTATGTTGTATGTAGCATGTAGTATGTGATCTCCTCTTCAATGGTTGAATCCTTGTCTTGAATGCAACACTTAGCCTTGAATGGAGACTTAGAATGATCAATTGCTTGAAGGAATGCTTGAATGCTTGAATGCTTGAATGCTTGAGTATAGTTTCCACGTTTTTTCCATCATCTCTCCTCTCTTTTCCAATGGGAGAGGCAAATGTAGTTTATATACTTGCCAATTAGGGTTAATAGACTGATTTTCCCGACTTTAGGCCGACCAGGAAAGTTAATTTTCCAATTTGCAAACATAAAGACCCGAAGTCCAAAAGAGACCGGGCCCAAAATAGGACCCAGGGACCAGGGCGCTGGGCGCCATGGTCCTGGGGACCAGGGCGCTGGGCGCTCTGGTCCCACCTCCCGGGACAGCAGGGTGCAAAGGAGGTTCAGGCCAGGGTGCAAGAAAATGCAGTTTTTGGTGTCATAATCAGGTTCCGGGGTCTCAATTCAGGTTGCGTGTTGCGTCGCCATCGTGAAGACCGAAATGCAGTCGAAATTGCAAGTGTCACAATTTTAGGACGCTACATTTAGCCCCCACTTTAGCAGGAGTATAAGCGTACGCTCATACTTCCGGTAAAGTACAAGGAAACAACATTGAAAGACTTTCACCACGTCAAGGAGGCAAGATACACCACGCCCCCAGTGGACTAAGGATCTTACGACTTCGATTGACAAAGTAAAAGGGAAGATCACGAGGGAGAACCATGACTGTGAGTAGTAAGGTTCCCTCACTATGAGTCATGCAAGAAAGATATCAAAAATTTTCAAGGCAAAGCTAAATTTGTCAAGAAATTTTCAAGTATCTTGAAAAGATATGAACGGGATGTATGCCCTCCTACGTTAAAGCGATCGCACATGCCTCACCGGGGGTGATTGCTTTAAGGTAGTGATACATATAAGAAATGAGAAAGGAGCACGTTATCACAAGGATTTAGCCCCCAAGTGTGAGATAAGCCCAAGGATAATAGACACAAAACACAAAGCACAAGGTGACTTCACTTTCCTCGGGGTCAGTATGCTGTATGATAATTCATGTATATCATATGTATGTATGCATAATTGTTCTTCATTCCCCAATCAAGGAAGGTCACCTAGAAGAAGGGAACACATGTGTCTTTTGAGTCAACATGAGAGAGATCGAGAGATCTCAATGCTTTGCATCGTCCTCAAGTAGACAACACTAAGGACAACAAATAGAAGAATGAGAATAACATATAGAAGAAGTAACAAAAGAGAGGAGGAGAGAATCTGCTATGCTAATGTAACTAGTCTAGCACGTCATCTACCCCCCGATCTTGCTGATCAATGTTTCGGGAAGGTAGGGAACACGCTAGAGGAGGAACATCCAACACAGCAGATGGAGCTATCACAAGATCCAAACAAGGGCTATGTTCATATCCCAAGCCGCGGTGTTCTTGTCTAGGAGCTAGGATAAGTGCCTTAGAAAATTCATTAGATAAATGGTTATCAATATCAACAAGTTCATATTCACTATCAGAATGAACAGGAGAAACATTTGCATCATGAATAACATTTTCATCTATATCATCATCAAGATTTATAAAAATAGGATCTTTAACTCGCACAGGATCAAGACCATCATGCATCTTATGTTTAGGAGATTTAGGCTCAATTTCCGGCTGAGGAGAAAATGGAATAATGCTTGTTGAAGGTGTTTTTGGAGATTGCAAAGTTTGAGAAGCAGCTCCTTGAGCCCTAAGACGACGCTTTCGTCGGCGTTCACATGCAGAACGATTTCGTCTAGTCTTAGTAGGAAGTGGAGAAGATTGAGGAGGAGGAATGTTCTCATCCTTAGCACTTGGGTGTTTAGGTTGTGGTCTCTTAGGTTGAACAATAGGAGAAGAGGAAGGTCTCTTCTCTCCATAAGAGGAAGGAGGAGGAACTGCTCCATATAAGGGAGGAATATTTGGTTTAGGAAGGAGACCAAGTCCATCATGACGAGGAGGTATAGGTCTACTCTTAGGAAGTTTATTAGATATAGGCATAGTCACATCCATAGGAATGGGTTGGGAATCTTCTTGAGGAAAGACATTAGTTTTATCTTTCAAAGGAAGAACCTCCTTCTCAAGAATGATAGGAATATCAAGTTTGGGTGTTCTAGGTTCACTTAGAGATAGGATCATATCTGTTTTCCACTTTTGATAAGATTTGAAAAGATGATCACTTCGCGAAGGAAGAGATTGGAATTGTTTAGGCCAAAAGTAATCTATAGGAACACTAGAAGTTCTTTCAGCTGGTTTAAAGAGACTATGATTGACAGTAACAACTTCACCATTATGGGGAAATTTCAAACACTTGTGAATAGGAGAAACAATAGTTTCATGGAAGATAGCCAAGGATAGCCAAGCTTCACACGAAATTGTTCGGAAGATGGAATAATAGCAAAGTTCACATCAAGGGATTTGTTATGGACCTCTATAGGTAATATAATAGAACCAATTGCAGGAGAAGAAAATGCATCAAATAATTTCACAATCACATCTGTTTTGTCATAAATCACTTGATTCAATTGCAAAGTAAAAAGAAATTCTTCAGTAATGATATTAACCATGCAAGAAGGATCAATAAGCACTCCACGGCAAGGTGTATTTTTGACTTTTGCAACTATATATAAAGGACCATCAAGTGCCCTGATAGTTTCAATGGAATCAAATGTGATGGAAGGTTCTTTAGGGATTTTCTGTTGCTCCACAAAGTTAATCACATTCGGAGTCATAGACACAAGATCATCAGGTGAGACAAAGGAATCAGTAGTATCAATCGCATTAGAGGTATGAGAAGGCAATGGATCAGTAAAAATCTGAAGATTTTGGTTAGGAAGAGCTACAGATTTGTTGCCTTTATCATTCACACCAGAAACAGAGATAGTATTATTATCAATCAAATCTTGAATTTTACCCTTTAAAGAAAAACATTTTTCAGTATCATGCCCAGGTTGACGATGAAATTGACAAAAAGATTTGTTATCAAAATAAGGTGAAGTAATCTTTGCAGGATCAATTTGCCTTATAGGAGGAAGAGTACGCACATTTTGTTCCAATAATTTATTCATAATACTATGCAATGATTCATTCAAAGGAGTATACTTTCTTTCTTTCTTGAAAAACTTAGAAATAGGAGGCACACCTGATGCTGCATTCACATTGTTGTTGATGATGTTTTCATTGAATTTGATGGAATCTCTGTTCAGTTTAAACTTTCCAAATGGTTGTTGACTACTATCACCCTTATCACTCGGAGCCATAGGATGTGATTGTTCCATTTGACTCACAGTCAGTTGATAATTGTGAAGAGTTGCACACAACTGTTGGAAAGAAGTAAACTCAGAAAACATAAGTTTGTCTCGAATGTCTTTTTGTAAATTAGAAATAAAGATTCTTTGAATATCATTGTCAGGCACTGGAAAAGAAATTTGAGCATACAAATGCTTATATCTACCAATGAAATCAGTCACTTTTTCTTAGACACCTTGTTTGCAATGCATTAAATCAATCAAAGTAACTTTAGGACTTATATTGTTTTGAAATTGTTGAATGAAAGCATTTGCAAGTTGTTCGAAAGAAGTAATAGAATAGGAAGGCAACGAGCAATACCATTGTAGGGCTTTGTCTCTTAATGTTCTAGTAAACAGTTTTGCAAGCAACCTTTGGTCATAAGCAAAATCAGTACATATTGTTTGAAAGGTCTTAACATGTGTTAGAGGATCACCCTTACCATTATAAAGCTCCAAATGCAGGATTTCAACATGTTTAGGGGGGATAGCTTGAACAATGTCAAGAGAAAGTGGGCTCGCAACGTCAAATGTGGGCACACTAAACTTAGATTGATTCATAGAGGCAATTTGTTGCTGTAAAGAAGAGACAGTTTGTGCAAGATTGTTAATGGTCGCTTCAGTCGAAGAGTTCATATTAGACGTGTTAGATTGTGATGGAGGTGTTATGTTATTGAAAGAAGGTAGAGAGTAAGGTGGTGGGACACTATGATAGTTAGTCATAGGAGATGATTGGATAGGAGGAACACTACAAGGAGGAATGGAATGGTTAAATGAATTGCCCCCTTGCATCATGTTCATTTGTGGAGATATAAGAGGAACACTCACTGAAGGAATGAATGAAGAAGTTGGATTGAATGAAGGAAGAGGGTTGATCAAAGAAGAGGGATTGCCCCCATGACTGGTGATCATAGGAGGAATGTCTTGTGTTGAAGTAGTCATTATGTTTGATGTAAAAGTAGGTATACTAGCAATAGAAGTCATCAAAGGAATAGAATGATTGTCTTGAGTAGGAGGTTGTGTATAACTTAAAGTTTCGGCACAACTTTTCATAGGCATCACATTTGAATCCACAATGTGTGCAATACCACGCAAAATATCAATTCCATTCTTATCACTTTGAAGCATACGGTTTAGACCCTCAATTAAAGGAAGAGCTTGACTATCAGGGTATTCTTGAGACATCCATTGTCGAAAATCGTCAAATTGGTTATCCAATTTTGAAAGTTGTTCTACAGAAACCTCATGGAGAGCTTCTTCATCATTAAGAGGATTAGAAGAATTACCCATGTCCTCGTTAAAAAGACCATTCAAATTAGGTTCCATCTCCTTAGTAATTAAACCTTGGAAGGACTTAATTCTAAGGCTTCGTCTAACGGGAATAGTGTAGGTAGGGCTTATTGTTGTAAAACTCATGCACTAAAGAAAGAGAGAAGATTTTGAATTTTAGAGGTAGCAAACTTCAGTGAAACCAGCCAATCTTCCAGATTTAAGCTGTTAAATACAATCAGGAAAATCTCCCGAAATTTCAGAAAAAATGTCCGGGACCGTGGCGCTCGGAGTGCACACGGTCCTCGCAACTTTTTTCGAATTTTGCAGGGATGAAAGTTATGATGATTTTACAGCTAACCTGAAAAAATTGAGTGATTTTACGATCTGTAGATAGGCCAAATTAAATTTGCAATCTCGAAATTGAACCCTACCAAGATTGTCGAAACATGCAAAATTTGAATTTTGAAAAAGAGAGGGAAACTAAAATTTTGAATTTTATGATTTTAGAGGGAATACCAAAAGCAATGCAAGTTTTGAAATTTGAAAGTTGACTCAATTTCACGCAAAATTCAATTTTGAAAGCGGAAACCAAAGTTGTTGTAATTAAGCACTTAATTTCAAAAGTCACAAATTGCAAAAAATTTGGATAAATCACTGAAATTTCAAATGAATGATAACACACTTTTCAGATTTAGGACTGTAAGAAACACAATTTTGACACAAATTCCAATTTCAACAGTTTTTGAATGATTAGAAGCCTCAATCACAGCAATCGCTAGACCAACTTTGACTGTAATTTTGAAAGTGTTATAATTGATAAAATCAACCAAAATTCTGGATTTTAGCAGAAAAATACAGTAAGATCTAGCTCCCGAAATTTCGGAAAAAATGTCGGGGACGATGGCGCTCGGAGTGCACATGGTCCTCGCAACTTTTTTCCAAATTTTCAGGGATGAAAGATATTATGATTTTATTGCAGAATCCAAAGTTACAGCTGATTTGGAGATGTTTTGATCAGTGAAATTGTCGAACAAAGGTTGAATCAAGAGGGTTTCAAAAATTAGGGTTTTGACACTTAACCACTTAATTTTCAAAATTAAAGCACAAATATGAATTGATAATTTGTAATAGAAGGGCAGATCTGAAACAAGCATTTAACAATTAAACATTTCACAAGTTTAATTACTTAAAAAGAAAATTTAGGGTTTTTATGCAATTAACCTCTAGAATTTTGCAAAAGATCAAACATGGAAATGTAACCAAGGAATCCAATTTTCAGATCTAACTATGAATAATCAGAAAGGATGTTCACGTCGGGTTCACCAAAATGTAAAGCGGAAAATCGCGATCGAACCCTAGTTGCTCTCCCCTCTTCCAACTCCAAGGAGAGAGAAGGGAGGTTCACTAGGGTTGATGGTTTTCACTTAAGGGAGAGACTTTACATTCAAAAGAGGGGTTGAAACCCACAAGATCCAATCCCACACAATGCAAGATTGGATGCTAAATGTGTTTCAAGGGTTAAGAAAGCAAGGCTGCCCTCTTTTGTAAAGAATGTTGATAGAAGAATTAAGCTAGGAATGCATAGAAAGTGACAAAGATTCGCTTATAAACTGAGATAGGGATATAGGATGAAGCTGCAGACCTGGAATTAGTAGTAAAATGTCGATACGGCACTGTCCTACAAATTTGAGCAAAATTTGACAGGACGATGGCGCCCGGCATGCACACAGTCCTCCGAAAAATCCGCGAAACGAAGGGGGATCTGTTCGTCTCTGTACAAGGATTCCAGATCTTCAATTTCAGCCGCGTACCTGCAACCTACACACAGAAAAACGAAGACGATTGGGGGGTTAGGGATTAGGGGTTTGCCTTTAGGTCAAACCCCGGTTTTGGAATTAACCAAGAAATGAGAAATTGCTGTAAATGTAATGTAAAACAAGTACTAATACCTTGTTGTAAGGATGTTTGTATCCTTATGTGCGAAGGTATAGATGTTGTTGTTTGTTGTATGTTGTATGTTGTATGTAGCATGTAGTATGTGTTCTCCTCTTCAATGGTTGAATCCTTGTCTTGAATGCAACACTTAGCCTTGAATGGAGACTTAGAATGATCAATTGCTTGAAGGAATGCTTGAATGCTTGAATGCTTGAGTATAGTTTCCACGCTTTTTCCATCATCTCTCCTCTCTTTTCCAATGGGAGAGGCAAATGTAGTTTATATACTTGCCAATTAGGGTTAATAGACTGATTTTCCCGACCTTAGGCCGACCAGGAAAGTTAATTTTCCAATTTGTAAACATAAAGACCCGAAGTCCAAAAGAGACCGGGCCCAAAATAGGACCCAGGGACCAGGGCGCTGGGCGCCATGGTCCTGGGGACCAGGGCGCTGGGCGCCCTAGTCCTAAAGGACCAGGGCGCTGGGCACTCTGGTCCCACCTCCCAAGACAGCAGGGTGCAAAGGAGGTTCAGGCCAGGGTGCAAGAAAATGCAGTTTTTGGTGTCACAATCAGGTTTCGGGGTCTCCATTCAGGTTGCGTGTTGCGTCGCCATCGTGAAGACCGAAATTCAGTCGAAATGCAAGTGTCGCAATTTTAGGACGCTACACTAATTTTGTTATGAGTCTGATTTTGTTATGGGTCTGATTTCGTTATGGGTCTGATTTCGTTATTGATTTTGATTTCGTTATGGATTTGATTTTGATAAGGGTCTTGTTTTCGATATGGGTCTGATTTTGATATGGGTTTGATTTTTGATATGGGTCTTGTTTTCAATATGGATTTAATTTTGATATGGGTCTTGTTTTTGATATGGATCTGATTTCGATATGGGTCTGATTTTTTATATAAGTCTTGTTTTCGATATGGGTCTGATTTTGATATGGGTTTGATTTCGATATGGGTCTTCATTGATTGACTGAGTCCTGATATGATGCACTAATTAATTCATTGATTGATACGGATATGTTTCTGATGTGTTTTTTACATGCTTCACGTTTTCAAGTTGATTTGTTTTTAGTTGTTGATAGATTTGATTGAATCAAGAGTTGATGATGCATGTGTTGATTTGCAAGTAGATCTTGGTGTACTACAATCTCGGGAGTGATTCCCAAAGCCATGGACACTTATCCCGTGCTTGTAATGGGCTGATAGAGATGTTATTGAGAGATGTGGGTTATCATCTTTACTAGACATGCCCCTGTATATCATTAATCGAGGGTTACTGACGACTTTGGAAGAGAGGTGGCACAATGATACAAACACCTTTCATTTGGTGACCGGTGAGATGACAGTTACACCATAGGATTGTTATTGGCTTTTGCGGATTCCTATGGTTGGCGCTTTGCTACCCTATGAGCAGATCGAGGAGGGTGGCATAGAGGCTCTCCGTCATATTTTTTAGGATGATGAGATTAGTGGTTAGGAGATCTCATGGCAAGAGTTTTTGGATTTGGGTTACGCTTCATTGTCGTCTATATTAGCAGGTTTCACTCGTGGGTTTCTGTGTCCCGACCATAGGTCAAAGGGACTAGCCATTGGATGGGGATTGGTTCTGGAGGATATGGTGACACGGGGATGCAGGTTTGCATGGGGGTCATGCATGTTCACCTATACAAAGAGCTCCACCAGGTAGTATATCTGGGATACACTAGTCTATCAACTGGGGTGACATTATTACAGGTGTGGGCCCGAGAGTGTATACCAGTGTCGAGATCACTTGTAGACAGGGATAGGCTAGTTGGTCGGACATATGTAAATGGGTATACAGGTGTATTTGTCCAGCGTAAGCTGGGAAAACTAAAGCATTGGCGGAGGGCGTTGGATGATATTGATATGGTCATCTGGAGACCATATATGGATTATGAGGTGTGGGCAGAGGATGGGCTAGAGATGCCCTATGTATATATGTCGAGGTACCTAATTGGGCAAACACCCTTTATTATTGAGCAATTTTTGCATAGTCGTGTTCATTGACAGTATGGTACACAATAGGGGATACCACAGGGAGCCTATTTGTATGCTCATCGGTGACAGGATGTGTCAGAATGGGGGCCTACCCTAGGTAGTGAAGAAGTTGTAGGTGAATACATGTCCCTGGTGGGACAGATCTGGGATTACAGGGTCGGGGTAGTGGATGTTGGGATGATAGAGGAGTTCTCACCTACTTTGTGGCACATGTTGTGGCACGGATATCTAATCCAATGGAGCTATTACCAGCTTTTGACAATGATGAGGAGGAGCAACCACAAAGGCAACGGGGTCCTAGATGAAGAGAGGAGGATGAGGGAGAGGAGGGAGGAGATGGAGGAGGAGGTGGTGGTGGAGGAGATGGAGGTGGTGAATGAGATGGAGGTGGAGGTGGTGGTGGAGATAGAGGTGGAGATAGAGGTGGAGGGGTGGTGGAGATAGAGGTAGAGGGGGTGGAGGTAGGTGTGGTCTCATTCTTGATGCAGGTGGGGATGGTAGGATAGGTGCGGTGTTAGTTGTTCTGGGAGGGATAGAGGATGACAGGCGACATGCCCAAAGGAGGAGATCTAACTTTCTACCTCCACCAGCACCTTGGACAGGGATAGGTGTAGGTGGGACTATGACACAAGTACCCATTCAGATCAGGGTGCCCACCCACTGACAGGATTCGCAGATTAGAGCGCTACAAGTCTCAGTGTAGGAGCTGCAAGCATAGGTGTTAGCGCAGCAGTGACAGATTACATAGTTGTAGGAAGAGAGGGATATAACAGTAGAGCGTCAGGGTCAAGAAGAGGCCCTTGCTAACAGGTTAGAGAGAGCCTTGGCCGGTGCCCCACTCTGAGACACACTGAGAGAGATACTGTACTCGGCCAAAGAGGTCGAGTATTATAGGCATTTGTACGAGGAGATGGTCCCCCGAGATCATAGAGCTCCTAGTTATGCTACAGTGGTGTTTACTGGATCCAGACGTAGTCATATGAGGACAGAGAGAAGAGGTGTTACGGGGCCTGCTCAACGTGATCCATCTAGTGGAGATCTAAGAGCTGGGAAATCTGCTGCTAGTCCATCTACCTCAGGAGATAGTCATCCTGAGAGACTTGCTTTCTTGTATTGATCACTTTTGTTGTACTGATAGACATGATACCCCTTGTACATTTTGACATTTTTGAGATATATATATATATATATATATATATATGTATATATATGGCATTGATTTTCTCTGATCCACATGTGATGTGTTATTGATGATGATTGATTTATGATGCGCATTATTTGGTATGATCATACTGTGAGGATGATTAGATGCTTAGATAATAATGATGTTCTTGATCTCTTAATGTTGATTATTATATGATGATGTGAATGCATGATTCGTGATGGAATGGGTGATAATGTGATGATGTATTGTGTTTACTCTTATATGTGATGTGATGTTATCTGAATGTTTATGATTTGTGAGATGTATCTTTGAGATGTAAATGATAATGATAATGAGATGAGATGTATCTTGAAAATGAGATGTATGATAATGATATGTATCTTGAAAATGATATGTATGATAATGATAATTGTAGACACCTAAAATTGTCATGTCTAATTAAATAAATATTTTTATTTATTTAATTATTTTAGCCTAATTCTTCTATTAATTAAATAAATCTTTATTTATTTAATTAATTCATTTATCCTCTTCTAGCCTTATTTCTCATTTAAATAAATATATTTATTTATTTAAATAATCTTTTTCCTAAATTAAATAAATATCTTATTTATTTAATTATCCCACTTCTTCTATTAATTAAATAAATCTTTATTTATTTAATTAATTCATCAACCTTTTCTACCCATGACACATGTCATTCATCTCTTCATTCCTACACTACCTACTCTCTCATTATTTTATTATTTTCTCTACCTACCCTCTAATCGTAGCCGACTATTTATCTTTTACACCTCTTAATCTTATCCCTCCATTTCTTATGATGTCTTCTATATAAGGAGATGCTTCCTTCATTATCAAACCCTACCCAACTACTCTACGCTTTCGAACTTTCATATGCGATCAAGCCTACTTGCAACCACATTTCCGTTCTTTGTTGAGCTCTTGTGCACACATAAAATCTGAGAGAAAATATGTCAAGCAAGATCAATGGAGATAGGAAGAATGGAGATCCAAACCCTATTGGACATGTGATGGTCAAGAACATTATCAAAGGTTCGCAATAAAAAAATCAGGAATTTTTTTATGCAGGTTTGGAAGACCATCAGGACTGTCCAGTAAAAATTTCAGATTTTTTGGATCAATTTTGCATTTTATATGAATAAAAATTAATTTTTGGAGCAAATTAGCAATTTTTTTGGATTTTCTTACATTTTTGGAAATTTCTTGAAATTTTATAGGTGGTCTTTTTTTATGATGAATCAGATCTTTGAATTGGTTAAAAAAACGCATTGTTGAAGGTCCCTATTTCACAAAGTCTTTTGGATCTAAATTTACCTAACTTGTGTGCTTGTAGGAGGGGTATTATTGCAAAACTACTAACAAAGCTTTATTGTAGAATTTTGGCAAGGGTTTTTTATCTTTATTGTGTGCCTTATTTTCATAAACTAGTAAACACTTCAATTGGTACACTAAAATTGAACCAGTGTCTTTTGTGTCTTGGGCAATAGGCTCTTTTTGTTTCATCTTTAGAGGGTCTATCTCCCCGTGTGGTCATTATGACTACTAGTGAAGAGAGAATGACCCAAGTGGTAGCGAGAAAAAGCCATCCTCTTTCGGACCACTATAAACAATTGTATCCATGGTGAAAGCCATGGGTAACGTGTGTTGATTAGTTCATACCAACACTATGTCTCCCCATAAACCCGTTTGATCAAATTTATTTGATCAGTTGTAGGGCATAACCCCTATCGGCTGGGATCCTTCTGTATTTACAGAGCTGAAAGTGCCGCATGTATGGCCACACGAGCGGATGCCCTTACTAGCATCTTTTTGTTTTAGAAGCCAAAATCCTTCTAGTTGTTGGGTCAGGAGGTCGGACCTCTAGAGCTACCCACACACATACGGTTCTTAGTAGAGATACAAAGTTTGCCACGGGGAGTTTTCGTGGGGACTGATGCTTGGCTGCCCCGGAGAAGTGAGTGTCGATGGAGTCAGTGGGGTCAAGCATCTAAGTATCTGCTCTGAATAGCATAGCCTCGAGGGAAACCCCATGTGGGATCAACAACTATTGTCCTGGTCAACCATAAGAATTGTGCTCGTCTCATTTTGAACAATCAAACATCAAAACATTGTGTCTTCAAGTGTATGAAAAACATTTTTACATCAAACAACACACTTTTCTTTGATTCATTTTAAGTCTAAAAACTTGCAAACATTGAGTCCTCATCAACATTATGTCCTCTTGTCATGAAAAAATAGTCAAAAATTCAGATTTGGTCACAACAAACAACTTCACAAATTAAAAAAATTTACAGTCCAACAAACAAGAGCAATCAGTTTCAGAATTCTTGAGCTTCCTAAGTTATTTCTCTAGGTTTTCATCTAGAATTCAACCTATCTTTGGGTCTCACAAAGTCTATCATTGCTTTACATCTTGCATTGCATTCACATTTGTCTAAACTTGAGTCAAAAGGTCACTTGCTTGTCCTCATCTTGCTTTGTCAACATACTACATACAACAACATTTTGCTAAGTGGTCCCTCATCAAGGTCTATCACCTTTGGGTCTCATTTGGTCTTACTTAGAGTCAAGGTCAACTTACCTCATCAAGAGAAACTATCATCTCTTTGGAAGTCACACCTACTCTACTACATACATACTTGGTCTTACGCTTTGGACATTGCAAGTGCACCTCAGATTCATTTACATTCCATCCAACTCTTGGTCTTCCATACCCTTTCCATTTTCATCTAGTCTCACACATCTTTGTCAAGACCTAGTTCATGGTTGAAACCCATTTCCAAAAATCTAGGAGAGAAGCTAAAGAGGCTCAAGAGTCCGCAAACATGAGTGCCTATGAGTATGACAATGATGTATTTTTCAATTCTCATCATACTACATTACCTGACATGGATGCCTATAGAAACATTCCAAATGTTGAGAACATGGACAATATAAACAACAATGATACACACAATTACGATATGGACAACTTTTTTTGTACATTCAACAGAAGTGGAAGACTCCATTATGGATCCCCGTTTCAATCGATTGGTTGTGGAAATAATAAGGAGAGATAGACAATATTTCTTACAAGTGATGGCACAAAGTGGAGCCAAGATCCCTCATGATTTTGATATGTCTCAAATAATGGACCATCGACCTTTGCAACAACCTCACCTCAACATGGATCAAAGGAGGCCTAATAGTGGAGGCAATAGAGGACCACATATGGTGCCTAAATCACGATCATATTTGTTTCAAAAACCTAAGGTCCCACATACACATGGTCAAGCATATAATACTCACCTTCACAGACCATTATGGAAGTCTTATGCAAAAAAATACTCAGTCACATGCCAATTCTAAGGACCAACCACCAAAGCAATTGGATATCCAAAGGCATGTTCAAAATTTGAACACAAGGAAACCCCACGTAAAATTTGGGGGCAACGCATTAGAAAAAACTCATGACATGCCTATAGAGTATGGTATACATGAACAAAACAAATATTCCATTCCTCATCATGACTCTATAACAAGTGGTTATTATACACAAAATCACTATAGACCTCCTCCATATGAACATGTGTATGATCAATACCATCCATATATGCAACATACTCCTTCTCCACCCGGTGGTTAAGGAATGGGGTATGGTCCAAGAAGTTGGTCTCCACCTAAGAACAATTTGGAACAGCAAATAAAGGACTTACAAAAGAAAATGGAGGACATAAATACACCGAAGCCAACTTACACAATGAGAGACATATGTCCCTATCCATTTGACAAAAGCATTCCAATGCTTCCATTTCCTACACACTTTGTGACACCTAAATTTGATAAGTACAGAGGAAAAGGGGATCCTAAGGCACATATAAGACAATTTTTCATAGCTTGCATTGAGGTAGCAGCAGAAGAGAAATATTTGATGAGATTATTCCCACAAAGCTTAGGTGATCAAGCTATGGAATGGTTCTCCCAACTCCCACCTGGAATTAAGTCCTGGGGTGACTTAGTAGAGGCATTTATCCAACATTTCTGATACAACATAGAGACAGACATATCGTTCAATACTTTGTACAACACCAAACAAAGGGATGGAGAGTCTTTTTCATCATTTTTACAAAGATGGAGGAATCTAGCCAGCAAATGCTCTTATGAAATTCCACAAAAACAAATGGTAGAGATGTTCACCTAGAATGTTAACAAAGACATTGGTTATGACTTAAGAAAAGCTTGTTTGTCCACCTTCAAGGACGTCATTGGAAAAGGCTTAGCAACAGAGAAGGTCCTAATTGAGCAAGGCATCATCAAAATATTCAAAGAAAACAAAGAGGACTATAAAGGAAAGGACAAGCCAAGATTTTGGAATAAAAACAAGAACACAGTCAATGATGGTGTTGTGGATGCCAATACAGTGCGACCTAAAATCGTTTTTTTCCAGATCAAGCTCTACAAACAATCAGGTGAATACTCAAACAACTTCAAAGTCACGAAGGAAGTACACCCCATTGGGAGAACCACTAGAATCAATTTTCAAGAAGCTAGTGGCAAACAAAATAATAAAAATCCCAGATCTGACTCCATATGAGCCAAAGGTTAAACCAAATTGGTGGAATGATGATGAATATTGTGAATTTCATAAGAGAAAAGGACATAAAATAGGAAATTGTCATCGATTGAAGAACATTATACAAGATCTTATCGATAGAGGTGACATTGAGATAGAGGGATGCTCATCCAATCAAGAACATGAAATGTTTAAAGAACCATTCCCAAAACATGACAAGGGAAAAGCTAAAGCCACAGATGACCAAACCTGTTACTACTTATCAAGTTGCCATTAGTTTTTATATCCAAAGTCATACTATATACTCTAGTTGGTTAACTCTACCGAATCATGCAGTCGGTATACATAGAGAAGTGGATATGCACAGTCTAATCGGTTATAGAAGAAAGTAGTCACAGAGCCCAATATGCACTGAGCTGTCTACCGAGCAGCAAAGATAATACACCAAGATGACATACACAGAGTGAAACATGCTACCAGATTCATTGAACCTGGACACACATATGAAAACGTGTTACAAGATCGAGGCACATCTAACCCTTATCACATTGGAAATTGCACTTAAAGATTGTGTATGATTTTGAGATCAATCTAACCAATGAAATATTTTGTATAGTTATTCATTCGAGGAATCATGTTTGAAAGATCGAAGCAATGAATAGGATCACTGACATAAGAGATCTATTTATACAACATGAGTTAAGGGTGTATGAATGAGAAAAAGAAGACTGTTACAGAGACATAGAGGTCACCGAGACGGTTTTCAAAGAATAGTCAAAGAATAGAGTAAATAGAAGGGTTTACGGAGGTATGCTAGAAGCAAGGTAATCTATTCTGAGCACATAGAATCTGCTATAACATTTATGATGTAAAGTTGTAGATAGTTGTAAAGATTTTATTGAGCATTTTGAAGTTGTAAGAGAAACCTTTAACAGGGTAAAAGACTCTAATCAAGTCTATAAATTGAACCAAGTGCAGCATTTAGATTAAGTGTTATAAAATCCTTTAGCAAGGTAGATCTAACAGATCTTGATACTCCTAACAGGGTAAGCTATCAGAAATAGCTAAACATGTAGCTCTAACTAAGCACTCTTTATTATTGCAGTAGTGAAGTTGTGGGTGCCATCCCCACCGCAGTTTTTCTCTCTAACCAAGAGTTTCTACGTAACCAAAATATATGTGTTATGGAGTGAATCATGTATGATTGTTATCTATTTGTTTTAACTTTATTTTATGTTATTGCACTATTTGGTTTATGCATAACAGTAAAGTCATTATTCAAGAAAAGTTTTGGAGTACTGATTCACCCCTCCCCTCTCAGTACATTAGCTTTCCATATTGGGCCTAACAAACACAACTATACCAGAGCATCATATAACTATGATTCAACTATCAATCACATCTCGATGGACAATTATGTCTCTACCATTATCATCAAGGACAGATCGTCAGCGAATTCTACACAAAGACCCACGATTGTCCTAAAAGGCATTGGATCTTCTTCCGAGCCAACCTCTGAATGTAATTTCACAACTCGTTGAGGTAAATTCACCTTGCAAGGTACTCCAGCTAAAACCACCACTTCCTCATCAACCAAACCTGAGTATGACCTTGTAGAACAGTTAGGGAAGACACCCGCGCTTATCTCCATCCTTGAGCTCTTACGCATATCTTCTACACATAAAGCTTGTAACGTCATAAATTGTACGCACTTGCTAAAACGGTACAATTTAACACCTAGTTTAGCACCCGCCTTGGCACAGTTGCATTTTGCATTTCATTTCCCCTTTAACACTTAATTAATCAAATTAATTAGGTCTAAAGGTTCTATTTCATCATCTTCCACATCACAAAGTCGGGCCCTTTCATTAAAGCATGCCCCTTTCATTTTATTCCTCCAATACATCACTTAATCAAAAACCCTAATTAGGCCCTATTCTGAGCTTGGGGGCTTGATTTCGGGGGTCAAAACATCTCGAAATCACCTGTCACTTCGGGATTCTCTCTAAAATCATCATATCTGACGGCCCTGAAAATTTGGTGAAAAGTTGTCGGGACCGTGGCGCCTGGAGTGCACACGGTCCCGAACATTTTTCCTGAAATTTTAGGAGCTCGATCCAATCATAAAATAAAGCTTAACCCCAAGAAATTGGCGGGATATTCGATCTCTAGGTCGACCAAAAGACAAAATTGCGACCTAGGGTTTCATACATAAGAGCTCTCTTTCTTCATTTGAAAGGATCGGATTTTTGTTTCCAGGAACCTCATATGCAGTGAAAGAGCAGATCTTTGAAGACTTCAACATCTTACAACATCCCTCTATCAAGCATTTATCAATTCCATTCATCCATTTAGGGCTTGGAAGACATTGAAGAACAATAGGAGATTACCGACTGAAGATTGGCTTGTACCTCTCCCTTGAGGGTTGGGTATGATTTCATGTTGTTTTCATGTCTTTGCATAAAGCTTCAATATCTCATTTATTCATGATTTAGATCACTTTGCATCTTGATTTAGAGCATTTACATTATCATTTACAAGCAATTAGGGTTTACTTTCTAGGTTGCTCTAGTTTGCTTTCTTGCATTTTAGGACCTTGCACACACACTAGGTCTGCACACACCATACATTTTACAAAACAACTTGGCTATTCGTGGAGGTGGAAATCACCGAAGCGGGGGTTTGACTAAGGCAAAACCCTATATAGCCGCCCATACACCCTTTTTCAGATATAAGTGCAGGTTTCGGGACTCGGACGACGTCGCAGGATACAGATCCGGAGAGAACAGGTCGAGACAACACTCTGTATTAAATTGCAGAGTAGAAGACTGGGACAGGGGCACTGGGCACCCTGGTCCCTGGGACAGAGGCGCTGGGCGCCCTGGTCCTCCGGACAGACAGCTTTCCGACAGTGTTTCAGAGTGCAGAACGACAGTTTTCGGTGTAGTTTTCAGGACAGTGGCGCTCGCACCCCCGTCCCGCACATTTTCAGTCCGATTTTGACTCCAGGTACACATCTGCATTCTTATTTCATCCTTGTATTTACAGCTTTCCATTGTTTAAGTTCAATTCTGTAATCTTGTTGTTAGCTCATACTTGCATTTTAGGGTTAGGAATTGAACTTGCATAATCTTACCTTTCAATTACAACAAAGGAATAGAAACCCTAATAGGTAGCCCGTGGCTCTCTCTTTCACAAAAAGAAGTAGCCAATTGTGTGATACCTCTAGGCTCTTTCGTATTCCGTAATGTGTGATAAAAGGTAGGATTAGGGCATGATAACCTAGTCTCGCTTTTTCCCCCACACATTTTTGGTGAACCCGACGTGAATCTATCATTGCTTCTTCTTGCATTGCATCTATTAGATCTAGATCTAGATTTAGTGTGTTTTCATTTCATTTTCATTAAAAAGAAAGAAAAAAAAAAGAGTGTGTTTCTTTGCATTGTGTGTTTAAATTTCATGCAATTTTTATTTCAAAATGTCCGACTTTTATTTGCAAAATGTTCATGCTTATGATGATTATTATGAGTATAGCCAAGATGAATTAGATGAAGCTTTAGATGAGTTTTTGAACCCTAAAGATGCCAAACCTTCATTTTACCAAAAACTCATAAACCTTGTTACTATGCCATTTCGTTGTGATGAGAAAGATAAGTTGAATGAGTCCTCTCAAGGGTACATTCCTATCAACTCTTCCACTAAATCTAGTAACATGGTTGTTTTCAACAATCCCCTCTATGAGGAGATGTCTCCTTTTGAATCAAAAGATAAACCTTTTAATAGATATGATCATGCTTTTTTGGATGATGCTCTTGATGACTTTGTGGCTTTATCGAAATCTTTAAACAAGAACAAGACTTCTAAATTAGTTAACATGATAAACTTGAATGAGCATAAAAAGCCTCTCTTTGAAGTCCAAGGAGCTTATCCTTCTCCCACCTTTCAAGGTCCTAAATCACCTCTCCTTACTGTCCAAGGAGGGTATGATCATGATTCCTTTCGTACTCCGAATAAACCAATCATCACTGTGCAAGGAAGAAAACCTATAAGTCCTTATAATTATGCCAAGCAAATAACTAGAGAGAGTTATCATGCGGTTGCCCATACTTATCATACCAGAAATAATAGGCAGCCTAGTCCTCCTCCTGTTATCCCAGTTTCCCTTCCGAATCCTCAACCGATTCTTCCACAAGCTCCACGTATTTCACAAGTTCTTGGCAAGGAATATGATCTCATAGAACAACTTAAAGCTACCCCTGCTAAGATATCCCTTTGGGATTTGATTCAAACTTCTTCCGCTCATCATGGAATGTTACAAGACGCCTTGAAAGATTTGAATGTTCCTCCACCGAATACATCTAGTAATATAGCATCTTTGGTTAACTCTGCGATGAATCCTAAAGCTCAAATTGTGTTTACCCAAGATGAGTTGCCTACTAGTGAAATCCAACATCAATATGATCCCTTGATGATTGTGGTTATCATGAAAGACACTGCTATAAGGCGAACACTAGTAGATAATGGCTCTGGTCTTAATGTGTGTAGCATTAATCTTTTACATAAGATGAATGTGGATACATCTCTAATTGAGCCAGACTCTCATCCTAGTCGAGGCTTTGATAATGTGGCTAAAACTTCATTAGGTACTATCACCTTACCCATCACAGTGGGGCCTGTTACTTTGCCTACACCTATCCATGTTATGTTGGGAAATCTAACGTACAACTTGCTACTAGGGAGACCTTGGATTCATAGTATGCAAGTTGTCCCCTCTACATTGCATAGACAAGTTAAATTTATTTATAACAATAAGACATATACCTTGATAGGTGATACTAATTTTCAAGCTTGTTTGCAAACATCTACTTCCAAGGGGGGTTCTTCTAAGCCGTCCTCATCTAGTGATGACTCTTTAAATAAGATACCTATCGGTGAATCCTCGCTCTCCGATGATCAAAATTCTTCGGATGAGTCTGAAGCTCTTGAAGAAGATTCTTCTCGACTTGAAACTACACATAAGAAGGATTTTGATCCTGGGAAGATCCTCGAAGAAGATGATTGGGGATCTCTTGATTTTAATCCCACCTTTGTAGGTGAATATAAGGTTCCTTCTAGAGAGCTTAAAGTTGAAAAGAAGGAAGAAGCTAAAAATCAATCAATCTTACCCGAACCTATGAGTAATAATTTTGTGGCCGCTTCTCAAACTTCTTCTCCTCACACCTCTAATTATGAAGAGTTTGATTCTTTGTCTTATGAAAAACCACCTTCTCTTCCTGAAATGGCTGATCGTTATGGTCATGGTTTTCGCATTTTTGCTAAGCATGGGTATCATAGAAATGGTTGCGGTGCTCATGAACAAGGGATAAAAGTTCCTCTAGAGATTAATTTTCACAGTTATGCCTTTGGACTTGGCTATAATCCCTGCAAGCGCACTAAAGCTTCTAAAAGACCATGCATTAGTGTTAATGTTATTTCTACCTCTCTATCACTGCAACACCCCGAGTACAGTGATGGGGATCCTTCGTGTGATTGTGCTTTTGACGTTTTCCCTACCGATGATGCTTTAGCTGAATTTTTAGGAGCATATGACACTCTTCCTCGTTATCATCACAATAGGGGACTCCCTTATTGTTTGAACACTGAAGCCTACTTTGGAAAAGAGATGGATAATGATGAGATTGTGAAATAATTCCCTCAGCTAAAGGATACTCCTCAACAAAGCAATCTTCTCATAAGTGACACCACTAATGTTAAGATGGACCCTTGCAATAAAGAGAAAGTTATTAAAATTGGAAAATGTTTGGATGGAGAGGAACAAAAACAATATGAAGATTTATTGCATGAATTCCCCGAGATCTTTGCTTGGACATACTCTGACATGCCTGGTATAGATCCTAAGATTGTTACTCATAACATTGTCTTAGTTCCTGATGCTAAGCCAGTGAAACAAAAGATTCAAAAAATGAATCCTAAGGTAGCTTTGCTTGTTAAGGCTGAGATTGAAAAGTTATTGGAGGCTGGATTTATCCGCCCTATTGATTATTCCCCATGGATTTCAAATATTGTCATTGTGGCTAAACTAGATAACAAAATAAGAATGTGTACCGACCTTCAGGATCTAAATAAGGCTTCTTTAAAAGATGATTTTCCTCTTCCAAACATTGACATGATAGTTGATTCTACGGCAGGACATGCCTTGTTATCCTTCATGGATGGTTTTTCAGGATACAACCAAATTTTTATTAACCCTCAAGATCAATTCAAAACCACTTTCACTACTCCTTGGGGTACGTTTTGTTGGATAATGATGCCTTTTGGACTTAAAAATGCCGGTGCAACTTATCAACGAGCGATGACCCTTATCTTTCATGATTATATGCATAAGATTTTAGAGGATTATGTTGATGACATTCTAGCCAAATCCTTTCTTCGCATGGATCATATTAAAATCCTTCGTCAAATCTTTGAAAGGATTCGTAAATATCACATGCGCTTGAATCCCCAAAAATGTGTTTTTGGTGTAGATAGTGGAAAACTATTAGGATTCATAGTTTCGCATCGTGGGATTGAGGTGGACACTAAGAAAATAGATGCTATTGTCAACATGCCACCTCCTAGAAATGTGTCTCAACTTAAAAGCTTACAAGGAAAGATTCAAGCTATTCGTAGGTTTGTATCTCAACTTGCGGATCGTACTTTTCCTTTCACTCAAATTCTCAAAAAGAATATCACTTTTCAATGGAATGAGGATTGTCAGCAAGCATTTGAAGATTTAAAACTGTATTTAACTAATCCTCCTATCCTTCGACTGGCTGAACCTTCTAAACCTTTCCTTATTTATACGGCTACATCCTCTCATGCTCTTGCAGCATTATTGGCACAACATGATAAAGATGGTAAAGAATGTCTGGTTTATTACATAAGTCATACCTTACTCGATTATGAGACCCGATTTTCTGCGATAGAAAGACAATGCTTGGCCTTGGTGTTTGCGACTCAGAAATTGAGACATTATCTCTTAAACTTAGAAGTCCACGTCATGGTAAAGTTTGATCCGTTGAAGCATCTTTTCTCTAAAACTGATTTATCAGGACGCCTAGCTAAGTGGGTTATGATGTTAACTGAATTTGACCTTAAATTTGTTTCACAAAGAGCAATTAAAGGGCAAGCGTTGACCGATCACCTAGCTGAGGCCCCTTCACCTTTCTCCTTCCCTAACCCTGAGTCTTTTCCTGACGACTTCATTCTTTCTATAGGGAAAGATGAAACTTGGGAGTTATACTTCGATGGCTCTAAGTGTCGTACGGGATCGGGGGCAGGTGTTGTTCTGATTTCTCCTACAAAGAAACCCATTCCCTTATCCTATCGTCTAAATTTCTTGTGTACCAATAACATTGCTGAGTATGAGGCTCTTATAGCGGGAATAAAAGCAGCCTTAGCTCTGAACATAAAACACATACATATCTATGGAGATTCGCAATTGATTATAAGACAAGTAACATGAATATATCAAGCAAAACAAGACAAATTATCACAATATAAAGACCTTGCCATCTCTTTATTACAAAAATTTGATTCTTATACCATGGAACCTGTTCCTCGAAAATATAATCGACATGCGGATGCAATGGCATGTGTGGCTTCTCTTGTATCTTTAGAGGACCCTGTGGTTGATCTTAAATTTGTTATTCACAACCTTGTTTCTCCAGCTATTGTAGATGATCCTAGTCTGGTAACATGTTGTGACTTTATAGACTCAGATGAATGGTACTCGCATATCGTAAGATATTTGACCGATGGTACCTTTCGTGATTCTGCTAATAGAAACACTAGGGCTAGAATCCGCAAGTTGTCTACTAGATATATCATTCTTTCTAATGTCCTTTACCGAAGGGGTTATGATGCTCTTCTCCTTCGCTGTCTTAACAAATCAGAAATCCCTGTTGCTCTTGAAGAGGCGCATTCAGGTGCCTATGGGGGGCATTTTGGAGGCAAATCCTTGGTTCATAGATTGCTTCGTATGGGATACTATTGGCAAACTATGCAGAAGGATTCTTTTTCATTTGTTAAGAAATTTCATCAATGTCAACAACATAATAATTTGATTCATGCTCCTACCCAAGAACTCCGTTCTCAAGTAGCTTCTTGGCCTTTTTCCGCATGGGGTTTGGATCTTATTGGTAAAATCTCTCCTCCTTCATCTCAAGGACACACCTTCATTATAACCGCAACAGATTACTTTACGAAATGGGTAGAAGCTATTCCCCTTCGCTCTACCACTGCTGAAGTGATTTGTCAATTTCTTCTAGAAAACATCATTTCTCGATTCGGGATACCTTCTACTATAATCTCAGATAATGGGACATCATTTAAGAACAAGGACGTGAAGAAATTCCTCGAGAATTATCATATCAAACATCGATTTTCTACACCATACTATCCTTAGTCAAATGGTCAAGCCGAATCATCCAATAAGATAATTGAACAAATTCTTCGCAAAACCGTGAATAAGCATGGTAAGGATTGGAGTAATCAGCTAATCTATGCTCTTTGGGCCTACCGAACGAGTGTACGAATTGCTACAGGAACTACTCCTTATAATCTTGTTTATGGTGCTGATGCTATTATGCCTTTAGAGTTAGAGATTCCATCACTTAGGGTTTCTCTCAAAGGTATAGTAGATGATGACTCTTATAGAGAACAACGACTTCAACAGCTTGAGATGCTTGATGAACAGCGTATAAACGCTCTTGAGCATATTCAAGCGTATCACAAAACTCTACAACGAAGCTATAATGATAAGGTTATTCAACGTTCCTTCTCAGTAGGTGACTTAGTCCTCTATGAGAATCAGCGCAATGTGAATGCCTTACCTGCAGAAAAGGGAAAATTCAGTCCTAATTGGCTTGGACCATATATCGTTATTGAGGATTATGGATCAGGTGCTTACAAAATAGCGGATGTAGACGGTACGCCTCTTAAAGAACCTATAAATGCTATGCACTTGCGTAGATATTATGCTTAATTCTTCATTCCTTATTTATCTTCTTTTCAGTTCTTCAACATTGGGTAATATGTTAGTATCTCCTAATTAGAGCAAAATAGAATTAAATGTTATGATGTTTAATCTATATTGCTTCGTTCTTGACAAGCGTGTTTCCTTACTTCATAGTTTGTCTTGAATTCATTTATGTAAGTTGTAAAAGATTTACATTTCCATTATGCTAGCATATTATACAGTGTCTTTATGTGTTAAGTAGAATCGTATCATGTTGTGTTTAAGTTCAAAATTAAATCACGTTAGTTATATGATTCTTCGACTTAATGCATATTTCTTCCCTATCATCAATGTAGTACTTGATTAAATATTTAATTAAGTCACACATGTATCAATTTAATCATGGTGCATTGAGAAATCAATCATATGGAAATTAAATTCTGAACATACATGTACATTTACCAAATGTATTAGATTTAATCAAAGCAAAATATACATTGTTTTAAGCATTAAAGATAACACATTTGAGGCAAAAGAGAAGCATGTATATATACATATATATATATGTGGATCGTATACAAATATAGGTCACTATACATCCAAAATGTGACCTCTCCTACATCATAAAATCATCTCCTATCCCTAGGACTAGTGGCTGGAGAGTGTCAACTGGACGCTCCCTCCTAATCTGGCCGTGAAGGTGGACCCATCGGTGTGTAGCGCGATACAGACTGTGAGTGACTCCGAGAGGAACTCCTACGATCCCTATCCATAAGGATCGCACGATAGGAGGTAGCCTCGGCCTGAGCTGCTGCTAGATCTCGCCCCGCCCGCTGAAGGTCCTCTGATAGGATTCTCTCTCTCTCCCTCCATATGTCTACCTGAACTCAGAATGGGGAAAACAAGTCCTCATGCCGACCTGCGTTCCCCTGAGGCCTATAGGCAATCTGTGAGGAACTGGGGATCTGTGCTATCATGGAAATGTCTGTCACTGCCTGCTGAATCAGGGAACACCACTCCTGCACATTAGCTGTGGCAGTAGAATAGATTTTTTTTTGTATTAGTACCATTCTATATCATCAAAACATTAATAATCAATTTAAACCTACTATACCTGGGTCTCCCTCGCGCCAGTAGGGATCATGATACGGTAGCATCTATGATTGGGATCTACTAGGCTCCCCTCGCTCGACTAATCTGTGCACGATGGGTGTAGGCTAGACGGTACTAGCAACAGGTCTCCGTATCGCCTCATGTTCCCCCTGTTGGGGAATAAGAGGAGGATCCAGAGCTATGGTATCATCCCCTGAATGGTGAGGAGCTGCATCTGACTCCTCCTCATCATCTCTATCCTCATCTGCATCCTCATCCTCATCTGCATCCTCGTTCTCCTCATCATCAGTTCTCTCCTCCTCGTCCTCCTCCTCCTCGGCGCTGGGCTGATCGCCTGTAGGTGGATCAGGATCTCCTGCCTCCTCATGACCCTCTCCCTCCTCTGGCTCCTCTGACCTGGATCCCTGGTCCTCATCTCGGTCTCCATGTCTCCATGGGCCTGGATGGCCTGTCGGGTGATCCGGTGGAAAGATAGGACCTGGATATGATCTCATAAACCATGAGACATACCTGCGCTGTGCTCCAGGCTCTGCAGAATAATCAGTGACTACATCCTGATCAGATCCCTCTATATCTATAGTCTTGATGTCATCTATTGTCGGTCTCGCTACTGCTCTAGGTCTGGGAAGGACCCGTGAGTGTCGAGTATAGATGGGCACATCGGCTGGAACACACTGCTCTAGCCCGAACTACCTCCATACTCGATCAAAGTAGAAAGGGACTATGATGTGTGAATATCATCCCTGTAGTAGGCGGTTCCTCTGTAAGCATGCTAACTGTCTCTCCATCCCATCCCATCTGTGCATCTGCAGGTAAGGTCTCCACACTGTCACCTCAGTTGTCAGTCTATCAAAAATCATGCTCCAATATAACAGATCTTCAAATCTCCACTCGCTGGTAAGTGGATAAGCAAACACCCTAGGTCGCTCGCTAGCCGTACTCAGCAGAAAGCCAACAGGCCTGGTGCATGTGAAGTGCTCTAAAATCCATACCTGCAGAAGTGTGCATGTCATCAAACTGCAACCCTGTCCAAATACATACTCCTCAAGGTCATGATAGAGATGTGCAAGCATACTCCGACCCCAAGCATACACTCTCCTGTGTCTCTCCATCACTCTGATGAACCATGTGAGACCCCCATGCATGTGCGTGCCTCGCCCATTAGGGCAGACGGCTAGTGCTATGATGGCAATCATAAGGCGTCTCAGAAGGGGTACCTCCCCTGTAGGATGTAAGAGCCAGCTGACCATGATGCGACCTCTCGTCTCGCTCGGCATGACTCTCCCTATGCAATATACCTGCTCCCTCTAATGATCCTCCACTGACCGATCAGTTGCGTATGTAACAGTCGCTCCTCTGATAGGAAGACGAAGTATACGGTACACATCCTCGAGTGTAACCGTCAGCTCCCCTACTGGAAGATGAAATGTGCATGTGTCAGGATCCCATCGCTCCATCAATGCCATCAGCATTGTAGGATGGAACCGAATGGCTGGCATGAGGATCACATACCATAATCCTACTATTGACAATGTGTCTCTCTCTGCCTGAGTAAGCCGCCGAATCTGATCTCGCAAACTGTGAAGAATATGTCCCGTTGTATGCTCTCTCATGTATGGAAGGCCCTGCAACACAAAAATGTAACCGTAATCAGTACTCGATCATCAAAATCGCTCATGCAAACTATCGAACATCGTATGCCAAGCCCTGATTGGGACCATGGCACCCTGTCAGGGACCATGGTGCCCTGGTTGGGACCATGGCGCCCTGTCAGGGACCATGGCGCCCTCAGGGGACCATGGCGCCCTCTCAGGGACCATGGCGCCCTGGGGGGACCAGGGCGCCCCACAAGGACCATGGCGCCCTGGGGGGACCATGGCGCCCTGGGTGGGGCCCGAGTCAACCTTCAAGGCTCGCAAATGATCACAAAAAAGTCAAAATGCAAAAAATCAAAAGTCAAATGTTCAGTCAACTCACCTCGTCCAGTGGCTCGTCGTCAATCACGGCCCGACGCAGGATCTCAACCCTCGTGGGATGCTCTGGTCGTCGTGAAGGCATGATGATAGCTATGTGGGCTCCGCTGCAATGAACAGTACTTAGAATCAACAAAGTGACAAATGCAAATGTCTCTTTCAAGGTATATACGTTCATTCCTTTACCTTTACTTTCAAAACCCTAATTTTCCTCTTTCACTCATTTCATCATAACTTGAGTTTGGGAGATGCAATTTTCAAACCGTTTGTTGCGTAGGAATCGTATTTTCATTCCCCTACTCTTGGGATGTTCCAAAAAGTGCTCTAATGAAGCCTTTTCAGTGAACATCCCTCATCAATACTCTCTTACACAATTTGTCATAAGTAAACATGCTACCCTGTTTCACCTCCCTAATAAGCAAGTCGAAATAGGGGGGGCATATGGCTACTCGCAAATTTCATCACCTTCCTTAGTAAGCATTAGGTGATTTTGTGATCTAACGTGTGTTTTGTAGGGTGCGGTTCCTAAGTGTGTACTGCAGATACCACTGGGGGCTTCGTCCGACAACTTATGGATATATCCTTTTTCAAATGATGTTTACTTTTCTGTACTTTAGCTTGCATATGCACGTAGTACTCATATGACCGCTAAAGTGGGGGCTAAATGTAACGTCATAAATTGTACGCACTTGATAAAATGGTACAATTTAACACCTAGTTTAGCACCCGCCTTGGCACAGTTGCATTTTGCATTTCATTTCCCCTTTAGCACTTAATTAATCAAATTAATTAGGTCTAAAGGTTCTATTTCATCATCTTCCACATCACAAAGTTGGGCCCTTTCATTAAAGCGTGCCCCTTTCATTTTATTCCTCCAATACATTACTTAATCAAAAACCCTAATTAAGCCCTATTCTGAGCTTGGGGGCTTGATTTCAGGGGTCAAAACATCTCAAAATCACCTGTAACTTCGGGATTCTCTCTAAAATCATCATATCTGACGGCCTTGAAAATTTGGTGAAAAGTTGTCGGGACCGTGGCGCCCGGAGTGCACACAGTCCCAGACATTTTTCCTGAAATTTTAGGAGCGCGATCCAATCATAAAATAAAGCTTAACCCCAAGAAATTGGCGGGATATTCGATCTCTAGGTCGACCAAAAGACAAAATTGCGACCTAGGGTTTCATACATAAGAGCTCTCTTTCTTCATTTGAAAGGATCGGATTTTTGTTTCCAGGAACCTCATATGCAGTGAAAGAGCAGATCTTTGAAGACTTCAACATCTTACAACATCCCTCTATCAAGCATTTATCAATTCCATTCATCCATTTAGGGCTTGGAAGACATTGAAGAACAATAGGAGATTACCGACTGAAGATTGGCTTGTACCTCTCCCTTGAGGGTTGGGTATGATTTCATGTTGTTTTCATGTCTTTGCATAAAGCTTCAATATCTCATTTATTCATGCTTTAGATCACTTTGCATTGATTTAGAGCATTTACATTATCATTTACAAGCAATTAGGGTTTACTTTCTAGGTTGCTCTAGTTTGCTTTCTTGCATTTTAGGACCTTCCACACACACTAGGTCTGCACACACAATACATTTTACAAAACAACTTGGCTATTCATAGAGGTGGAAATCACCGAAGTGGGGGTTTGACTAAGGCAAAACCCTATATAGCCGCCCATACACCCTTTTTCAGATATAAGTGCAGGTTTCGGGACTCGGACGACGTCGCAGGATACAGATCCGGAGAGAATAGGTCGAGACAACACTCTGTATCAAATTGCAGAGCAGAAGACTAGGACAGGGGTGCTGGGCGCCCTAGTCCCTGGGACAGAGGCGCTGGGCGCCCTGGTCCTCTAGACAGACAGCTTTCAGACAGCTTTCCGATAGTGTTTCAGAGTGCAAAACGACAGTTTTCGGTGCAATTTTCAGGACAGTGGCACCCGCGCCCCTGTCCCGCACATTTTTAGTCCGATCGTGGACTAGTTTCAAGCCATGGTGGGATACCTTTCCATTCCACACTCCCTTACATTCATAGAAGCTGACGACACCTTTGTGAGCCAACCACATAATGCACCTTTACATATTGAAGCCTTTCTACACAAACATCAAATAAAACGAGTCCTGATAGATGGAGGAGCAGGTCTAAACATTTGTACATTGAGCACTATTAAATATTTGGGATATTCTGATAAAGTTGTGAATTCTACAAACAAAATTACCATCAAGAGCGTTCATCCAAAGGTGCAGTCATCTTACCTCTCAAAGTTGGGCCAGTTACAGAGGATGTGGTTTGTCAAGTTCTAGACCTAGATCTCACATACAATATATTACTAGGACGTCCTTGGATTCATGAGATGAGGGCAGTCCCATCTACATACCACCAATGCATTAAGTTTCCTCACAATGGAGTTGAAATAATAGTTAATGGTGATCCTAATCCATTTATATACTACAATAACTTGAGACCAAAAACTGAGATGATCATTCCAAGTAATAGGGAAGTTGTCCCTTCTTCTGCATACATTGATCCTGAATCATTAAAGACTTTGACATCAAAACAAGGTGAGCTTAAAGGGAAATATCAGGACAAAAGCATGGGTGAATACACTTTGAATCAAATCATGTGCTTACAATAAGTTATGAGTTCACCAAAATAATATGGATGACCACATCCTTCTAAACGGGTATCTATCATTACACTCAAATAGGATCCTACCATCTTCCAAAGATGGGGTGAAATGGAAGAAGAAGACTTATACAAAATGCTTTACAAAGACCCTGAAAATGATACACAAGATCACATCAACAAAGCATGTGAAAAATATTTCAAAGGATTCAAGATCCTACAAAGATTTGGGTATGATGGTAAAAGTCCTCTTGGCTTAAGAAAGGAAGGTATCATTCAAACTTTGCAACCAGAATTGACATTCAAAAAGGAACGCTCGAAAGGACTTCGTTTCATGTCTTCCAAGGTAAATACTCAAAAGACAAAAGAAGCATTACAAATCAAAGCTGCCAAAAATCAACAAGAGAACCGCTATTCCATAGACTCCAATGAATGGGAATGGGGTTCGGACAAATCCTCCAGTGACTATGAACTCACCAAGACATTCAAAGAACTAGGTGAACCCACTGAAGAAGAGGAATTTTATAGAAAAATCAAAATTGGTCAAGAAACAGCCCCTGAGGATCCCACACAGTCCTTGCCTCTAAGTTTTAGGTCGAAATCACAAAGAATGAGGACACCCGTCCTGGAATGTGCTACTAGTGATGACAATTTGGATTCGTCCACAATCAAGATAGATGAGAAGAGTGTCAACGATGACCTCGACATACCTGAATATAACCGCATTTTCACCCTTAGTCTCGCTAACTTTGAAAACATCAAAGGCCTTCCCCTTGTTCATCACCAACTTATTGACTGGGACCATGAAGGACCTGTACAGTTCGACACATTCCAAAATGATGAAGCCTTTATTGACTATCTAGGAATACGAGATGATCTTCCCCCTAGGGACCATAAGGCAGGATACACTATAGAGCTCAATAGCGTGGCATATATTGGTGAGGGTGTTGGGCCTTCCAGTCATAAAAATATAAAAATAAAAACAAATCAAGGGTCTTATCGTGAAAACCACGTTGTGGCATTGTCTGACCCTAAAAAAGTAAAAAGAAAGGACGTATCCGAGGGCGAAAACCTCTTTAAGGCACCCAAGGATGGAAGGCTCAACATTCTCCCGGCATCATATGAAGAAAAAATCATCTATGTTACTAGAGGAGACCATCAAAACAAACATTGGTACAAAAGAAATTCCACATAACATATTCCTGCCTCAATCTCTAACAGAGAAAGAAAGACCAAAGTTCATAAGTTTCTTCACAGAGTGACAAGTCAATTTTGCATGGTCATACGTTGATATGCCTGGACTGGATCCAGATTTAGTAATGCATCATTTGACAATCAAACCGGGAGCAAAACCAATTAAATAGAAATTAAGAAAGATGCATCCACAAGTGGCATTATTAGTCAAAGCGGAGCTTCAAAAATTATAGGATGTCGGATTCATACGCCCAATTGATTACCCTGAATGGATCTCCAGCTTAGTGCCTGTCAGCAAACCATATCGTAGCATCAAAATATGCACAGATTTTAGAGACATCAACAAAGCTTGTCCTAAGCATGATTTTCCATTGCCAAATATTGACCTGATCGTAGATCTTAAAGCAGGGCATGCAATGTTATCTTTGATGGATGGATTCTCTGGCTATAATCAAATAAAAATCGCATCCGAGGATCAACACAAAACAACATTTACTTGTCCTTGGGGAACTTTCTGCTAGAATGTCATGCCCTTTGGGCTAAAAACTGCAGGTGCTACATATCAAAGAGCCATGACTACTATCTTTCATGATCTCATGCATGTTACTGTGGAAGATTATGTTGATGACCTCTTCGGCAAATCAATAGACAAAGATACACATTTGGACATACTTTCAATCATTTTTTATCGGTTGGAAAAATACAAAGTAAGATTAAACCCCAAGAAATGTGTCTTTGGAGTAACCTCCAGGAAGCTCCTAGGATTCATTGTCTCGAAAAGAGGAATTGAAGCCGATCCAGCAAAATTCAAGGCCATCCTGGAGATGCAACCACCAAGAAATATCAGTCAACTTTGACCTTTGCAAGGGAGACTCCAGTCCATACGAAGATTCATACCACAACTTGCAGATAAATGTCATCCTTTTCAGCATTTGCTACACAAAAACATCAAATTCAAATGGGATGATAATTGTCAACAGGCTTTCTAGATACTCAAAGATTATCTTCTGAATCCACCAGTCTTGATGCCACTAGTTCTAAAACAACCCCTATTACTATACGTATCTTCTACTTCAATAGCACTGGGGGCACTCTTAGCACAACAAGATGCTGAGGGCAAAGAAAAGGCAGTCTACTACATTAGTCGCACTTTGGTGGGATATGAGCTAAACTACACACCAATTAAGTATGCATGTCTCGTTGTGGTCTTTGCTTCGCAGAAATTACGACATTACATGCTAACTCATAAAACTAAGTTGGTCGCAAGGATCGATCCATTGAAATACCTCCTCAATAAAGCAACATTTACTAGTCGACTAGCCAAATGGGTGATGCTCCTGAGTGAATTCAACATTGAATATGTAGACAGAAAAACAATAAAAGGACAATCTATCACAGATCAATTAGCAGATGCTCCTATGATAGATGATGCTCCTCTAACTTTAGAATTTCCAGATGAATCCATCTTGACAGTATCACATGCAAAGCCTTGGCAGCTATACTTTGACAGCTCATACACACAGCATGGTGCAGGAGTTGGCATCCTCTTCATCACACCTCAAGGGGATTCCATACCAAAATCATATCGATTATCATTTCCTTGCACTAATAACATAGCAGAATATGAGGCATTAACAACTAGATTACGGATTGTAGTTCAGTGGAAGATCTAGGAACTTCATGTTTTGGGGGACTCTCAACTTGTAATTCGTCAAGCAACTGATGACTACCAAGGATGAAAAATTAATGCCTTACAAAAAAATGGTGGATGACCTGAAACAGCATTTCGTGAAGTTAGATTTTGAGCAGATACCAAGAGAGCAGAATCGAGCCGTAGATGCCATGGCTACCATTGCTTCACTAATCGTTCTACCACGGAATGAAACCCGCTATGAGTTCTTGGTGGATAACCTTTTGGTTCCCTCGTATGAGATCACTCCTACTGAGATGATATGTGGTGTTGGTCCTAATTCCCAGTTATATGGTCCCATTTTCACATACCTTCATAATAATACACTTCCTCTGAACTTATCCAACAACCAACGTCGTACTTTCATTCGCCAATCTTCTCGATATGTCATTTTAGTCGATATCCTATACCATCGAGGTCTAGATGGCACTCTTCTTAGATGTTTAGAAAGGGACAAAGCTCAGATTGCATTACACGAAGTTCATGAAGGGATATGTGGTCCACATTCTAGTGGTCCTACCTTAGCCAAGAAACTCATCAGGACTGGATATTACTGGCCCAATATGGAAAAAGACTCATATCAATTTGTCAAAAAATGTAAGCAATATCAACTTCATGGAGACCTGATTCATGCGCTAGCACAAGAACTTCAACCAATTGCGACTCCTTGACCCTTTTGCCAATGGGGACTCGATCTCATAGGCAAGATTCACCCTCCTTCCTCTAATGGCCATAAATTCATCATCACCACCACAAAGTATTTCACAAAATGGATTGAAGTTGTGCCTCTTACACAAGTCAGTGGAAAATAGATTGCTACATTCATTCTCAACTACATCATTTGTCGATACGGTATTCCTATTTCCATCATCACCGATAACGGGCATCCCTTCAAAAATCAAGATGTTAATGAACTTTGTGATCGCTTCCATATTACCCATTGTTTCTCCACACCCAATTACCCCCAAGGTAATGGCAAAGATGAGGTGTCTAATAAAACCATTCTTAAAATCCTAAAAAAGACAGTCGATGACACTGGCCGCAATTGGCATATCCAACTTAATCTCGCACTTTGGGCTTACCGCACAAGCATCCACACACCTACAGGAGCCACACCTTATTCACTTGTCTATGGTGTTGAAGCTATCTTGCCTATTGAGTTTGAGTTACCCTCTTTACGAGTCTCTTTGCAAACATTATCAGTGATGAAGACTACAGGGTCTCTCGCTTACAGGAACTTGAACTATTGGATGAACGAAGACAAACTGCTTTTAATCATCTCAAGGCTTATCAACAACGAATGAGTCGCAGTTACAATCATAAAGTCAAGCCTCGTACATTTGAGGTATGTGACTTAGTTCTCAAAGAGAATCCTAAAAATTAGCAAGACAGAGAGAAGAAGGGAAAGTTCGAACCAAATTGGCTTGGTTCTTACATCATCACAGCAGCCTATGGATCCGGTGCATATCAGCTCTCAACCACAGAGGGCGAACCTTTGGAGTATCCTATCAATGCATGCACCTTCACAGGTTTTACACATAGCTCTTCAAAATATCCTAATCCAAAATTACAAAAAAAAAAAAAAAAAAAAATCATAAAATTCAAAAAAAAATCATAAAATATCAAAAATACAAAAAAATCATAAAAATAAAAAATTGTTACTTGGTGAAAACCTGACAAGAAGGCACCTTGTGATACAAAAAAAAAAAAGTAAAGAAAAATAATTTTCATCCAATGGTGAAAACCATGTTGGTGGCGCCCTGGGCAAGTACCATGGTGAAAACCGGGTCACCGGCGGCATGTGTAGGGACATTGCTCCTCCCTCCTTCATGATTCCATCTCATCCTTTCACTTTGCACACACTCACGACCTATTCATTCATAACAAACTTACCCATTCCCATCATGACTTGTTATTGATCTACCTAAGATTGGTTAGCCATTCATAATAAACCTCCCTTTTCACCCATTTCCATTCATAATAAATCAGCTCTTATCTGTGGCTAAGGAAAATCCTATGTCTCGTGACAGGTGTGGAACTAAGAGCATCACCTATTATGACGAGTACAGTTTCTTCCAGTTTTCTTCAGTCTATCCACGCACAATCCGTAATTAAGTAGCATTTGCATCACCAGTCCGCAATAAAGTATCAATTTCATGGATTCAGTCAGTTTCAGATGAGACAAGCAGCAATGGGCTTCAACAAATCAAATCTTTCAACAGACTCAGGCAACATTATGGTTCAACGCTATCTATCCTTTTGTGAAAGTAAACATTGTGACCACAATCAAATACACTTATACAAGTGACAAGAGACACTAAACTTGAGGACTACAGTGGATGTTGGTGTCAAGTCTTGGTTTTCTTTTGATTTTTATTTTTTTGGTGACATGTCTTATTGCTTTTTCGGGATGTCTTTGACTAGAGATTTTATCTCCAGGATGTTGTTGACTAGAAAGGCGAGGATGGGGTATCGTCACCTATTTTTCTTTTGTTGTCTGTGGATTGTCTCTTAGTAATGCTATGACTTGTCCAAGGATATGAGGACACTGTGAGTCTAGTATGAACTGGGGCAATCCTTGTTTGCAATTGTCTGATCTCCATGCAAATGGGTACAATGACTTTCTAGGCCAAACATACACCTCGATTGTCATAACCTACTTGCCATAATAAAGCTCAATGATGATAACACACAAGAAGCTCTTTCACTTTCATATCTTCTATCTTCCATCCCCCTTTCTTGATTGACTTCCATCGTCCTTCCTGAGCCCGTGTAGCCTCCTATCACACGACTGAGTATAATGACACACCAAAAACATTTGCATTTCATGTAGTTGCACCTACATTGCCGCATATAAAGCATTTCATACATACATATAGATATCACAATTGCACCATATCCTACACACAACACATGTTAGCACATTTTACATTCTCATCATGTAAATAGTCATTTGCATTATCATATTCATCTGCATTTCATACATTCACATTTGCATCATGCATAACATAAAAAACATAAAAGAACAAAAATATTGCATTCCAGCTGTACATATTTGCATCCATATCATAAGAATCACATAGAAACAAGCATCACATAGAAGCAACATCACATAGGTACACATGCATATAGTTGTCGCAAAGATTAATCATCTCATATATATATCAAAAATCATAAGTGTCATGATACAATAATGTCAAAAATCATATGGCTACAATCACCTGAAGATGTCATCATACAAAATGGTACAAAACTGATACATAGGGAGCCCTCTAAGGCTATGATGAACTCCCTCCCTCATAGCTAGTTGGCCTCGATAGAGTCTGAGCCCTGGAAGGACCCGCCCTAGGATCATCTCTCCTTCCCCCTCTATCTGGTGGTGGTGGATGACCCATGACCCCACCGCTAGATGCCTGTCTCCTATCTCTCGCTCCAGAGGTCGTCGCAATCCTCGATGGTCTCCGGAAGCTCCTAGCTCGTTGATTTGGTGGCACCACTCCATAGTACAGGTCTCTCCAGTAGGCTATCTCTTCCCCTGCCCATAGAACATAGGCGTATCCAACCCCTGTGTCCTTTGTTACCTGCCTACTTTCCCTGAGTGTTGTCTCAGCCTCTATAGAGCATTGAATAGCCTGATCCCTCTCCCGCTCTGTGTCTCTCAGCTGTCTCCTCAACCTAGTTGTCTCCCTCTCCAGATATCTCATCTGCTTGTCCCTAGCAGATCTCCCTCAAGGATAGTAGCTCATCCTCCTCCTCTCCTCCCCCATTCCACAACCAATCCTCATGTCGCCGTATTCGGACAGAGGAACCCACTGATCACTCCAGTCAATACTGCTGGTAGTGCTAATCTTATCCATGTCATGGTATCCCAAGCCATGTGTCTAGCCCTCATCTCCAGTCCCAAATCCTAGAACACTTGTCTCAGTGCATCCCTGTCCCCCTCTCAATCATAAGGAACTAAATCCCCATCGATCGGTATCCTTAGTATCTTGTAAACATCCTCTAAGGTGACTGTCATCTCACCCATCAGCAAATGAAAACTACAAGTCTCTGAGTGCCATCTCTCAGCTAGCACAGTCAACAACCCCATGTTCACCTGAAACTCAGGCACATACAAAATATGTCGCAGGCCCATAGCCTGAACCACTGCTCTCTCCTCAACTGTTAGCTCTGCTCGATGGGAATCTCTCTCCTGACTCCAACATAGGTAGGTCCTCCTATAGTCAAGCAATTCAACTGTGTCAATCATAGTGGCATTCCCTATTCATCACAAAATGTCGCTTTTTATCCTAGTGCTTATGGTACTCTATCCTAGTGACACTCCTTGTTCATCACAAAGTGTTTCTTTTTATCCTAGTGGCACTCCCTATTCATCACAAAGTGTTGTTGTTTATCCTAGTGGTACTCCATGTTCATCATAAAGTACTGCATTTTTTTTGCACTCCTTTTTCATCACAAAGTACTATGTTTTGGCATTCCCTATTCATCACAAAGTGCCTCGACCTATCTTATCCTAAGGCCTCTACTTGAGTGTATCCTCTTGAGTAGTTTCCTGATTGGCAACGTATGTTCTATCACATAATTGTCAATCCTAGCCCTATCTGCTATCCTAGTCTTCCTTAGAGGACCTTCTTGAGTGTATCCTCTCAACAGCTTATCCAATCGACAGTGTTTGTTCATCATAGAACTACTGATTCAACCTAGAAGACATAAACGCACCTTTATGACATAAACACGCTTACATATTTCACACATGCGTCTTCTCTGCACAGACGCGCCTGACATACATAGACGTGCCTCTGCTCTGCACAGACGTGCCCATATACCATAAATGCTCTTGCACAACACAGATGCGCTCGCATTTGACATAAACACCTTTGCATTCATAGACACGCCTAGCACAAACATAGTCACGCCTAGCCAACCCAGACGCGCCTAGCACCAGCACAGACGCGCCTTAGCATTTTTTGACCCCGCTTGACATATTCTAAAAATCATTAAATGTGCTACCTAACATGCATTTATGCCAACATTTATTGCGACAAAGTACAAGGAGGTTTTGCGCTACTTACCGGCTCTCCTACATCTGCTAGCCTCTGAAATCGGCGAACGCGATTGAATCTGTGAACCAATGTCATCGCTACTGACTGCTGCTGCTCTATTCTCTCTCTGCACTCTGATCTCTTGGATGTGTGGATGACAATGAGGATGTTTTCCCCTCGTGGTCTATCTTATAGACTACTCTAGCCCTATCCCTAGCCCTAGTCTCCCATGTTAGTCTTCGTTATCCCGTGACTTTGTCACTCTATCCTATCTGGTCAGTCCATTCTAGCCTTTCTTTCATATCGCGATATTGTCTGTGATCTTTTCATACACTTTCATCCAATCTCTCGAGGGGGCATATCATTCCCATATTGGCGCAACTTTGTATCAGTTCATCTTATCTTCTTTGAAACAACGCGACAAGCTGCATTGTCTCAAAGAGGGGCAAAATGCAAACACTTAAAATTGTCATGTCTAATTAAATAAATATTTTTATTTATTTAATTATTTTATCCTAATTCTTCTATTAATTAAATAAATCTTTATTTAGTTAATTAATTCATTTATCCTCTTCTAGCCTATTTCTCATTTAAATAAATACATTTATTTATTTAAATAATATTTTTCCTAAATTAAATAAATATCTTATTTATTTAATTATCCCACTTCTTCTATTAATTAAATTAATCTTTATTTATTTAATTAATTCATTAACCTTTTCTACCCATGACACATGTCATTCATCTCTTAATTCCTACACTACCTACCCTCTCATTATTTTCTTATTTTCTCTACCTACCCTCTAATCATAGCCAACCATTTATCTCTTACACCTCTTAATCTTATCCCTCCATTTCTTATGGTGTCTTCTATATAAGGAGATGCTTCCTTCATTATCAAACCCTACCCACTTACTCTACGCTTTCAAACTTTCATATGCAATCAAGCCTACTTGCAACCACATTTCTATTCTTTGTTGAGCTCTTGTGCACACATAAAATCTGAGAGCAAGTATGTCAAGTAAGATCAATGGAGATAGGAAGAATGGAGATTCAAACCCTATTGGACATGTGATGGTATAATCTTTGTGATTTCATTTGATTTTCATTATCTTAAGTAATCTTCATATGTTATGGTGGATCTTTGTTGTTGTTAGGCTAGGGTTTTGTGGTTGAATTCATTTAGCCTTTCAATATTGTTATTATCCACTTTCACCATAAACAATAATGAGATTAGATGTATCTTGAAAATGAGATGTATGATAATAATAATGGTATTGGATGTATCTTAAAAATGAGATGTATGATAATGATAATGATGTAAGATGTATCTTGAAAATGAGATGTATGATATTGATAATGATGTGATACTTGTAGACACCCAAAATTGTCATGTCTAATTAAATAAATATTTTATTTATTTAATTACTTTAGCCTAATTCTTCTATTAATTAAATAAATCTTTATTTATTTAATTAATTCATTTATCCTCTTCTAGCCTTATTTCTCATTTAAATAAATACATTTATTTATTTAAATTATCCTTTTCCTAAATTAAATAAATATTTTTATTTATTTAATTGATCTCACTTCCTCTATTAATTAAATAAATCTTTATTTATTTAATTAATTCATTAACCTTTTCTACCCATGACACATGCCATTCATCTCATAATTCATACACTACCTACCCCTCTTATTATTTTATTATTTCTTTTACCTACCCTCTAATCATAGCTAACCTCCTTTTACACCTCTCAATCTTATCCCTCCATTTCCTATTGTGTCTTCTATATAAGGAGATGCTTCCCTCATTATCAAACCCTAATCATCCTAAGGAGCTAATGACCTAAGTACTTGATCACTTGACTACACTACGATCCTACTTGCAACCACATTCCGTTCTTTGTTGAGCTCTTGTGCACATAAAATCTGAGAGCAAATATATCAAGCAAGATCAATGGAGATAGGAAGAATGGAGATCCAAACCCTATTGGACATGTGATGGTATAATCTTTGTGATTTCATTTGATTTGCATTGTCTTAGGTAATCTTCATATGTTATGGTGGATCTTTGTTGATTGTTAGGCTAGGGTTTTGTGGTTGAATTCATTTAGCCTTTCAATATCGTTATTATTGTTATCCATTTTCACCATATACATTTTGGCACGACATCTGGATCCGCGTCTGTGTTTTGGAAATATTTTATTTTGCAGGTTTCAAGAAAACGCGTCTGTGTTGTAAAAGTCACATCTGCGCTGGTTTTGGCAGCGTCTGTGTCCGGAAGACACGTCTATGTTATGTAGCCACGTCTGTGTCTCACAGAACCACGTCTATGTCACACAGTCGCATCTGTGCTCGCCTGTTTCAGATTTTGGGTTTTCATTGATTCAGTTTTTCGGATTTTGCATTTAGGGTTTCAAATCTGGTTTTTTTGAGCTAACATTTTCAGATATAGCTAACAAAATTGGTGCAGCTTGTCTTGAAGGCTAAATCGTTTGGTTGAAGGCCCCTATTTTCACAAAGTCTTTTGGGTTTAAAATTTAACTAACTTGTGTGCTTGCAGAAAGGGGTGATTATTTGAAACAATCCAAACTACTAACAACTCTTTGTTGCAGGTCCTTGGCAAGGGTTTTTGGATTTTTATTGTGTGCCTTGTTTTCATAGACTAGCAAACACTTCCATTGGTGCACTAAAATTGAATCATTGTCTTTTGTGTCTTGAGCAATAGGCTCTTTTTGTTTAATCTTTAGAGGGTTTGTCTTCCCGTGTGGTCATTACGACTACTAGTGAGAAGAGAATGACCCAAGTGGTAGCGAGGAAAACCCACCTCATCCGAACCACTATAAACAAATGTATTCATGGTGAAAAATATGAATAACGTGTGCTGATTAGTTCATGCCGACACTATGTCTCCCCATAAACCTGTTTGATCAAATTTATTTGATCAGTTGTAGGGCGTAACCCCTACCAGCTAGGAGCTTTCTGTATTTACAGAGCTGAAAGTGCCGCATGTATGGCCACACGAGCGGATGCCCTTACTAGCAGCATTTTGTTTTAGAGGCCCAAATCCTTCTAGTTGTTGGGGCAGGAGGTCGGACCTCTGGTAGTGGCCCACACACATACGGTTCTTAGTAGAGATACAAAGTTCGCCACGGGGAGTTTTTGTGGGGACTGATGCTTGGCTGACCCGAGAAGTGAGTGCCGAGGGTGGAGCCAGTGAGGTCAAGCATCTAAGTATCCACTCTGAATAGCGTAGCCTCGGGCGTAAAACCCCATGTGGGATCAACAACTATTGTCTTGGCCAGCCATAAGAATTGTGCTTGACTTATGTTAAACATTCAAAAACATTCAAAACCAAACAACAAAACATTGTGTCTTTTGTGTCTTCAAGTGTATGCAAAACAATTTTACATCAAACAACACACTTTTCTTGGAGTCATTTTGAGTCTAGACACTTGCAAACATTGGGTCTTCATCTACACTGTGTCCTCTTGTCACGAAAAATAGTCAAATAGTCAGATTTGGTCACAACAAAACTACTTCACAAATTGGAAAAAAAAAATTGCACAAAATTTGCAGAGCCACGTCTGTGAAGGGTAGAATCGCGTCTGTGTTCCAACAATCAATATTACACCTTTGCAAAAAAATCTCAGAAACGCGTCTATGTCGGGAAACCACATCTGTGAAGTATACAGGCGCGTCTGTGTCCAGAATTGAAAAACTGTTATAGTCCAGCAAACAAACACAGTCAGTTTTGGATTTCTTGAGCTTCCTAGGTCATTTCTCCAGGGTTTCATTTAGCATTCAACCTGTCTTTGGGTCTCACAAAGTCCATCATTGCTTTACATCTCACTTTACATTCACAATTGTCTAAACTTGAGTCAAAAGGTCACTTGCTTGTCCTCATCATACTTTGTCAATACACTACATACAACAACACTTTGCTAAGTGGTCCCTCATCAAGGTTTCTTACCTTTGGGTCTCATTTGGTCTTACTTAGAGTCAAGGTCAACTTACCTCATCAAGAGAAACTATCCTCTCTTTGGAAGTCACACCTACTCTACTACATACATACTTGGTCTTACACTTTGGACATTGCAAGTACACTTCAGATTCATTGACATTTCATCCAACTCTTGGTCTTCCATACTCTTTCCATTTTTCATCTAGTCTCACACATTTTGATCAATACCTAGTTCATGGTTGAAACCCGTCTTCAAAAATCTAGGAGAGAAACTAAAGAAGCTCAAGAGTCCGCAAACATGAGTTCTTATGAGTATGACAATGAGATCTTTTTCAATTCTGATCATACTACATTACCTGACATGGATATCTATAGAAACATTCCAAATGTTGAGAACATGGACACTATAAACAACAATGCTACACATAATGACAATATGGACAACTTTTCAGTACATTCAGCAGATGTCGAAGAATCCATTATGAACCCCCATTTCAATCGATTGGTTGAGGAAATAATGAGGAGGATAGACAATACTTTTTACAAATGATGGCACAAAGTGGAGCCAAGATACCTCATGATTTTGACATGTCTCAAATAATGGAAAATCAACCTTTGCGACTGTAAGGAAGTTAAGTAGCGGAAACAACTTCCTACACTAACCTTGAGAGGAGGGTAATGCAAAAATTTTCAGATCATTACAACAGTTACAAAAAATAGAAATAGATATAATAACATTCATACCACAACACAATGATTTACGTGGAGAAAACCCTTTCGGGAGAAAAACCCCACCCTCCAAAAGCAGCTCAATATTTTATTCAGCAATCAAAAACAGATTACAACATACTTACAGAGCAAGCTCTTTGCAGGAGTACCACTAATCAGAGATTCAGAGGCAACTCAATAGCCATGAGACTCTTACACACAACCTCTATCTCACACACCTCATAAATAGGAGATACAATACAAGAAACCGTCAAACGGTATTACAAAACCATGGGCTAAAACCACCCAATAAGGTGTAGCCGACCTCATCTCCCTTCTAGATGCCCTATGACATGTTAAAGCACACATCAACATGTGTCGCTCCCTTTTATAGCTCATTTATGTATCCGATACAAATTATTTTTCCTATTTCAGGAGTACAAACTTCTGGAGGCCATAACTTGAGAACCGGGTGTCCGATTGACGAACCGTTTGAAGCGCTGGAAAGCTCGCGAAGTGCTCTATCACCTTGTAACCCGCATCGCCAATTACGGCCACTTTTTAGGGCATTTCGGAGCCTCTAAAGTCCCCAAAATTAAGTTTAAACATTTTACTGCACCCCTCCAAGACGAAAACTTTAATATCTTCAAAACTAGCTGTGACCTTGCGACGCAACTTTACCGGAATGCTTATCCAGCCAACCAGAAGCTTCAGGGAGAGTTTCGCACCATTTCGTGCTCAAATAAAAACTTACTATAAATAGTAACCTCACATAAATGTAAGGTTGAGACACCATTTTTCCCAACAAATCTCCCACTTGTCGAACACCTTGCAAGAGCGGAAGGGAATGTCAACACAATGAATCAATTGCTAGGGACCATAAGGCCCATAGACTCTGAACACCATCTGAACTTCTTTGTGCTCACAGCCTTAGTTAAAGCATCTGCAACATTCATCAAAGTGTCCACCTTGACCAACTTCACCCTACCATCTTCGACCATATCTCTAACAAAATGATACTGAACATCAATATGTTTGGTCCGGGCATGAAATGTCGGGTTCTTAGCTAGGCTAATTGCACTCTGACTGTCACTGTACCTTGTTTTATTCCAATATCCGAACACAGTCTCTTAAGCCAAATGGCCTCTTTACAAGCATGAGTAGCTGCCATATACTCTGCTTCAGTAGTGGATAGAGCAACCACAGCCTGTCGCTTACTCATCCAACTAATTGCACCACCAAACAAAGTAAACACATAAGCACTGGTGGATCTTCTGCTATCAATATCACCTGCCCAATCTGAATCCACATAACCATGGATATCAAGGGAAGTCATGTCTCCAACTGAATTACCATGATAACACAAAGAATACTCTGAAGTACCCTTCAAATATCTGAAGACTCTTTTGACTGCATCCCAATGAACTCTACCAGGATTAGACATATATCTAGAAAGTACTCCCACTGCTTGGGCAATGTCTGGTCTAGTATAGACCATAGCATACATCAAGCTTCCAACTGCACTCTGGTAAGGCACTTTGCTCATGTCTTCCATCTCCAATGGGGATGTAGGACAATCTGAAATAGATAGTTTCGTTCCAACTGTAAAAGGAACACTCAATGGTCTACAATTCTGCATGTTGAACCTCTGTAACACTGAATTCACATACTTACTCTGGCCTAGCCATAGCTTTCTGTTCGCCCTATCTCTTCTAATTTCCATCCCAAGAATGTGCTTTGCTGCACCAAGATCTTTCATTTCAAATTTAGCAGCGAGCTGAGACTTCAGTTCTGAAATCATACCTTTCCCTTTGCCAATGAATAACATATCATCAACATACAATGCAATGAATAAGAAATGATCACCATAAGATTTATAATAAACACAGTGATCTGATTTAGAACGTTCAAATCCCAAACTCAACACATATGTATCAAATTTCTGGTACCACATCCTAGGACTTTGTTTGAGGCCATACAAAGATTTCTTCAATTTATAGACCAAATTACTTTTGCCTTTCACCACATAGTGCTCCGGCTGTGTCATATAAATATCTTCCTCCAAATCACCATGAAGGAAAGCAGTTTTCACATCCATTTGCTCAACCTCTAAATCATAAGCAGTAGCAATAGAAAGCAAAAATCTAATGGACGTCATTTTTGCAACAGGAGAAAATATCTCACCGTAATCAACACCCTCAACCTGAGAGTAGCCTTTTGCAACTAACCTTGCTTTATACTTCTCAATGCTTCCATCTGAACCAATCTTTTTCTTGAACACCCATTTACAACCAACAGGTTTTCGTCCTTCAGGCAATGGTACAAGATCCCATGTATCATTCTTTTTCAAAGCTGCCATTTCTTCCTCCATAGCAATCTTCCAGGATTCTGCATCATTCATACCTAATGCCTCTTCTACAGATTTCGGTTCATCCATACTAGTATTTAGAGCAAAAATACATCTCCAATCATCAGGTGAATACCTTTCAGGTGGTTGTCTATGTCTTGTAGACCTTCGAACAAGCTGAGTTGGAGGTTCTTCCTCCTCTTCTGAAGATTCAGAGCTAGACGAGCTCTCCTCAAATTCTTGCCTATCTAGGGGTCTCGATTCAACTCTTTCAGGTGTAGAAGGAAGTTGAATCACATCTTCTTTTTTAGTTAGTTCTGGCTGCAATGTAACAGAAGGAGACTTAATTTCTCTAAAAATAACACTTCTACTGTGAATTACCTTTTGTGCAACAGGGTCCCAAAGCTTGTATCCTTTCACACCATAACTATACCCGATGAAGATACATTTCACAGCCTTGTTCTCCAACTTTGTTCGCTTCTCCTTTGGCACATGTGCATATGCCTCGCAACCAAAAACTCTAAGATGTCTCAATGAAGGCTTGTGACCTGACCATGCTTCCATAGGCATTTTATCAACAAGAGCTGATGTAGGAGACCTGTTAATCAGGTAGCAAGCAGTGGCAACAGCTTCAGCCCAAAACTTTTGTTCAAGACCAGCACCACTCAACATACTCCTAGCCTTTTCCATCAGTGTCCTATTCATTCTTTCTGCAACTCCATTCTGCTGTGGAGAATACGGAGTTGTCTTCTGCCTGTTAATTTCACAGTCTTTACAGAATCTATCAAAATCATTAGAGCAAAACTCACCGCCATTATCAGTTCTCAAACATTTTATTTTCTTTCCAGTCTGCAACTCAACCATTGCTTTAAATTCTTTAAAACGACTAAAAACTTCAGATTTACTCTTTAGAAAATAAACCCATGTCCTTCTACTAAAATCATCAATAAATGAAACATAATATGTGGATTTTCCAATCAAAGAGACATCTACTGGACCAAACACATCAGAATGGATAAGATCCAAAACGCCACAAGTTTTATGAGAACTCGAGTAAAACTGAACACGGTTTTGTTTTCCATAAATGCAATGCTCACAGAAATCAAAATCAAGGTTACAGTCATTCAAACCTTCAACAAGGTTTTTATTTTTCAAGGTCCTTAGACCCTTTTCTCCAATGTGGCCAAGTCTCTGGTGCCATAACATAGTCTTCTCTGCAGGTAACTTTGCTTCAGACGAAAGAGCACCCTTAGGTACCCAAAAACCATTTCCATCTGCTGAAGGTGAAACCTTCAAATCTTCCAGTGAAGTATCCGCAGATTTACTTTTTACAGAAGTGCTATTACACTCAACAGTGTATGCTTCAAGCTTATACAAAGTGCCAAACCTGACACCTCTAGCAACTACCATAGCACCCTTAATCATCTTACATCCTGCTTCAGAAAAGACTACCTGCACACCCGCATCTATCAGTTTGCTCACAGATAACAGGTTTCGTTTTAATTCAGGGATATGCAACACACCATTAATCCTTTTTATTCTACCATCAGAAAACCTGATTCTAACTTTACCTCGACCAACAATGTCTAGATGTGAATCATCACCCAAGTACACCTTACCTCCATTAAATCCTTCATATTCAGAAAACCAATCTCTATTGGAAGTCATATGAAAAGATGCACCTGAGTCAATTAGCCAGGCATCATTACCTGCATGAGTCGCCAAAGCCGCAATAAAGGCATCGCCATCTTCCTTGTCGGACTCAGAATCAGAATCGAACTTTTTCTTTTTCTTCTTCTTTTCTTCTTTACAGTCCTTACGGATGTGACCCGGTTTACCGCAATTCCAGCAAATGACTTTGGACTTTCCAGGAGATTTCGATCTCCCTTTGGATTTAGACTTGCCACGCTTCTCATTCTTCTTGCCTTTCTCCTTAGGTCTTCCACGAATAGTTAGGGCTTCCTTTGAACTGATAGATACCTTCCTTCGCATCTCTTCACCGAGTAGGGCACCCACCACGTCTTTAGATTTCAAAACAACAGAAGTACTACCGATAGCCATAACAAGAGAATCCCACGAATCAGGCAAAGAACAAAGCAAGATTTGACATTTCTCCTCCTCGTCCATCTTAACACCGACGGATACTAATTGAGCCACCAACATATTGAATGCTTCCAGGTGGTCCGCAATTCGTCCACCCTCTTCCATCTTTAAGGAATACAATTTCTTTCTTAAGAAAATTTGATTTAATAAAGATTTCACTTGATACATCTCACCAAGCTTAGTCCATAGCTTCTTTGCAGAGTTTTCTTCATGGACATTGATTAGAATAGAGTCTGCCAGGCACAGTCTGATTAGACCCTTGGCTTTCCGGTCCATAACATCATACTGAGCTACCGCAGTAGGATCTGAGGGCCTTTGGACATTTGCATCAACAGCATCCCAAAGATCTCGATCTATTAGCAGATCTTCCATCTTCAGCTTCCACATCTCAAAATTACTTCCATTAAATTTCTCCACCTCTATTCTCCCTGACGAACTCGCCATCTGAATATTCCTGCAACAGGATCACAAAGTGTCTTCTGCACAAGCTCCCACTCAAATCTAGATTAGTTCAAAAAACCCAACTGCCCACAATTGAAACCAAAGGTGATCAGGCTCTGATACCACTTGTAAGGAAGTTAAGTAGCGGAAACAACTTCCTACACTAACCTTGAGAGGAGGGTAATGCAAAACTTTTCAGATCATTACAATAGTTACAGAAAATAGAAATAGATATAATAACATTCATACCACAACACAATGATTTACGTGGAGAAAACCCTTTCGGGAGAAAAACCCCACCCTCCAAAAGCAGCTCAATATTTTATTCAGCAATCAAAAACAGATTACAACATACTTGCAGAGCAAGCTCTTCGCAGGAGTAACACTAATCAGAGATTCAGAGGCAACTCAATAGCCATGAGACTCTTACACACAACCTCTATCTCACACACCTCATAAATAGGAGATACAATACAAGAAACCGTCAAACGGTATTACAAAACCATGGGCTAAAACCACCCAATAAGGTGTAGCCGACCTCATATCCCTTCTAGATGCCCTATGACATGTTAAAGCACACATCAACATGTGTCGCTCCCTTTTACAGCTCATTTATGTATCCGATACAAATTATTTTTCCTATTTCAGGAGTACAAACTTTCGGAGGCCATAACTTGAGAACCGGGTGTCCGATTGACGAACCGTTTGAAGCGCCGGAAAGCTCGCGAAGTGCTCTATCACCTTGTAACTAGCATTGCCAGTTACAGCCACTTTTTAGGGCGTTTCGGAGCCTCTAAAGTCCCCAAAATTAAGTTTAAACATTTTATTGCACCCCTCCAAGATGAAAACTTTAATATCTTCAAAACTAGCTGTGACCTTGCGATGCAACTTTACCAGAATGCTTATCCAGCCAACCAGAAGCTTCAGGGAGAGTTTCGCACCATTTCGTGCTCAAATAAAAACTTACTATAAATAGTAACCTCACATAAATGCAAGGTTGAGACACCATTTTTCCCAACAGCGACAACCTCACTCCAACATGGATCAAAGGAGACCTAATAGTGGAGGAAATAGAGGACCAAATATGGTACCTGAATCACCATCAGCTTTGCTTCAAAAACCAGAGGTCCCACATACACATGGTCAAACATATGATACTCACCTTCGCAGACCATTATGGAAGTCTTATGGAGAAAAATATGCTCAATCACATATCAATGCTAAGGATCAACCACCAAAGCAATGGGATATTCAAAGGCATGCTCAAAATTTGGACACAAGGAAACCCCGTGTCAAATTTGGGGGCAACACATTAGAACATGACATGCCTGTAGAGTATGGTATACATGCACAAAATAGATATGGTGTTCCTCAACATGAATCTATACCAAGTGGTCCATATACGCAGCATCATTATAGACCTCCTCCATATTAACATGTGTATAATCAATATCATCCATATATGCAACATGCTCCTCCTCCAATGGGTACCTCAAGCATAGGGTATGGTCCAAGAAGTCGATCTCCACCTAAGAGCAATTTGGAGCAACAAATCAAGGAATTACAAAAGAAAATGGAGGACATAAATGTACCAAAGCCAACATACACAATGAGAGACATATGTCCTTATCCATTTGACAAGAGCATTCCAATGCCTCCTTTTCCTACACACTTTGTGACGCCTAAATTTGATAAGTATAGAGGAAAAGGGGATCCTAAGGCACACATAAGACAATTTTTCACAGCTTGCATTGAGGTAGCAATAGAAGAGACATATTTGATGAGATTATTCCCACAAAGCTTAGGTGATCAAGCTATGGAATGGTTCTCCCAACTTCCACCTGGAATTAAGTCATGGGGTGACTTAGCAGAGGCATTTATCCAACATTTCTCCTACAACATAGAGACATACATATCAGTTACTACTTTGTGCAACACCAAGCAAAAAGAGGGAGAATCTTTTGCATCATTCTTACAAAGATGGAGAAATCTAGCCAGCAGATGCTCTTGTGAAATTCCACAAAAACAAATGGTAGAGATGTTCACACAAAATGTTAACAAACACATTGGCTATGACCTAAGGAAAGCTTGTTTGTCCACCTTTAAGGACGTTATTGAAAAAGGCTTAGCGACAGAAAAGGTCTTAATTGAACAAGGAGTCATTAAGATATTCAAGGAAAACAAAGATGACTTTAAAGGAAAAGACAAGCCAAGATTTTGGAATAAAAACAAGAACACAGTCAATGATGGTGTTGTTGATGCCAACACAATGCGACCCAAATTCATTTTTTCTGGATCAAGTTCTGCAAACAATTAAGTGAATACTCAAACAACTTCCAGATCATGAAGGAAGTACACTCCATTGGGAGAACCACTCGAGTCAGTTTTCAAGAAGCTAGTGGCAAACAAAGTAATCACAGTTCCAAATTTTCCTCCATATGAACCAAAGGTTAAACCAAATTGGTGGAATGATGATGAGTATTGTGAATTTCATAAGAGCAAAGGTCATAAGACAGGAAATTGTCATCGACTGAAGAACATCATACAGGATCTCATTGATAGAGGTGACATTGAGATTGAGGGACATTCGTCTAATCAAGAACATGAGATATTTAAGGAACCATTCCCAAAACATGACAAGGGAAAAGCTAAAGCTACAGAGGATCAAACCAACTATACCAAAGCATCTTACAACTATGATTCAACCATCAACCACATCTCAATGGACAATTATGTTTCTACTATTATCATCAAGGACAAAACGTCTGAGAATTCTACCCAGAGACCCGGGATTGTCCTAAAAGGTGTTGGATCTTCTTCTGAACCTACCTCTGAATGTCATGTTACAACCCGTCGAGGTAAATTCACTTTGCAAGGTGCTCCAACTAAAAACACCACTGCCTCATCAACCAAACCTGAGTATGACCTTGTAGAACAACTAGGGAAGACACACGCGCTCATCTCGATCCTTGAGCTCCTACGCATATCCCCTGCTCATAAAGCTATTCTTGACAAAATCTTGAGAGATACTGCCGCTCCTACTGATCTAAATGTGGACCAGTTTCAAGCCATGGTGGGATACCTTTCCATTCCACATTCACTTACTTTCACAGAAGCCGATGACACCTCCGTAAGTCAGCCACATAATGCACCATTACACATTGAAGCCTTCATACACAAACATCGAATAAAAAGAGTCCTGATAGATGGAGGAGCAGGTCAAAACATTTGCACATTAAGCACTATTACACAATTGGGATATTCTGATAAAGTTGTGAATTCTACAAACAAAATCACCATTAAAGCATATGATGATGAAGAGCGTTCATCCAAGGGCACAGTCACCTTACCTCTCAGAGTTGGGCTAGTTACAAAGGATGTGGTTTGTCAAGTCCTGGATTTAAATCTCACGTATAACATATTGCTAGGACGTCCTTGGATCCATGAAATGAGGGCAGTCCCATCCACATATCACCAATGCATTAAGTTTCTTCAGAATGGAGTGGAAGTAACAGTTAATGGTGATCCTAATCCATTCATATACTGCAATAACTTGAAATCAAAGACTGAGACTATCATTCCCAGTAATCGTGAGGTTGTTCCTTCATCAGCATACATTGATCCTGAGTCATTAAAACCTTCGACATCAAAACAAGGTGAGCTTAAAGGCAAGTTTCAGGACAAAGGCATGGGGGAATATACTTTCAATCAGACCATGTACTTACGACAAGTCATGAGTTCCCCAAAAGAATATGGGAGGCCACATCCTAACAAACAAATCTCCATCATGATGCTCAAATGGGACCCTACTACCTTTCAAAGATGGGGTGAACTAGAAGAGGAAGATTTATACCAAATGCTTTTCAGGGACAATGAAGAGGAAACACAAGACCACATCAATCTACCATGTGAGAAATATGGCAAAGGCTTCAAAATTCTACAAAAATTCGGGTATGATGGAAAAAGCCCTCTGGGATTACGAAAGGAAGGCATCATTGAACCTTTACAACCTGAACTGACTCTCAAGAAGGAACGCTCGAAAGGACTTGGTTTCTTAACTTCCAAGGTCCACACCCAAAGGACAGAAGAAGCCTTACAAATCAAAGCTGCCAAAATTCAACAAGAGAATCGCTATTCCACAGATTCCAACGAATGGGAATGGGGTTCCGACAAGTCTTCCAGTGACTACAAGCTCACCAAGACATTCAGAGAGCCAGATGAACCCACAGAAGAAGAGGAGTTTTATAAAAAATTCAGAGTTGGTCAAGAAACAACCCATGAGGAGTCTACATAGTCCTTGTCTCAAGGTTCTAGGTTGAAATCACATAGGATGAGAACACCTATCCCAGAATGCGCTACTAGTGATGATAATTTGGATTCGCTCGTGATCAAGACTGATGAGGAGAGTGCCATCGATGACCTCGATAATTACCTTGACATACCTGAATATAACTGCATCTTCACTCTTAGCCCCGCTAACTTCAAAAACATTAACGGCCTTCCCCTTGTTCACCACCAACTCGTTGACTGGGATCATGAAGGACCTGCACAGTTTGATACATTCCAAAACGATGAAGCTTTTATAGACTATCTAGGCATAAGAGATGATATTCCCCCTGGAGATCATAAAGTGGGATACACTATAGAACTCAATAGCGTGGCATATTTTGGTGAGGGTGTCGGACCTTCCAGTCACAAAAATGTGGAAATAAGAACAAATCAAGGGTCTTATAGCGAAAACCACATAGTGGCGTTGTCTGACCCCAAAAAAGTAAAAAGAAAGGACGTATCTGAGGGCAAAAACCTCTCTCAGGCACCCGAAGATGGAAGGCTCGACATTCTCCCAGCATCATATGAGGAAAAGTCATCCATGTTGGTAGAGGAGACTATCAAAACAAACATTGGTACAGAAGAGGTTCCACACAGCATATTCCTAGCTCAATCACTGACAGAGTCCGAAAGGTCAAAATTCATAAGTTTCTTCAAAGAACAACAAATCAACTTCACCTGGTCATACGCTGATATGCTTGGATTAGATCCAGATTTGGTAATGCATCATTTGACAGTCAAACCGGGGGCAAAACCAGTAAAACAGAATTTAAGAAAAATGCATCTACAAGTGGCATTACTAGTCAAAGCAGAACTGGAGAAATTACTAGATGTTGGATTCATACGCCCAATCGATTATCCTGAATGGATCTCCAACTTGGTACCTATTAGTAAACTAGATCGCAGCATCAGAATTTGCATAGATTTCAGAGACATCAACAAAGCTTGTCCAAAGGATGACTTCCCATTACCAAATATTGACTTGATTGTTGATCTCATAGCAGGTCATGAAATGTTATCATTTATGGATGGATTCTCTGGTTATAATCAAATAAGGATCGCACCCGAGGATCAACACAAAACATCATTTACTTGTCCATGGGGGACTTTTTGCTGGAATGTCATGCCTTTTGGGCTAAAGAATGCAAGTGCTACATATCAAAGAGCCATGACTACTATCTTTCATGATCTCATGCACGTCACCGTGGAAGATTTTGTTGATGACCTCTTGGGCAAATCAATAGACAGAAATACACATTTGGACATACTTTCAGTCGTCTTTGATCGGTTGGAAAAATACAAAGTAAGATTAAACCCCAAGAAATGTGTCTTTGGAGTAACCTCCGGGAAGCTCCTAGGATTCATTGTATCCAAAAGAGGAATTGAAGCTAATCCAGCAAAAGTCAAGGCCATCTTGGAAATGCAACCACCAAGAAATATCATTCAAATTTGATCCTTACAAGGCAGACTCCAGTCCATCCGAAGATTCATAGCACAACTAGCAGACAAGTGTAATCCTTTTCAGCGGCTGCTACATAAAAACATCAAATTCAAATGGGATGATAACTATCAACAGGCTTTCCAGACGCTCAAAGATTATCTTCTAAATCCGCCAGTTCTGATGCCACCAGTTCCAGATAAACCACTGTTACTATACATATTAGCTACTCCAACAGCAATGGGGGCACTCTTAGCACAACAAAGTGCTGAAGGCAAGGAAAAAGCAGTATACTATATCAGTCGCACATTGGTAGGATATGAGCTAAACTACACACCAATTGAGCGTGCATGTCTCGCCGTGGTCTTTGCTTCACAAAAATTACGACATTACATGCTCACTCATAAGACTAAGTTAGTTGCAAGGATAGACCCATTGAAATATCTTCTCAATAAGGCAACACTTACTGGGCGACTGGCCAAATGGGTAATGATCCTAAGTGAATTCGACATCGAGTATGTGGAGAGAAAAGCAATAAAAGGACAAGCCATCACAGATCAATTAGCAGATGCTCCCATGATAGATGATGTTCCTCTAAGTTAAGAATTTCCAGATGAATCCATTTTAACAATGTCACATGCAAAGCCATGGCAACTGTACTTTGATAGCTCATACACACAGCATGGGGCAGGAGCTGGCATCCTCTTTATAACTCCTCAAGGGGATTCTATACCAAAATCATATCTCTTATCATTTCCTTGCACTAATAATATAGCGAAATATGAGGCATTAACAACTGGATTATGGATTGCAGTTCAGTGGAAGATCCAGGAACTTCGTGTTTTTTGGGACTCTCAACTTGTAATTCGTCAAGCAACTGATGATTACCAAACAAGGGATGAAAAATTAATGCCTTATAAAAAAATGGTGGATGACCTAAAACAACATTTCACAAAAATAGACTTTGAGTAGATACCAAGAGAACAGAATCGAGCCGCAGATGCCATGGTGAAAACTAGGTCACCAGCGCCATGTGTAGAGACATTGCTCCTCCCTCCTTCAGGATTCACTTTCATCCTTTCACTTTGCACACACTCACAACCTATTCATTCATAATAAACTTACCCATTCTCATCATGGCTTGTTATTGATCTACCCAAGATTTGTTAGCCATTCATAATAAACCCCGCTTTTCCTCCCTTTCCATCTATAATAAATCATATCCTATCTGTGGCTAAGGCAAATCCTACATCTAGTAATGGGTGTGGAACTGAGAACATCACATGTTTCGAGGAGTACAGTTTCTTACAGCTTTCTTCAGTCTATCCGTGCACAATCCGCAATAAAGCAACATTTGCATCACAAATCCACAATAAAGTATCAGTTTCATGGATTCAATCTGTTTCAGATGAGACACAGCAGCAACAATGGGCTTCAACAAATCAAATCTTTCAACAAACTCAGACAACATTATGGTTCAGTGCTATCTATCATTTTTGTGAAAGTAAACATTGTGACCACAATCAAATAAGACTTATACAAGTGACAAGAGACACTAAAATTGAGGACTACAGTGGATGTTGGTGTCGAGTCTAGGTTTTCTTTTGATTTCATCTTTTGGTGACATGTCTTTTAGCTTTTCTGGGATGTCTTTGACTAGAGATTCTATCTCCAGGATGTCTTTGACTAAGAAAGGCGAGGATGGGGTATCATCACCTATTTTTCTTTGCTGTCTATGGATTATCTCTTAGTAATGCTATGACTTGTCCAAGGATATGAGGACACTGTGAGTCTAGTATGAACTGGGGCATTCCTTGTTTGTGACTATCTTATCTCCATGCAAACAGGTACAATGACTTTCTGGGTCGAACATATGCCTCGATTGTCATAACCTACTTGCCATAATAAAGCTCAATGATGATAACGCACAAGAAGCTCTTTCACTTTCATATCTTCTGTCTTTCATCCCCCCTTCTTGATTGACTTCCATCGTCCTTCTCGAGTCCGCGTAGCCTGCTATCACATGACTGAGTATAATGACACACCAAAAACATTTGCATTTCATGTAGTTTCACTTGCATTATCACATGTTAGCATTTCATACATACATATAGATATCACAATTGCATCACATCCTGCACACAACACATGTTAGCACAATAATCATTTGCATTGTCATATTCATCTGCATTACATACATTCACATTTGCATCATGCATACACATATAAAAACATAAAAGAACAAAAAAATATATATATTGCATTGCATCATATACATATTTGCATCCATAGCATAAAACAAACATCACATAAGAACATCTCATCACATAGGTACACATGCATATAGCTGCCGCAAAGATGAATCATCTCATATATATGTAAAAGTGTCATGATACAATGATGTCAAAAAAATATGGCTACAAAAGCACCCGCAGGTGTCTACAATACAAAAATGGTACAAAACTGATACATAGGGAGCCCTCTATGGCTATGATGAACTCCCTCCCTCGGAGCCACCTGGCCTCGGTGGAATCTGAGCCCCTGAAGGACCCGCCCCAAGATCATCCCTCCTGTCCCCTCTATCTGGTGGTGGTGGAGGACCCATAACCCCACCACTCAATGCCTATCTCCTCCGACTCCCTCCCGTAGCTATTGTTGTACGCAACGGTCTATGGAAGCTCCTCGCCCACTGATCTGCTAGCACTGCACCATAGTAGAGGTCTCTCCAGTAGGCTATCTCCTCCCCTGCCCGTAGGACATAAGCATATCCTACCCCTGTATCCTCCGCTACCTATCTCCCTACCCTCAGTGTTGTCTCAGCCTTTATATAGCGTTGGATAGCCTGATCCCGCTCCTGCTCAGTATCTCTGAGCCTCCTCCTGAGCCGATCCCTCTCCCTCTCCAGCTCCTAGATCTCATCTGCCTAGCCCTAGTAGATCTCCCTCAGATCTAGCAGCTCATCCTCTACTGGGTCAACCCCCTCTACCTCTGCCTGTGGCTCCCCCTATACGGGTGCCTGCCCCTTTGCCTATACCTATACCTGTACTGGTTCCTGTACTGGTACCTGTCTCTATCCCTGTCCCTAGATCTGTACCTGCTTGGGACCCTATGTTGTTGGCACCTGTAGTGGCAATCCACCGCGACCCCTCACCACCTGAGCCTGCCTCTCCTCGCCACCCTCCCTCCGAGGTGCAACCCGCCTCTCTCCAACTACTCCCCTCCTCCTTCGTTGGCCTCGGCCCCCATCACCTCCACCATCATCATCGTCTCCACCCCCATCTCCCTCCAATGCCTCTCCCGGATCTGTCAAGCGTGGGAAGGGATGCTCTGCCCAGTAAGCTGTGTACTCGGCATCCATGTCAGCGTCCTTGATCTCTGGCCACATGTCCCAGGGTAGAGGTATCATCTCTATCAGCTGTGTCACTGCCTGATCATACGACAGCAAGGGCCCAAACTGTGCCTGATCTCTAACTGTACAGGCATATATGCCTGAGCCCCGGGGCATCCTCTGAATCCGGCCAAATTGTCAGCCAATCCTATCTACTAGCTGCCCCTCTAGCACATAGGGCGTCCGCCCAATCAGGTACCTGCTCCAGAAGGTGTACGGTAACTCAACTGCGTCATCCTCCCACTGCTCGCAGCCTAGATATGGTCTCCATATGACCTCATCAAAATCGTCTATCACTCGCTGCCAATACTCTAGCCTGCCAATCTATGGCTACGATGTGATCATATCATACAAATGAACAAAGCTGCGTCCATGACCCCTGCCCCTGAAGTGTATCGGTCGGGTAACCGATAGATGCTCATAGGCCCATACCTGCAGCAATGTAACTCCACAGCCCAATCCTACTGATCCATGATAAACAAACTGATGAAGCTCATAATACAAATGGGCCAGCACACATGGTCCCCAGGCATATCTGGTGTGTTGCATCACCAGTGTCACCAGTGCTCCTCCCCAGCCCACAGCCAACCCCCGTGTCACCCTATCTGGACACAAGAACCCACTGATAGCTCCTCCTACCACTGCCGACAATGCTAACCCTGTGGCTGTCATGGTGTCCCATGCCACATGTCTTGCCCTCATCTCTAGTCCTGGGTCCTGGAACACCCATCTCAGGGCCTCTTTGTCACCATCTCGATCGTATGGGATCAGCTCCCCATCGATCGGTATCCTCAATATCTTGTATACATCCTCCAGGGTGACTATAATCTCACCCATCGGTAAATGGAACGTGCACGTCTCAGAGTGCCATCTCTCAGCTAATGCAGTCAGCAGTCCCATGTTCGCCCAAAACTCGGGCACATACAGAACATGTCTCAGTCCCATCTCCTCAATAGCAGCTCGCTCCTCGATTGTCAACTCAGGTCGCAACCTCTGGGTAGACGGGAATCTCTCCCGTGACTCTAGCATCGGCAAATACTCCTGCAGTCAAGCAAATCACTCACGTCAGTCATAGTGGCATTCACTGTTTATCACAAAATGCTACTTTTTATCTAAATGCATATGGCTATCTATCCTAGTGACACTCACTGTTCATCACAAAGTGTTGCTATTTATCCTAGTAGTACTCCCTATTCATCACAAAGTACTACGTGTGTGACACTCACTGTTCATCACAAAGTGTTACTCACATTTGCACTCCCTGTTCATCACAAAGTGCTGCTCATACTCTAGTACTCCCTGTTCATCACAAAGTACTCTATCTTGGTACTCACTGTTCATCACAAAGTGCCTTGATCTATCCTAGTCTTCCCTAGAGGACTTGCTTGAGTGTATCCTCTTAGCAGCTTATCCAATCGACAGCGTATGTTCATCACAGAACTGTCGAATTGACCTAGAAGACCAAAACTTAACGCAAACGCGCTTACCTGACATAAACGTGCTTTCAGACTGCACAGACGCGCCTAAAAAACATAGACGCGCCTGATCAACACAGACATGCCTATGCTCTGCACAGACGCGCCTGGGCTGCACAGACATGCCTTCTTGGCACAAATGCGCTTGCACATCACAGACGTGACCGCAATTGACACAGATGCGGGTTCCAATGCAGACGCGCCTGGATGTTTTTGACACTTTTTGGGACCCTAGTCTAAGCGCATTTATGACCCTATCTAGCATGCATTAATGACAAAATTAAATGCATCAAAGTACGAGGAGATTTGGTGGTACTTACCGGCTCTCCTGCCTCTGCTGGCCTCTGAAATCGGCGAACGCGGTCGAATCTGTGAGTGAAGGCCATCGCTGCTGACTGCTCCTGCTCTATTTTCGCTCTACAATATGCTCTCATGGATGTGTAGATGACAATGAGGATGTATTTTCCCCCGTGGTCTATCTTATAGACTACCCCTAGCCTTCATTTCCCGAGTCAGTCTTCTTTATCCCGTGACTTTGTCACTTTATCCGGTCAGTCCATTCTAGCCTTTCTTTCTTATCGAGAGATTGTCTGCAATCTTTTCAGACATTTTCATCCAATCTCTCGAGGGGGCATATCATTCCCATCTTGGGGCAACTCTGTATCAATTCATCTTATCTTCTTTGAAACAACGCGACAAGCCGCATTGTCTCAAAGAGGGGCAAAATGTAGACACCAAAAATTGTCATGTCTAATTAAATAAATATTTTATTTATTTAATTACTTTAGCCTAATTCTTCTATTAATTAAATAAATCTTTATTTATTTAATTAATTCATTTATCCTCTTCTAGCCTTATTTCTCATTTAAATAAATACATTTATTTATTTAAATTATCCTTTTCCTAAATTAAATAAATATTTTTATTTATTTAATTGATCTCACTTCCTCTATTAATTAAATAAATCTTTATTTATTTAATTAATTCATTAACCTTTTCTACCCATGACACATGCCATTCATCTCATAATTCATACACTACCTACCCCTCTTATTATTTTATTATTTCTTTTACCTACCCTCTAATCATAGCTAACCTCCTTTTACACCTCTCAATCTTATCCCTCCATTTCCTATTGTGTCTTCTATATAAGGAGATGCTTCCCTCATTATCAAACCTTAATCATCCTAAGGAGCTAATGACCTAAGTACTTGATCACTTGACTACACTACGATCCTACTTGCAACCACATTCCGTTCTTTGTTGAGCTCTTGTGCACATAAAATCTGAGAGCAAATATATCAAGCAAGATCAATGGAGATAGGAAGAATGGAGATCCAAACCCTATTGGACATGTGATGGTATAATCTTTGTGATTTCATTTGATTTGCATTGTCTTAGGTAATCTTCATATGTTATGGTGGATCTTTGTTGATTGTTAGGCTAGGGTTTTGTGGTTGAATTCATTTAGCCTTTCAATATCGTTATTATTGTTATCCATTTTTACCATATACAATACTAATTCAAAAATGATATGCAACTTAATGCAAGTTTAAGATGATATGCAATTAAATGTAATTGTATGCAACTAAATGATCACTTTAATTATGTCGTTGGCATTCCTGTTTAGTCACTTGTTTGTGCTATTTTTGTCATCATTGAGCTTTTAATATGTTGAAAGTTAATACAAGCATCATGGTATAATTGAACCATAATGACCCGAGTATAACCTACATGGATTTTTGATATTGCAAGATGACACAAGCATCGAGGTATATTTGAACCAAGATGACTTGAGTGTTGCTTGTGTAAAATAGACAAGAAGTAACCATTTTTATGTGCAAAATGGAAAATGTCTTCAATGATATGTTTATGATCATGTCTCGAGATAAATTTGTACCATATGAATGATTGCCTTATAGACAGAAAACCAAAGAAAATACCAGATTCCTTCATTGCTTCTCTAGCTCAGTGCATCCTTGAGTAGATCAAGAGATCTAATGATTCATTAATCAAGATACAAATAGTCAAAAATTCATGCCAAAGTAAACAAATCACAATTCAGAATAAATCATCCATCGTGCATGTGTTGAAGTTGCAGTTGGATAATGATCATGTTTTCTAGTTTAATGTGCAGTTTTGACAATGGTTTCCCTAGTATGTTGTGATCCTCGTTTGTTGTCTAAATGCTAAAGTGAGATGAATTTTGCTCCTAGATATGGACACTTGTTGATGTGGATATATACGTTGATCACCAAGCCATGGTGGGATATGATATGAATAATTGTTTAAATAATCAAGGATATTAACTACGCTAAGTATGTCCAGGATAATGTTGCGCGTATAAGTGTTAGGCGATGGCTATGGGCTTAGACCAAATGGATCAAAGATATGATGTGAGTACCAATAGATAGAGGAGTTCTTCTCTCACAAATAGCACCTGTTGCCAGGTTTTCACTACTTGTTTTTATTGCACCTTTTGATATATTTTTTATTTTTTTATTTTTTGTCTTCTTTCTTATTTTTTTGTTTTTTGCTTGATCCCTGCATTGGACGAATCAAGTGTAGAACTTATTCAAATGGATGTTGTTGGTTGGTTCATCAAGAATGTCCCCTTCTAAATTTGACAACTGATATTCTCCTGATCCATAGGCTGATATGATGACAAGGGGTCCCAACCAGTTAGGTTCAAACTTCCCCTTCTTTTCTCAATCTTGTTGATTCCTGGGATTTTCCTTTAGGACAAGATCACCAATTTTGAAAGCCCTTGGGATGACTTTGTGATTATAGCTTCTACACATTCGTTGTTGATATGTCTTGAGATGGTCATAGGCATGTTGTCATTTTTCATCAAGAAGCTCTAGTTCCTGCAGCCTATTTACTCGATATTCCTCATCTGGTATGAGGCCCTTCAAAGATACTTGGAGAGATATGATTTCTACCTCAAGAGGTAGAATTGCTTCTGAACCATACACCAATGAATATGGTGTAGCCCCTGTAGGTGTGTGGATACTCATTCTATAGGCCCAAAGTGTCAAATTGAGTTGTACATGCCAATCCTTGCCAGCATCATTTACTATTTTCTTGAGGATTTTCGGGATTGTTTTGTTTGATGCTTCCGCTTGGCCATTCCATTGCGGGTAATATGGTGTGGAGAGGCGATGTTGGATTTTGAATCATTTGCATAGCTCTCGCACATCTTGATTCTTGAAAGGACATCCATTATATATGATGATGGAACTGGGAATGCCATATCTGCAAATGAGATAGTTGAGGATGAATGATGAGATCTATTTTCCAGTTACGGTGGTCATCGAGACTACCTCGATCCACTTGGTGAAGTATTCTATGGCAGTGATAATGAACTTATGCCCATTTGAAGAGGAAGGATAAATATTTCCTACCAGATCAAGTCCCCATTGATAGAAAGGACAAGATGTGGTGAACGGTTGCAGCTCTTGTGCTGGTGCATGTATGAGATTACCATGAACTTGACATTTAGGACATTTCTTAGCAAATTGATATGAATCTCTTTCCATTGTCGGTCAGTAATATCTCATTTTCAGAAGTTTCTTAGTGAGAGTAGGACCACTTGAATGTGTAACACAAATACCTTCATGAATCTCATGTAAGGCAGAATCAGATTCGTTATGATCGAGGCATCAAAGAAGAGTGGCATCTAGACCTCGGCGGTAAAGTGTGTCAGCGGTTAAGCTATAGCGAGCATCTTGTCGGATGAAGCTGCATTTTTTTGTTGCGAGATAGGTCGGGAGGGAGAGTATTGATTTTGAGATAATCATAGATCTACCCATATAGAGGTGAATCTAAACCGATCAAGGCATAGATGACTTGGGATGCGGAATTGTCATAGGCTAGGAAAAACAATTGTTCCACCAGGAATTTGTAACAACTCTATTTATCTAGAATTTGTAGAAGTGAGGTGATAGTGGCCATTGTATCGGCAACTCTGTTGTCCAATCTTGGACTTTTCTCAAAGGTGATGTGCACAAAGTACTTTTTAAAGTCATCAACCATTCTCTTGTAAGGCATTAGCTTATCATCTTTTGTCTGATAGTCATTGTTGATCTGATTGATAACTAATTGAGAATCCCCATAGACTCTTAATTATGTGATTCTCCATTCGACAACCACCTTGATTTCGGTTACCAGGGCTTCATATTCAGCAATGTTGTTGGTGCATGGGAACATCAATCTATAAGATCTTGGAATTGTGTGCCCCTCTAGAGCGACGAACAGGATGTCGGCACCCAATCCATGTTGTGTATAAGGTTCATCAAAGTATATGGTCCATTGCTTGGGTGTGATAGTGAGCACATCCATGTCTGGAAATTCCACTTATAGTGGGTTTTGGTCTGGTAATGGTGCTTCTGCCAGTTGAACTGCAATTGTCTGTTCTTTGATAGCACGTCATTCTGTGTACAAAATATCAAACTCACTTAGAATAAAGACCCATTTAGCTAATCTTCTTGTGAGAATTGCCTTACTGAGTAGATACTTGAGAGGGTCAATTTTTTCTACCAGCTTGATTGTGTGGGCTAACATATAGTGGCAGAACTTTTGAGAGGCAAACACCACTACTAAGCAAGCCTTTTTGATAAATGTATAATTAAGTTCATATTCGTTCAAAGTCCTGATGATGTAATAGATAGCCCTTTCTTTTCCTGTTGGATCTTCTTGTGCTAGTAGTGCCCCCAAGGATACTTTTGTTGTTGATATATAGAGAATGAGTGGCTTGCCCGCTATTGAAGGTACCAAAATTGGTGGATTCATCAGATATTGTTTGAGTTGGTGGAATGATTCTGCACACTTGTCTTCCCATCTGAAAGGTATATTGTTATGAAGCAGATGACTGAATGGAAGATATTTATTTGCCAGCTGAGCGATAAATTGTCTGATGGATTGTAGCCTTCCCTACAGAGATCGTAGTTGGTTGATGTTTTAAGGAGGTGGCATCTCCATGATAGCCTGAACCTTTGTTGGATCTACTTTGATGCCTTTTTTTGATACAATGTGTAGCGTCCTAAAATTGCGACACTTGCAATTTCGACTGCATTTCGGTCTTCACGATGGCGACGCAACACGCAACTTGAATGGAGACCCCGAAACCTAATTATGACACCAAAAACTGCATTTTCTTGCACCCTGGCCTGAACCTCCTTTGCACCTTGCTGTCCCGGGAGGTGGGACCAGAGCGCCCAGTGTCCTGGTCCTTCAGGACCAGGGCGCCCAGCGCCCTGGTCCCTAGGTCCTATTTTGGGCCCGGTCTCTTTTGGACTTCGGGTCTTTATGTTTGCAAATTGGAAAATTATCTTTCCTGGTCGGCCTAAGGTCGGGAAAATCAGTCTTTTAACCCTAATTAGCAAGTATATAAACTACATTTTCCTCTCTCATTTGGAGAGATACATACATGAGGGAAAAAGCGTGGAAACTATACTCAAGCATTCAAGCATTCAAGCAATTGATCATTCTAAGTCTCCATTCAAGGCTAAGTGTTGCATTCAAGACAAGGATTCAACCATTGAAGAGGAGATCACTTATCACATATTACTACATACAACATGCAACAAACAACAACATCTATACCTTCGCACATAGGGATACAAACATCCTTACAACAAGGTATTAGTACTTGTTTTACATTACATACATTTACATTTACATTTACAGCATTTCTCATTTCTTGGTTAATTCCAAAACTGGGGTTTGACCTAAAGGCAAACCCCTAATCCCTAACCCCCCAATCATCTTCGCTTTTCTGTGTGTAGGTTGTAGGTACGCGGCTGAAATTGAAGATCTGGAATCCTTGTCCAGAGACGAACAAATCCCCCTTCGTTTCGCGGATTTTTCGGAGGACCGTGTGCACGCCGGGCGCCATCGTCCTGACAACTTTTGCTCAAATTTGCAGGACAGCGCCGTATCAACATTTTACTGCTAATTCCAGGTCCACAGCTTCATATCATATCCCTATCTCAGTTTATAAGTGAATCTTTATCACTTTCTATGCATTCCTAGCTTAATTCTTCTATCAACATTCTTTACAAAAGAGGGTAGCCTTGCTTTCTTAACCCTTGAAACACATTTAGCATCCAATCTTGCATTGTGTGGGATTGGATCTTGTGGGTTTCAACCCCTCTTTTGAATGTAAAGTCTCTCCCTTAAGTGAAAACCATCAACCCTAGTGAATCTCCCTTCTCTCTCCTTGGAGTTGGAAGAGGGGAGAGCAACTAGGGTTCGATCGCAATTTTCCGCTTTACATTTTGGTGAACCCGACGTGAACATCCTTTCTGATTATTCATAGTTAGATCTGAAAATTGGATTCCTTGATTACATTTCCATGTTTGATCTTTTGCAAAATTTTAGAGGTTAATTGCATAAAAACCCTAAATTTTCTTTTTAAGTAATTAAACTTGTGAAATGTTTAATTGTTGATGCTTGTTTCAGATCTGCCCTTCTATTACAAATCATCAATTCATATTTGTGCTTTAATTTTGAAAATTAAGTGGTTAAGTGTCAAAACCCTAATTTTTGAAACCCTCTTGATTCAACCTTTGTCCGACAATTTCACTGATCAAAACATCTCCAAATCAGCTGTAACTTTGGATTCTGCAATAAAATCACAATATCTTTCATCCTTGAAAATTTGGAAAAAAGTTGCGAGGACCGTGTGCACTCCGAGCGCCATCGTCCCCGACATTTTTTCCGAAATTTCGGGAGCTAGATCTTACTATATTTTTCTGCTAAAATCCAGAATTTTGGCTGATTTTATCAATTATAACACTTCCAAAATTACAGTCAAAGTTGGTCTTGTGATTGCTTGGTTGAGGGCTTCTAATTATTCAAAAATCATTGAAATTGAAATTTTGTGTCAAAATTGTGTTCTTACTGTCCTAAATCTGAAAAGTGTGTTTGCATTCATTCGAAATTTAGTGCTTCATTCAAATTCTTGCAATTTGTGACTTTTGAAATTAAATGCTTAATTACAACAACTTTGATTTCCGCTTCCAAAAATTGAATTTTGCGTGAAATTGAGTCAACTTTTGAATTTCAAAACTTGCATTGCTTTTGACATTCCCTCTAAAATCATAAAATTCAAATTTTCAGTTTCCCTCTCTTTTTCAAAATTCAAATTTTGCATTTTTCGACAATCTTGGTAGGGTTCAATTTTGAGATTGCAACTTTAATTTGGCCTATCTACAGATCGTAAAATCACTCAATTTTTTCAGGTTAGCTGTAAAATCATCATAACTTTCATCCCTGCAAATTTCGAAAAAAGTTGCAAGGACCGTGTGCACTCTGAGCGCCACGGTCCTGGACATTTTTTCCGAAATTTCGGGAGATTGTCCTGATTGTATTTAACAGCTTAAATCTAGAAGATTGGTTGGTTTTACTGAAATTTGCTACCTCTAAAATTCAAAAAAATTTCTCCCTCTCTAGTGCATGAGTTTTACAACAATAAGCACTACCTACACTATTCCCGTTAGACGAAGCCTTAGAATTAAGTCCTTCCAAGGTTTAATTACTGAGGAGATGGAACCTAATTTGAATGGTCTTTTTAACGAGGACATGGGTAATTCCTCTAATCCTCTTACTGATGAAGAAGCTCTCCATGAGGTTTCTGTAGAACAACTTTCAAAATTGGATAACCAATTTGACGATTTTCGACAGTGGATGTCTCAAGAATACCCCGATAGTCAAGCTCTTCCTTTAATTGAGGGTCTAAAACGTATGCTTCAAAGTGATAAGAATGGAATTGATATTTTGCGTGGTATTGCACACATTGTGGATTCAAATGTGATGCCTATGAAAAGTTGTGCCGAAACTTTAAGTTATACACAACCTCCTACTCAAGACAATCATTCTATTCCTTTGATGACTTCTATTGCTAGTATACCTACTTTTACATCAAACATAATGACTACTTCAACACAAGACATTCCTCCTATGATCACCAGTCATGGGGTAAATCCCTCTTCTTCGATCAACCCTCTTCCTTCATTCAATCCAACTTCTTCATTCATTCCTTCAGTGAGTGTTCCTCTTATATCTCCACAAATGAACATGACGCAAGGGGGCAATTCATTTAACCATTCCATTCCTCCTTGTAGTGTTCCTCCTGTCCAATCATCTCCTATGAATAACTATCATAGTGTCCCACCACCTTACTCTCTACCTTCTTTCAATAACATAACACCTCCATCACAATCTAACACGTCTAATATGAACTCTTCGACTGAAGCGACCATTAACAATCTTGCACAAATTGTCTCCTCTTTACAGCAACAAATTGCCTCTATGAATCTATCTAAGTTTAGTGTGCCCACATTCGATGTTGCGAGCCCACTTTCTCTTGATATTGTTCGACCTATTCCCCCTAAACATGTTGAAATTCCAAATTTGGAGCTTTATAATGGTAAGGGTGATCCTCTAACACATGTTAAGACCTTTCAAACAATATGTACTGATTTTGCTTATGACCAAAGGTTGCTTGCAAAACTGTTTACTAGAACATTAAGAGACAAAGCCCTACAATGGTATTGCTCATTGCCTTCCTATTCTATTACTTCTTTTGAACAAATTGCAAATGCTTTCATTCAACAATTTCAAAACAATATAAGTCCTAAAGTTACTTTGATTGATTTAATGCATTGTAAACAAGGTGTTAAAGAAAAAGTGACTGATTTCATTGGTAGATATAAGCATTTGTATGCTCAAATTTCCTTTCCAGTGCCTGACAATGATGTTCAAAGAATCTTTATTTCTAATTTATAAAAAGACATTAGAGAAAAACTCCTGTTTTCTGAGTTTACTTCTTTCCAACAGTTGTGCGCAACTCTTCACAATTATCAACTAACTGTGAGTCAAATGGAACAATCACATCCTATGACTCCGAGTGATAAGGGTGATAGTAGTCAACAACCATTTGGGAAGTTTAAACCGAACAGAGAGTCCATTAAATTCAATGAAAACATCATCAACAACAATGTGAATGCAGCATCAGGTGTGCCTCCTATTTCTAAGCTTTTCAAGAAAGAAAGAAAGTATACTCCTTTGAATGAATCATTGCATAGTATTATGAATAAATTATTGGAACAAAATGTGCTTACTCTTCCTCCTATAAGGCATATTGATCCTGCAAAGATTACTTCACCTTATTTTGATAACAAATCTTTTTGTCAATTTCATCGTCAACCTGGGCATGATACTGAAAAATGTTTTTCTTTAAAGGGTAAAATTCAAGATTTGATTGATAATAATACTATCTTTGTTTCTGGAGTGAATGATAAAGGCAACAAATCTGTAGCTCCTCCTAAACAAAATCTTCAGATTTTCACTGATCCATTACCTTCTCATACCTCTAATGCGATTGATACTACTGATTCCTCTGTCTCACCTGATGATCTCGTGTCTATGACTCCGAATGTGATTAACTTTGTTGAGCAGTAGAAAATCCCTAAAGAACCTTCCATCACATTTGATTCTAGTGAAACTATCAGGGCACCTGATGGTCCTTTATATATAGTTGCAAAAGTCAAAAATACACCTTTCCGTGGAGTGCTTATTGATCCTTCTTGCATGGTTAATATCATTACTGAAGAATTTCTTTTTACTTTGGAATTGAATCAAGTGATCTATGATGAAACAGATGTGGTTGTGAAATTATTTGATGCATTTTCTTCTCCTGCAATTGGTTCTATTACATTACCTATTGAGGTCCATAACAAATCCCTTGATGTGGAATTTGCTATTATTCCATCATCCGAACTATTTCGTGTGAAGCTAGGCTATCCTTGGCTATCTTCCATGAAAGCTATTGCTTCTCCTATTCACAAGTGCTTGAAATTTTCCCATAATGGTGAAGTTTTTACTATCAATCATAGTCTCTTTAAACCAGCTGAAAGAACTTCTAGCGTTCCTATTGATTATTTTTCGCCTAAACAATTCCAATCTCTTCCTCCGCGAAGTGATCATCTTTTCAAATCTTATCAAAAGTGGAAAAAAGACATGATCCTATCTCTAAGTGAACCTAGAACACCCAAACTTGACATTCCTATAATTCTTGAGAAGGAAGTTCTTCCTTTGAAAGATAACACCAATGTCTTTCCTCAAGAAGATTCCCAACCCATCCCTATGGATGTGACTATGCCTATATCTAATAAACTTCCTAAAAGTAGACCTATCCCTCCTCATCATGATGGACTTGGTCTCCTTCCTAAACCAAATATTCCTCCCTTATATGGAGCAGTTCCTCCTCCTTCCTCTTATGGAGAGAAGAGACCTTCCTCTTCTCCTATTGTTCAACCTAAGAGACCACAACCTAAACACCCAAGTGATAAGGATGAGAACATTCCTCCTCCTCAATCTTCTCCACTTCCTACTAAGACTAGACGAAATCGTTCTGCACGTGAACACCGATGAAAGCGTCGTCTTAGGGCTCAAGCAACTGCTTCTGAAACTTTGCAATCTCCAAAAACACCTTCAACAAGCATTATTCCATTTTCTCCTCAGACAGAAATTGAGCCTAAATCTCCTAAACATAAGATGCATGATGGTCTTGATCCTGTGTGAGTTAAAGATCCTATTTTTATAAATCTTGATGATGATATAGATGAAAATGTTATTCATGATGCAAATGTTTCTTCTGTTCATTCTGATAGTGAATATGAACTTGTTGATATTGATAACCATTTATCTAATGAATTTTCTAAAGCACTTATCCTAGCTCCTAGACAAGAACACCGCGGGTTGGGATATGAACATAGCCCTTGTTTGGATCTTGTGATAGCTCCATCTGCTGTGTTGGATGTTCCTCCTCTAGCGTGTTCCCTACCTTCCCGAAACATTGATCAGCAAGATCGAGGGGTAGATGACGTGCTAGACTAGTTACATTAGCATAGTAGATTCTCTCCTCCTCTCTTTTGTTACTTCTTCTATATGTTATTCTCATTCTTCTATTTGTTGTCCTTAGTGTTGTCTACTTGAGGACGATGCAAAGCATTGAGATCTCTCAATCTCTCTCATGTTGACTCAAAAGACACATGTGTTCCCTTCTTCTAGGTGACCTTCCTTGATTGGGGAATGAAGAACAATTATGCATACATACATATGATATACATGAATTATCATACAGCATACTGACCCCGAGGAAAGCGAAGTCACCTTGTGCTTTGTGTTTTGTGTCTATTATCCTTGGGCTTATCTCACACTTGGGGGCTAAATCCTTGTGATAACGTGCTCCTTTCTCATTTCTTATATGTATCACTACCTTAAAGCAATCACCCCCGGTGAGGCGTGTGCGATCGCTTTAACGTAGGGGGGCATACATCTCGTTCATATCTTTTCAAGATACTTGAAAATTTCTTGGCGAACTTAGCTTTGCCTTGAAAATTTTCGGTATTTCTTTTGCATGACTCATAGTGAGGGAACCTTACTACTGACAGTCATGGTTCTCCCTCGTGATCTTCCCTTTTACTTTGTCAATCGAAGTCGTAAGATCCTTAGTCCATTGGGGCCTTGGTGTATCTTGCCTCCTTGACGTGGTGAAAGTCTTTCAATGTTATTTCCTTGTACTTTACCGGAAGTATGAGCGTACGCTTATACTCCCGCTAAAGTGGGGGCTAAATGTAGCATCCTAAAATTGTGACACTTGCAATTTTGACTGCATTTCGGTCTTCACGATGGCGACGCAACACGCAACCTGAATGGAGACCCCAAAACCTGATTATGACACCAAAAACTGCATTTTCTTGCACCCTGGCCTGAACCTCCTTTGCACCCTGCTGTCCCGGGAGGTGGGACCAGAGCGCCCAGCACCCTGGTCCTTCTGGCCTGAACCTCCTTTGCACCCTACTGTCCCGGGAGGTGGGACCAGAGCACCCAGCGCCCTGGTCCTTCAGGACCAGGGCGCCCAATGCCCTGGTCCCTGGGTCCTATTTTGGGCCCGGTCTCTTTTGGACTTCGGGTCTTTATGTTTGCAAATTGGAAAATTATCTTTCCTGGTCGGCCTATGGTCGGGAAAATCAGTCTTTTAACCCTAATTGGCAAGTATATAAACTACATTTTCCTCTCTCATTTGGAGAGATACATACATGAGGGAAAAAGCATGGAAACTATACTCAAGCATTCAAGCATTCAAGCAATTGATCATTCTAAGTCTCCATTCAAGGCTAAGTGTTGCATTCAAGACAAGGATTCAACCATTGAAGAGGAGATCACTTATCACATATTACTACATACAACATACAACAAACAACAACATCTATACCTTCGCACATAGGGATACAAACATCCTTACAACAAGGTATTAGTACTTGTTTTACATTACATACATTTACATTTACAGCATTTCTCATTTCTTGGTTAATTCCAAAACCGGGGTTTGACCTAAAGGCAAACCCCTAATCCCTAACCCCCCAATCGTCTTCGCTTTTCTGTGTGTAGGTTGCAGGTACGCGGCTGAAATTGAAGATCTGGAATCCTTGTGCAGAGACGAACAAATCCCCCTTCGTTTCGCGGATTTTTTGGAGGACCGTGTGCACGCTGGGCGCCATCGTCCTGACAACTTTTGCTCAAATTTGCAGGACAGCGCCGTATCGACATTTTACTACTAATTCCAGGTCCACAGCTTCATATCATATCCCTATCTCAGTTTATAAGCGAATCTTTATCACTTTCTATGCATTCCTAGCTTAATTCTTCTATCAACATTCTTTACAAAAGAGGGTAGCCTTGCTTTCTTAACCCTTGAAACACATTTAGCATCCAATCTTGCATTGTGTGGGATTGGATCTTGTGGGTTTCAACCCCTCTTTTGAATGTAAAGTCTCTCCCTTAAGTGAAAACCATCAACCCTAGTGAATCTCCCTTCTCTCTCCTTGGAGTTGGAAGAGGGGAGAGCAACTAGGGTTCGATCGCAATTTTCCGCTTTACACAATGTAGCCCAATAGTTTGTCAGACGTGACCCCGAAGACACACTTCTTAGGGTTTAATCTCACATTGAATTGCTCCAATCGTTAAAATATTTTATCTAGTATGCTCAAGTGTTCTTCTCTAGTGAATGATTTAGCCAGCAAATCATCCACATAATCCTCCCTGAAAGTATGCATCATTTCATGGAAGATTGTTGTCATGGCTCTTTGATAAGTTGCACTAGCATTTTTCAAGCCAAAAGGCATGACGTTCCAGCAATATGCTCCCCACGGATAGGTGAATACATTTTTATCTTGATTTGGTTATAGCCTGAAAAACCGTCCATGAGAGATAGCATAGTGTGCCCTAATGTTAGATAAACAATGGTGTCGATGCTTGGCAAAGGAAAGTCATCCTTTAGACATTCTTTATTTAGATCCCTGAAGTCTATGCATATTTTGATACTTTTGTCGGGTTTAGAAACTAGTACAATATTTGAGATCCATTCAGCATAGCCTATAGGTTGGATAAATCCAACATCTAAATGTATGCGGGAAAATGTGGTGACCAAAATGAATAAATAGAGATCAAAAGACCCACATACCAATGAGATTCTTGGTGCAATTATATGAACTAATTGAATTAGTTTAACTTCCCAAGGGGTGTCCCATTGTTCTCTATCTCACAGGATCCCTAAGGCCAATGTTTTGCTCTCAGATCATTGAGAAAACAACTTAGGAATGACAACTCCAAGAATGAGTGATATTTGATCTACATGCATGAATGCATTCTAAGATCTATATAATGTGTAAAAACTATTATGATTAAGCTTAAGATGAAGATAGTGATATGATAAAAGATTAACAAATTATCCTAAAATCATATACTATCCTAGCATGAATATTCTATGATATGAAAAATGCTTCTAAATATTATGATGTTGTTTTAACAAAGAGAGGCTAAAATTCTTAGTAAATTAGACTACAATGTAGATGCATGAAACTTGGATATGGAAAATAAAGAATGAGAGCTCTATTTATAGGAAAAATGGGGAAATAGATGGTTAGGATTGAATAATATTAACAAGGGCTAGGATTGAAAGTTAATCAATCCATGTTTACAATTCTCACCAATGAATGGTGACAATTGTCAACAAGAGGTTGCTTGAGAGGAGATGAAAGAAGCATTAAATGCCTGAGAAGACATTTGGGTTACCTTAGGAGGTAAGGGTTAAGGTTAGGTTAGGGTTATCCATTGGATAAAGCTTTTACCCAAGGGGTAAACTCTTGTGCAAGGGTTAATAGGATAACTATGGTCAAAGCCATAAGTGTTTGATGAGACCCTTGAGTCAAAAGGATGGTTAAGTCAAAGGAAAGTCTCTAACCAAAGGTCAAAAGGTGAGTTAACCATAAATGGTTATGTAAGAGCCTTTAATGGTTTGGAAAACTTTAGAGGTTAACCATTTGAAGACACAAATCCTTTAATGATTATTGAAGACTTTGGAGGCTTTGAGAAGTGACTTCCCTTTACTCAGGAATGTGACAATAATTAGGAGATGAATTAGGCTAAATTGGAAGTGATTAGAAGAATCTAGAAGGTGTTAGACACAATGCACCATTGAGAGGGGGGTGAATCAGTGGTTCTCAAAAAATTTCCCTTTAGCTATCCTAGGTGTGTATACCGGTTATGGGATCTAACACAATGTAGAATTACCGATTAGTGGGGAGACCAACACAAATGCAATCACACAAGGGGACATCACATTACACCAGCATATATGAGGAAAACCCAAGATGGGAAAAACCTCAATGAGCAATGTTGTTGAAGTCTACTGCTCCTATCCAGCCTCACAATCAAATCTTTGTTACAATGTTTAGGGCACCAACCCAAGGAGCTACAACCCATGTCTTGTTTATGGGCTACAACCCAAAGGAACTACAATCCATTATTTAGGGCACCAACCCAAGGAGCTACAACCCCTACCTGATTTATGGGTCACAACCCAAAGGAGCTACAACCCCTACACTGAGCTACAACTCAATGATCGCTATGAAAACATCAATTACAAAAGTAGTTATTATGTTACAAGTGAATCTTGCAACCATTCCAAATACCTTACTCTGCAATGAGATACCTTCTCTGCTACACCAACTCACTCTTCTGGTGCTCTCATCTGCTGCTTAACTGCCAGTACACCTCTCCTCTTCTAGATCTCCACCTTACTCTTTTCTCTTCAGCGGTACAACACTTTATTGGTTTTCTATTTGCCTTCTCTGTAGCTTCCTTCACTTCTACTTTTCCGGTATGGACACTACCGGTTCTGCACTACTACCGGTTGAACACTTCAACCTGATTCTCCCTCACTCTCACTCTCTTCTTAGATACTCGTTGAGCACTTGGCTGATTTTCTCTCACATGCAGAAGTGACACTTAATCACTTCACAACAACACAATCTTCTTTCATTCAGCAGCACCTTAACTATGTCTTTGGCCTGCATATTTATAGACTAACTTTCCCACCAAAACCTAATTCAAATCCTTAGGAAGTTAGGGTTTTCTCATCACCCTCGAGGCAAACCAAATTCAATTAGATCTTGCCCGATCTGATCACCCAGACAGCTAACTGTACAACTCTACCACTATCGTGCCTTCTTGATCACGACTTCTATCTCTAGCAATCTACTTTTTCCTTTATCAGCTGATTTCTTTGTCAACCACCAAGATCGGTCTTGTTGTTTCCTTCATCCACCTTGATCTTCTCAATCACTCTTAGCTATCTCGTAGTTGTCCTCCAAACCTTGAGCCGCAAACCTCAGTAACATGTCCCGTGATTTGTGGGATATTTCATTAATGTCAACCAACTCTGCAACTACCCCGTCGGTGTACATTCCTTCTTCATCCGAATGCAGTTCTGCCACCTTGACTCCATGTGGCAACCAAGTTGACCAACTGCTAGCTTGACTCTTCATGTCTGTCTAGATAGGATCATCGACCAAACACTCTACTAGTTTCTCTTCTTTGTCGGTTTACTAACCTTGTCGGTATCTCACACTCTATCGGTTAACCTTTATGTCTACACTTAGCTGAACTGTCGGTGGAACCCCTTAACTGGTTGCCAGACATGTCTATCCAAAGCATGCACATTCCCACAAGGTGGGAAGACATCTCCATCTGCACCTTGTCCATATTACCCATGGACTTCCATACCGGTAAGCACTCTTGATGACACTATGTCATCAACCTTCACCAGACTCCATCTTCAGTCAGACCACATTCCTTTGTTTGCATCTGCTCAGCTTTGCCTTCTACTTGAACAGCTTGAACCATATCTCACCTGGTTTTTCAAGTTGACAAACCCATCACTACTTCTATACTGACATATCAGCATGCCTTCTCAGTCGATCCAATGCATATCCCTGATTTCATGCACTTGAGGCATTTCGGTGGAGTGACACCTAATCATCAGCTTTCTACAATGTACTCATTTGGCTTCCCTGTTTGTGCAACATATCTTCAAGCAGGCACATGTGATCCGGTGTGGTCACATTCACTGTTAGTCATCTCTTCACATGGTGACTGCATCTTCATCTGGTAGGAGTCTTGTTGTTCTGCAACCTTACCTCATACTGGTGACCTATTCATTCTTCTCTTCTGGTGTTAATGTGATTTAGGTAACATTCTACCTCTTCATCACAAACCACAGCTCAAGCACCTTGGCCATCCAGCATGTACACTAGTCATGAGAATTGTTGACTAACAACCACTCACTTGGTTGATCTGACTTCTCCATGTCAACACATCACTTACCAGTTGGCATACTATACAAGTAACCCCAGTGATCATTCATCCTTACCTTACCGGTGTCTTGCAACACAAGGTGATATCAAACATATCTCACCCTGTACTCCTCCTTGATAGTGTTGCACATACATCACTCATACCGGTAATCATTCCATACCAGTTGACATCAATGACAACACAATGCCAACATAAGGGGTTTAGAAGGCAAGTGGAAGATGTAGGAAAATGTAAGTGGGTGAGGGAAAAGGATTTTAATTAAAATAAAGTTACTTTATTTGAACTAAAATAGATGCAACTTGCATAAATACAAGTGGGGGGTGTATATGGTGAAAATGGATACAATAATAATGATATTGAAAGGCTAAATGAATTCAACCACAAAACCCTAGCCTAACAACAACAAAGATCCACCATAACATATGAAGATTACCTAAGACAATGCAAATCAAATGAAATCACAAAGATTATACCATCACATGTCCAATAGGGTTTGGATCTCCATTCTTCCTATCTCCATTGATCTTGCTTGATATATTTGCTCTCAGATTTTATGTGCACAAGAGCTTAACAAAGAGCGGAATGTGCTTGCAAGTAGGATCGCCTATGTTTAAAAGCGTAGTGTAGTCAAGTAGTCAACGGGGGGTTTGATAATGAAGGAAGCATCTCCTTATATAGAAGACACTATATGAAATTGAGGGATAAGATTGAGAGGTGTAAAAGGAGGTCGGCTATGATTAGAGGGTAGGTAAAAGAAATAATAAAATAATGAAAGAGGTAGGTAGTGTATGAATTAAGAGATGAATGACATGTGTCATGGGTAGAAAAGGTTAATGAATTAATTAAATAAATAAAGATTTATTTAATTAATAGAAGAAGTGGGATCAATTAAATAAATAAGATATTTATTTAATTTAGGAAAAGGATAATTTAAATAAATAAATGTATTTATTTAAATGAGAAATAAGGCTAGAAGAGGATAAATGAATTAATTAAATAAATAAAGATTTATTTAATTAATAAAAGAATTAAGTTTAGATAATTAAATAAATAAAATATTTATTTAATTAGACATGACAATTTTAGGTGTCTACATTTTGCCCCTCTTTGAGACAATGTGGCTTGTCGCGTTGTTTCAAACAAGATAATATGAACTGATACAAAGTTGCCCCGAGATGGGAATGATATGCCCCCTCAAGAGATTGGATGAAAATGTGTGAAAAGACCACAGAAAATCTCTCGATAAGAAAGACGGGATAGAATAGACTGACCGGATAAAGTGACAGAGTCACGGGATAATGAAGACTAACTTGGGAGATGAGGGCTAGGGCTAGGGTAGTCTATAAGATAGACCACGAGGGAAAATACATCCTCATTGTCATCCAAACATCCATGAGAGCAGAGTGCAGAGTGAAATAGAGCAGCAGCAGTCAGCAACGATGGCTTTTGTTCATAGATTCGATCGCGTTCGCCGATTCCAGAGGCCAGCAAAGGCAGGAGAGCCGGTAAGTACCACAAAACCTCCTCGTACTTTGTTGCATTTATTGTTGTCATTAATGCATGCTAGATAGGGTAATAAATGCATTCTAGCTTAGGGTCCAAAAAATGTCAAAAACATCCAGGCGCGTCTGCATTGGTGCCAGGCGCGTCTATGCTCGCTAGGCACATCTGTGTTTGTGCCAGGCGCGTCTGTGCTAGAAAAGGCATCTATGCATAATGCGATCGCGTCTGCGCTGTGTAGGTGCATCTATGCTAAGAAGGCACATTTGTGTTGTCCAGGCGCGTCTATGTAGAGCATAGGCACGTCTGTGTGCTTTAGGGGCGTCTATGTAAAACAAGCGCGTTTATGCAGTCTATAAGCGCGTTTGTGTCCAAAAATGTGAATTTGTGTCTTCTAGGTCAAATCAGCAATTCTATGATGAAAATACGTTGTCGATTGGATAAGCTGCTAAGAGGATACACTCAAGCAGGTCCTCTAGGGAAGACTAGGATTGCAAATAGGGCTAGGATTGACAATTCTGTGATAGAACATACGTTGCCAATTAGGAAACTTCTCAAGAGGATTCACTCAAGAAGAGGCCCTAGGATAAGATAGATCAAGGCACTTTGTGATGAACAGTGAGTACCAAGATATGAGCAGCACTTTGTGATGAACAATGAGTGCAAATGTGAGCAGCACTTTGTGATGAACAGGGAGTGCCAAACACGTAGTACTTTGTGATGAACAGGGAGTACCACTAGGATAGAAGCAACACTTTGTGATGAACAGGGAGTGTCACTAGGATAGAGTACCATATGCACTTAGGTAAAAAGTAGCATTTTGTGATGAACAGGGAATGCCACTATGACTGACATGATTGATTTGCTTGACTGTAGGAGTATTTGCCTATGTTCGAGTCACGGGAGAGATTCCCATTGACTCAAAGGTTGCGACCTGAGCTGACGTTCGAGGATAGAACTGCTATTGAGGCTATGGGTCTGAGACATATTCTGTATGTGCCTAAATTTTGGACGAACATGGGACTGCTGACTGCACTGGCGGAGAGGTGGCACTCTGAGACTTGCACTTTTCATTTGTCGATGGGGAAGATGACAGTCACCCTGGAGGATGTATACAGGATTCTACGGATACCGATTGATGGGGAGCTGATTCCGTACAATCGAGACAGAGATAGGGATTCCCTTAGACGAGTTTTCTAGGATCTAGGGCTAGAGATGAGGGTAGGACATGTGGCTTGGGACACCATGATAGCTACAGGATTAGCGCTGCCAGCAGTGCTAGGGGGAGTGATCAGTGGGTTCCTATGTCCGGATAGGGTGACACGAGGGGTGGTTGCAGAGGAAACAGGGGCCAGGAGAGATGATCTTGGGTCGGGTCCTTCTAGGGCTCAGACTCCATCGAGGCTAGGTGGCTCCAAGGGAGGGAGTTCATCGTAGCCGTAGAGGGCTCCCTATGTATCAAATTTGTCCCATTTTGTATGATGATATAGACACTTTCGGGTGATTGTAGCCATATGATTTTGACATCATTGTATCATGACACTTATGATTATATATATGAGATGATTCATCTTTGCAGTAGCTATATGCATGCGTACCTATGTGATGTATGTTTCTATGTGATGCTTATGATATGGATGCAAATATGTATATGATGCAATGCAATATTTTGTTTTGTTCTTTTATGTTTTATATGTGTATGCATGATGAAAATGTGAATGTATGTAATGTGGATGAATATGATAATGCAAATGACTATATACATGATGAGAATGTAAAATGTGCTAACATGTGTTGTGTGCAGGATGTGATGCAGTTGTGATATATATATGTATGTATGAAATGCTTATATGTGGTAATGCAGGTGCAACTACATGAAATGCAAGTGTTTTTGGTGTGTCATTATACTCAGTCATGTGATAGCAGGCTACACGGACTCGGGAAGGACGATGGAAGTCAATCAAGAAAGGGGGATGAAAGATAGAAGATATGAAAGTGAAAGATCTTCTTGTGCGTTATCATCATTGAGCTTTATTATGGCAAAATAGGTTATGACAATCGAGGCATATGGTTGACCCAGAAAGTCATTGTACCCGTTTGCATGGAGATAAGACAGTCACAAACAAGGAATGCCCCAGTTCATACTAGACTCTCAGTGTCCTCATATCCTTGGACAAGTCATAGCATTACTAAAAGACAATCCACAGACAACAAATACAAATAGGTGACGATACCCCATCCTCGCCTTTCTAGTCAGAGACATCCTGGAGATAGAATCTCTAGTCAGAGACATCCTGGAAAAGCTAAAAGACATGTCACCAAAAGATAAAATCAAAAGAAAACCAAGACTCGACACCAACATCCACTATAGTCCTCAAATTTAGTGTCTCTTGTCACTTGTATAAGTCTTATTTGATTGTGGTCACAATGTTTACTTTCACAGAAAGGATAGATAGCACTGAACCATATGTTGTCTGAGTCTGTTGAAAGATTTGATTTGCTGAAGCCCATTGTTGCTGCTATGTCTCATCTGAAACTGACTGAATCCATGAAACTGATACTTTATTGCGGAGAAGATGAAACTTTATTGTGGATCTGTGATGCAAATGTTGCTTTATTGCGGATTGCGCGTGGATAGATTGAAGGAAGCTAGAAGAAACTGTACTCCTCGAAACATGTGATGTTCTCAGTCCACACCCATCACTAGACGTAGGATTTTCCTTAGCCACAGATAGGATCTGATTTATTATGGATGGAAAGGGAGGTGAAAAAGGGAGGTTTATTATGAATGGCTAACCAATCTTGGGTAGATCAATAACAAGCCATGATGGGAATGGGTAAGTTTATTATGAACGAATAGGTTGTGAGTGTGTGCAAAGTGAAATGAATAAAAGTGAATCCTGAAGGAGGGAGGAGCAATGTCTCTACGCATGGCACTGGTGACCTAGTTTTCACCATGGTACTTGCCCAGGGCGCCACCGAAGTGGTTTTCACCATTGGACAAAATTATTTCTCTTTACTTTTTTTTATTTTTCAATTTTTTTTTTGTGTCACAAGGCGCCTGTTTGTCGGGTTTTCACCAAGTAACGATTTTTTTGTTTTCTAATTTATTTTGTATTTTTGAAATTTTTGAATTTTTTTTTTGTATTTTTGAATTAGGATACTTTGAAGAGCTATGTGTAAAACCTACGAAGGTGCATGTTGTTGATAGGATCCTCCAAAGGTTCACCTTCTGTAGTTGAGAGTTGATATGCACCAGATCCATATGCTGCTGTAATGATGTAAGGACCAAGCCAATTTGGTTCGAACTTGCCCTTCTTCTCTCTGTCTTGCTGATTATGGGGGTTTTATCTGAGAACCAAATCACCTACCTCAAATATGCGAGGGTTGACCTTGTGATTGTAGCTGTGACTCATTCGTTGTTGGTAAGCCCTGAGATGATTAAAATCAGTTTGTCTTCATTCATCCAGTAGTTCAAGTTCTTATAAGCGAGAGACCCTATAGTCTTCATCACTGATAATGTTTTGCAAAGAGACTCGTAAAGAGGGTAGCTCGACCTCAATAGGAAAGATGGCTTCAGTGCCATAGACAAGTGAATAGGGTGTAGCTCCTATAGGTGTGCAGACACTTGTGCGGTATGCCCAGAGTGCAGGATTAAGTTGAATATGCCAATTATGGCCAACGTCGTCGACTATCTTTTTTAGGATTTTAAGGATTGTCTTATTAGATGCCTCAGCTTGACCATTACCTTGGGGGTAATATGGCATGGAGAAACGATGGAAAATATGGAAGCAGTCACAGAGTTCACGAACATCCTGATTTTTGAAGGGACGCCCGTTATCAGTGATAATGGAAACAGGAATACCATATCGGAAAATGATATAGTTGAGGATGAACGTAGCGATCTATTTTCCAGTGACTTGTGTGAGAGGCACAGCTTCAATCCATTTTGTGAAATACTTTGTGGCAGTGATAATAAATTGATGACCATTGGAAGGAGGGTGAATCTTGCCTATGAGATCGAGTCCCCACTGAGAAAAGGGCCAAGGAGATGCAATTGGTTGAAGTTCTTGTGTTGGCGCATGTATGAGGTCTCCATGAATTTGACATTGCTTACATTTCTTGACAAACTGATATGAGTCTTTTTCCATATTGGGCCAGTAATATCCAGCTCTGATGAGTTTCTTGGCTAAGGTAGAACCACTAGCATGTAGACCACATATCCCTTCATGTACTTCACGTAACGCAATCTGAGCTTCATCGCTTTCTAAACATCTAAGAAGAGTGTCATCAAGACCTCGCCAGTATAGGATATCAGCTAAAATGACATATCGAGAGGATTGGCGAATGAAAGTGCGACATTGGTTATTGGATAGATCAGGAGGTAGGGTATTGTCACGAAGGTATGTGAAGATGGAACCATATAACTGGGACTCAGGACTGACGACACATATCATCTCAGTGGGAATGCTTTCATATGAAAGAACCAAAAGGTTATCCACCAAGAACTCATAGCAGGTCTCATTTGGAGGTAGATCGATTAGTGAAGCAATTGTAGCCATGGCATCTGCGGCTCGATTCTGTTCTCTTGGTATCTGCTCAAAGTCTATCTTTGTGAAATGTTGTTTCAGGTCATCCACCATTTTTTTATAAGGCATTAATTTTTCATCCTTTGTTTGGTAATCATCAGTTGCTTGACGAATTACAAGTTGAGAGTCCCGAAAAACATGAAGTTCCTGGATCTTCCACTGAACTGCAATCCATAATCCAGTTGTTAATGCCTCATATTTCGCTATATTATCAGTGCAAGGAAATGATAAGCGGTATGATTTTGGTATAGAATCCCCTTGAGGAGTTATAAAGAGGATGCCAGCTCCTGACCCATGCTGTGTGTATGAGCTGTCAAAGTACAGTTGCCATGGCTTTGCATGTGACATTGTTAAAATGGATTCATCTGGAAATTCTTAACTTAGAGGAATATCATCTATCATGGGGGAATCTGCTAATCGATCTACGATGGCCTGTCCTTTTATTGCTTTTCTGTCCACATACTCGATGTCGAATTCACTCAGGATCATTACCCATTTGGCCAGTCGCCCAGTGAGTGTTGGTTTATTGAGAAGGTATTTCAATGGATCGATTCTTGCAACCAACTTAGTCTTATGAGTGAGCATGTAATGTCGTAATTTTTGCGAAGCAAAGACCACATCAAAACATGCACGCTCAATTGGTGTGTAGCTTAGCTCATATCCCACCAATGTGCAACTGATATAGTATACTGCTTTTTCCTTGCCCTCAGCAATTTGTTTTGCTAAGAGTGCCCCCAGTGTTGTTGGAGTAGCTGATATGTATAGTAACAGAGGCTGATCTAAAACTTGTGGCATCAGAACTGGCGGATTCAAAAGATAATCTTTGAGTGTCTGGAAAGCTTGTTGACAGTTATCATCCCATTTGAATTTGATGTTTTTATGTAGCAGGTGCTAAAAAGGATTACACTTATCTGCAAGATGCGCTATGAATCTTCGTATGGACTGGAGTCTCCCTTGTAAAGACCGAAGTTGACTAATATTTCTTGGTGGTTGCATCTCTAGGATGGCCTTGACTTTTGCTGGATCAGCTTCAATTCCTCTTTTGGATACAATGAATCCTAGGAGCTTCCCGCAAGTTGCTCCAAAGACACATTTCTTGGGGTTTAATCTTACTTTGTATTTTTCCACCCGATCAAAGATGACTGAAAGTATGTCCAAATGTGTATTTTTGTCTATTGATTTGCCCAAGAGGTCGTCAACATAATCTTCCACAGTTACGTGCATGAGATCATGAAAGATAGTAGTCATGGCTCTTTGATATGTAGCACCTGCATTTTTTAGCCCGAAGGGCATGACATTTCAGCAGAAGGTTCCCCAAGGACAAATGAATGATGTTTTGTGTTGATCCTCGGACGCGATCTTTATTTGATTATAACCAGAGAATCCATCCATCAATGATAACATTTCATGACCTGCTGTGAGATCGACAATCAAGTCAATATTTGGTAATGGGAAGTCATCCTTAGGACAAGCTTTGTTGATGTCTCTGAAATCTGTACATATTCTAATGCTACGATCTGGTTTACTGATAGGCACTAAGTTGGAGATCCATTCAGGATAATCAATTGGGCGTATGAATCTGACGTCCAATAATTTCTCAAGCTCTGCTTTGACCAATAATGTGACTTGTGGATGCATCTTTCTTAATTTTTGTTTCACTGGTTTTGCCCCCGGTTTAACTATCAAATGATGCATTACCAAATCCGGATCCAATCCAGGCATATCAGCGTATGACTAGGCAAAGTTGATTTGTCATTTTTTGAAGAAACTTATGAATTTTGACCTTTCTAACTCTGTCAACGATTGAGCCAGGAATATGTTGTGTGGAACCTCTTCTGTACCAATGTTTGTTTTGATAGTCTCCTCTACCAACATGGATGACTTTTCCTCATATGATGTTGGGAGAATGTCGAGCCTTCCATCTTCGGGTGCCTCAGAGAGGTTTTCACCCTCAGATACGTCCTTTCTTTTTACTTTTTTGGGGTTAGACAGTGCCATAGTGTGGTTTTCTCGATAAGACCCTTGGTTTGTTCTTATTTTCACATTTTTGCGACTGGAAGGTCCGACGCCCTCACCAAAATATGCCACGCTATTGAGTTCTATAGTGTATCCCACTTTATGGTCCCCAAGGGGAAGATCATCTCATATGCCAAGATAGTCAATAAAAGCTTCATCATTTTGGAATGTGTCAAACTATGCAGGTCCTTCATGATCCCAGTCAATGAGTTGGTGGTAAACAAGGGGAAGGCCTTTAATGTCTTCGAAGTTAGTGGGGCTAAGAGTGAAGATGCAGTTATATTCGGGTATGTCAAGGTAATTATTGAGGTCATCAATGGCACTCTCCTCATCAGTCTCAATCGCGAATGAATCCAAATTATCATCACTAGTAGCGCATTCTGGGATAGGTGTTCTCATCCTATGTGATTTCAACCTATGACCTTGAGACAAGGACTATGTGGAATCCTCATGGGTTGTTTCTTGACCAACCTTGAATCTTTTATAAAATTCCTCTTCTTTTGTGGGTTCATCTGGCTCTCTGAATGTCTCGGTGAGCTCCTAGTCACTAGAGGATTTGTCTGAACCCCATTCCCATTCGTTGGAGTCTGTGGAATAGCGATCCTCTTGTTGAATTTTGGCAGCTTTGATTTGTAAGGCTTCTTCTGTCCTTTGAGTGTGGACCTTGGAAGTCAGGAAACCAAGTCCTTTCGAGCGTTCCTTTTTGAAAGTCAATTCAGGCTGTAAAGGTTCAATGATGCCTTCCTTTCGTAACCCAAGAGGGCTTTTTCAATCATACCCTAATTTTTGTAGGATCTTGAAACCTTTGCCATATTTCTCACATGGTAGACTGATGTGATCTTGTGTATCATCTTCAATGTCTTTGTATAGCATTTTGTATAAGTCTTCCTCTTCCAGTTCGCCCCATCTTTGAAAGGTAGTAGGGTCCCATTTGAGTACAATGATGGATACTTGCTTGTTAGGATGTGGTCTTCCATATTCTTTTGGTGAACTCATGACTTGTTGTAAGTACATGGTCTGATTTAAAGTGTATTCCCCCATGCCCTTGTCCTGAAATTTGCCTTTAAGCTAACCTTGTTTTGATGTCAAAGGTTTTAATGACTCAGGATCAATGTATGCCGAAGAAGGAACAGCTTCGCGATTACTGGGAATGATGGTCTCAGTTTTTGATCTCAGGTTATTGCAGTATATGAATGGATTGGGATAACCAGTAACTGTTACCTCCACTCCATTGTGAGGAAACTTAATGCATTGGTGATATGTAGATGGGACTTCCCTCATTTCATGAATCCAAGGACATCCTAGCAATATATTGTAAGTGAGATCTAGATCTAGGACTTGACAAACCACATCCTTTGTAACTAGCCCAACTCTGAGAGGTAAGGTGACTGTGCCCTTGGATGAATGCTCTTCATCATCATATGCCTTGATGGTGATTTTGTTTATAGAATTCACAGCTTTATCAGAATATCCCAATTGTTTAATTATGCTCAATGTACAAATGTTTAGACCAGCTTCTCCATCTATCAGGACTCATTTTGTTCGATGTTTGTGTATGAAGGCTTCAATGTGTAGTGGTGCATTATGTGGCTGACTTACGGAGGCGTCATCGACTTCTATGAATGTAAGGGAATGTGGAACGGAAAGGTATCCCACCATGGCTTGAAACTGGTCCACGTTCAGATCAGTAGGAATGGCAGTTGTAGCATCCTAAAATTGCGACACTTGCAATTTTGACTGCATTTGGGTCTTCACGATGGTGGCGCAATGTTGAACCTGAATGGAGACCCCGAAACCTGCTTGTGACACCAAAAACTGCATTTTTCTGCACCCTGGCCTGATCCCTCCTTGCACCCTGCTGTCCCGGGAGGTGGGACCATGGCGCCCAGCGCCTTGGTCCCTGGCCCTATTTTGGGCCCAGTCTCTTTTGGGCATCGGGTCTTTAAGTTTGCAATTTGGAAAATATTGTTTCCTGGTCGGCCTAAGGTCGGGAAAATCAGTTTATCAACCCTAATTGACAAGTATATAAACTACTTTTCCTCTCCTAGAAAGGGAGAGAAAGAAGAGGACATATGTATGAAAAAGGCGGAAGCGATATTCAAACATTCAAGCATTCAAGCATTCCTTCAAGCAATTGAGCATTCTAAGTCTCCATTCAAGGCTAAGTGTTGCATTCAAGACAAGGATTCAACCATTGAAGAGGAGATCACTTACAACATACAACATACCACATACATTACACCTTCGCATGTAAGAATACAAACATTCTTACAACAAGGTATCAGTACTTGTTTACATTACAAACATTTACATTTACAGCATTCTCATTTCTTGGTTAATTCCAAAACCAGGGTTTGACCTAAAGGCAAACCCCTCATCCCTAACCCCCCAATCATCCTCTCTTTTCTGTGTGTAGGTTGCAGGTACACGGCTGTAATTGAAGATCTGGAATCCTTGTGCAGAGACGAACAGATCCACCTTCGTTTCGCAGATTTTTCGGAGGACCGTGTGCACGTCGGGAGCCATCGTCCCGTCAACTTTCGCTCAAATTTATAGAACAGCACCGTCTCAAAATTTTACTACTAATTCCAGGTCCGCAGCTTCATCCCATATCCCTATCTCTGTTTATTAACGAATCTTTCCTACTTTACATGCATTCCTAGTTCAATCTTTATATCTACATTCTTTACAAAAGAGGGTATCCTTGATGTCTTAACCCTTGAAACTCATTTAGAATCCAATCCTGCATTGTGTGGGATTGGATCTTGTGGGTTTCAACCCCTCTTTTGAATGTAAAGTCTCTCCCAAGTGAAAACCATCAACCCTAGTGACCTCCCTTCTCTCTCCTCGGAGTTGGGGAGGGGAGAACAACTAGGGTTCGATTTTTCCGCTTTACAGCAGTGTCTCTCAAGATTTTGTCAAGAATAGCCTTATGTGCGGGGGATATGCGTAGGAGCTCAAGAATGGAGATGAGCGCGGGTGTTTTCCCTAATTGTTCTACAAAGTCATACTCAGGCTTGGTTGATGAAGAAGGGGTGTTTTTGGCTGGAGCAGCTTGCAAAGTGAATTTACCTCAATGGGTTGTAACATGACATTCAAAGGTAGGTTCAGAAGAAGATCCAACACCTTTTAGGACAATCTTGGGTCTCTGGGTAGAATTCTCAGGGTTTTTGTCCTTGATAATAATGGTAGAGACGTAATTGTCCATTGAAATGTGATTTATAGTTGAATCATAGTTATAGGTTGCTCTGGTATAATTGGTTTGGTCATCTGTGGCTTTAGCTTTTCCTTTGTCATGTTTTGGGAATGGTTCCTTAAACATTTCATGTTCTTGATTGGATGAGTGTCCCTCAATCTCAATGTCACCCCTATAAATGAGATCTTGTATGATGTTCTTCAATCGATGACAATTTCCTATCTTATGACCCTTGCTCTTCTGAAATTCACAATACTCATCATCATTCCACCAATTTGGTTTAACCTTTGGTTCATATGGAGGAAAATCTGGAACTATGATTACCTTGATTGCCACTAGCTTCTTGAAAACTGACTCAAGTGGTTCTCCCAATGGAGTGTACTTCCTTCGTGATCTAGAAGCTGTTTGAGTATTCACTTGATTGTTTGTAGAACTTTATCCTAAAAAAATGAATTTGGGTCGCACTATGTTGGCATCAACAACACCATCATTGACTGTGTTCTTGTTTTTATTCCAAAATCTTGGCTTGTCCTTTCCTTTAAAGTCATCTTTGTTTTCCTTGAATATCTTAATGACTCCTTGTTCAATTAGGACCTTCTCTGTTGCTAAGCCTTTTTCAATGACGTCCTTGAAGGTGGACAAACAAGCTTTCCTTAGATCATATCCAATGTCTTTGTTAACATTTTGGGTGAACATCTCTACCATTTGTTTTTGTGGAATTTCACAAGAGCATTTGCTGGCTAGATTTCTCCATCTTTGTAAAAATGATGAAAAAGATTCTCCATCCCTTTGCTTGGTGTTGCACAAAGTAGTGAGTGATATGTCTATCTCTATGTTGTAGGAGAAATGTTGGATAAATGCCTCTGCTATGTCACCCCATGACTTAATACCAGGTGGGAGTTGGGAGAACCATTCCATAGCTTGATCACCTAGGCTTTGTGGGAATAATCTCATCAAATATGTCTCTTTTGCTGCTACCTCAATACAAGCTGTGAAAAACTGTCTTATGTGTGCCTTAGGATCCCCTTTTCCTCTATACTTATCAAATTTAGGCGTCACAAAGTGTGTAGGAAAAGGAGGCATTGGAATGCTCTTGTCAAATGGATAAGGACATATGTCTCTCATTGTGTATGTTGGCTTTGGTGTATTTATGTCCTCCATTTTCTTTTGTAAGTCCCTGATTTGTTGTTCCAAATTGCTCTTAGGTGGAGATCGACTTCTTGGACCATACCCCATGCTTGAGGCACCAATTGGAGGAGGAGCATGTTGCATATATGGATGATATTGATCATACACATGTTCACATGGAGGAGGTCTATAATGATGTTGCATATATGGACCACTTGGTATAGATTCATGTTGAGGAACACCATATCTATTTTGTCCATGTATACCATACTCTACAGGCATGTCATGTTCTAATGTGTTACCCCCAAATTTGACACAAGATTTCCTTGTGTCCAAATTTTGAGCATGCCTTTGAATATCCAATTTCTTTGGTGGTTGATCCTTAGCATTGGTATGTGATTGAGCATATCTTTCTGCATAAGACTTCCATAATGGTCTGCGAAGGTGAGTATCATATGCTTGACCATGTGTATGTGGGACCTCTAGTTTTTGAAACAAAGATTATGGTGATTTAGGTACCATATATGGTCCTCTATTGCCTCCACTATTAGGTCTCCTTTGATCCATGTTGGAGTGAGTTTGTTGCAAAGGTCAATTTTCCATTATTTGAGACATGTCAAAATCATCAGGTATCTTAGCTCCACTTTGTGCCATCATTTGTAAGAAGTATTGTCTATCTCTCTTCATTATTTCCTCAATCAATCGATTGAAGCGGGGGTCCATAATGGATTCTTTCACATCTGTTGAATGTACAGAAAAGTTGTCCATATTGTCATTGCGTGTATCATTGTTGTTTGTAGTGTCCATGTTCTCAACATTTGGAATGTTTCTATAGGCATCCATGTCAAGTAATGTGTTATGATCAGTATTGAAAAAGACATCATTGTCATACTCATAGACACTCATGTTTGTGGACTCTTGAGCCTCTTTAGTTTCTCTCCTAGATTTTTGAAGACGGGTTTCAACCATGAACTAGGTATTGAACAAGATGTGTTAGACAAGATGAAAATAGAAAAAGTATGGAAGACCAAGAGTTGGATGGAATGTAAATGAATCTGAGGTTTACTTGCAATGTCCAAAGTGTAAGACCAAGTATGTATGTAGTAGAGTAGGTGTGACTTCCAAAGAGAGGATAGTTTCTCTTGATGAGGTAAGTTGACCTTGACTCTAAGTAAAACCAAATGAGACCCAAAGGTGATAGACCTTGATGAGGGACCACTTAGCAAAGTGTTGTTGTATGTAGTGTGTTGACTAAGTATGATGAGGACAAGCAAGTGACCTTTTGACTCAAGTTTAGACAAATGTGAATGTAATGTGAGGTGTAAAGCAATGATGGACTTTGTGAGACCCAAAGATAGGTTGAATGTTAAATGAACCCTGGAGAAATGACCTAGGAAGCTCAAGAATTCCGAAACTGACTATGTTTGTTTGCTGGACTGTAAAAGTTTTTCTTTTCTTTTTTCAATTTTGAACACAGACGCGCCTATATACTGCATAGATGTGATTTCCTGACACAGACGTGGTTCTGTTTAACACAGACGTGTTTCTAAGATTTTTGTAAAGTGCACTATTGATTCTAGAGACACAAACACATTTCTGCCCTTCACAGACATGGTTATACAACACAAACACTATTATATCAGACACAGACGCGTTTCTGCAAAATTTGTACAATTTTTTCCAATCTATGAAGTCATTTTTGTTGTGACCAAATCTGACTGTTTGACTATTTTTCATGACAAGAGGACACAGTGTTGATGAAGACTCAATGTTTGCAAGTGTCTAGACTCAAAATGACTCCAAAAAGTGTGTTGTTTGATGTAAAAATGTTTTGCATACACTTGAAGACACAAAAGATGCAATGTTTTGTTGTTTGGTCTTGAATGTTTTGAATGTTTAAAATAAGTCAAGCACAATTATTATGGCTGGCCAAGACAATAGTTGTTGATCCCACATGGGGTTTTACCCTCGAGGCTACGCTATTCAGAGCGGATACTTAGATGCTTGACCTCACTGGCTCCACCCTCGGCACTCACTTCTCAGGTCAGCCAAGCATTAGTCCCCATGAAAACTCCCCGTGGTGAACTTTGTATCTCTACTAAGAACCGTATGTGTGTGGGCCGCTACCAGAGGTCCGACCTCCTGCCTCAACAACTCGAAGGATTTGGGCTTCTAAAACAAAAAGGCGCTAGTAAGGGCATCCACTTGTGTGGCCATACATGCGGCACTTTCAACTCTGTAAATACAGAAGGCTCCCAGCCGGTAGGGGTTACGCCCTACAAATGATCAAATAAATTTGATCAAACAGGTTTATGGGGAGACATAGTGTCGGTATGAACTAATTAGCACACGTTATTCATAGTTTTCACCATGAATACAGTTATTTATAGTGGTTTGGAAGAAGATGGCTTTTCTTTTGCTACCACTTGGGTCGTTCTCTTCTCACTAGTAGTCCTAATGACCACACGGGAAGACATGCCCTCTAAAGATTAAACAAAAAGAGCCTATTGCTCAAGACACAAAAAAAAATGATTCAATTTTAGTGCACCAATTGAAGTGTTTGCTAGTCTATGAAAACAAACCACACAATAAAAATCAAAAAAACCTTTGCCAAGGACCTGCACCAAAGAGTTGTTAGTAGTTTGGATTGTTTCAAATAATCACCCCTTCCTGCAAGCACACAAGTTAGGTAAATTTTAAATCCAAAAGACTTTGTCAAAATAGGGGCCTTCAACAAAACGATTTTGCTTTCAAGACAAGCTGCACCAATTTCGTTAGCTCGATCTAAAAATGTTAGCTCAAAATAAACCGGATCTGAAACCTTAAATGCAAAACCCAAAACTAAATCAATAAACTTCAAAAAAAAAATGAAACCAATGCACACAGATGCGGTTACCTTCGACACAGACGCGACTCCCTGACGCAGATGCACTTCTGTGAGACACAGATGCGGCTCCAGAACCCAAACGCGACTTCTGGACACAGACGCGTCTAAAAACACCGCAGACGTGATTGAGGAACACAAACATGGTTTTCAGAATCTGCAAAATAAAATACTGTCAAGGACATAGACGCGATTCCAGATGTCACAGACGTGGCAGAAAATCAAAAACACGATCCGAAAGTACGCAGACATGAAAATATCAAAATGTTGTCAAAAATGTCATATTTGCAACTTCAAAACACAAAATCTGCAACAAGGATGTTAAATGCAAAAGGGACAAGAGTCCCACCGGGCGTGCCAAAATGTATATGGTGAAAATGGATACAATAATAACGATATTGAAAGGCTAAATGAATTCAACCACAAAACCCTAGCCTAACAACAACAAAGATCCACCATAACATATGAAGATTACCTAAGACAATGCAAATCAAATGAAATCACAAAGATTATACCATCACATGTCCAATAGGGTTTGGATCTCCATTCTTCTTATCTCCATTGATCTTGCTTGATATATTTGCTCTCAGATTTTATGTGCACAAGAGCCTAACAAAGAACGGAATGTGGTTGCAAGTAGGATCGCCTATGTTCAAAAGCGTAGTGTAGTCAAGTAGTCAATGGGGGGTTTGATAATGAAGGAAGCATCTCCTTATATAGAAGACACTATATGAAATTGAGGGATAAGATTGAGAGGTGTAAAAGGAGGTCGGCTATGATTAGAGGGTAGGTAAAAGAAATAATAAAATAATGAAAGAGGTAGGTAGTGTATGAATTAAGAGATGAATGACATGTGTCATGGGTAGAAAAGGTTAATGAATTAATTAAATAAATAAAGATTTATTTAATTAATAGAAGAAGTGGGATCAATTAAATAAATAAGATATTTATTTAATTTAGGAAAAGGATAATTTAAATAAATAAATGTATTTATTTAAATGAGAAATAAGGCTAGAAGAGGATAAATGAATTAATTAAATAAATAAAGATTTATTTAATTAATAGAAGAATTAAGCTTAGATAATTAAATAAATAAAATATTTATTTAATTAGACATGACAATTTTAGGTGTCTACAGGGGGATCTAATAAATAAATTAGATTTATTTATTTGCAAGGATCAATTTAATTAAATGTAAATTTAATTGAAAAGGGAGAAAGGAGAATTAATTAAATAAAGTGATTTGTTTAATTAAAAGATAGAAAAGGTTTATGTGAGTTTAATTAAATAAATTGAATAATTTATTTAATCAAATAGATGAAAATGAAGAAATTAATTAAATAGAATTTAATTAATAGGAGGAATGAGGTTAAAATAAATATTAAATATTTATTTAGGAAAGTGGTCAGATTTATACATCTACAGTATGTCATTGGGATGAAGGAGGATAAATTTCCAATAAGATCCAAGCCCAACATGGAAAAGGGCCAAGAGGCCACTTATAACTTAAGTTCTTGTGCATGAGCATGAGTCAAATTTTTATGTTGCTGACACTGATGACACTTCCTAACAAACTCAAAAGAATATTTCTCCATGGTTTGCCAATAATATCCCATTTGAAGCGACCTTTGAACTAAAGTTTTGCCCACAAAATGCCCCTCGCAAGCACCTGAATGTGCCTCCTCAAGAGAAATCGGGATCTCTATTTTGTTGAGACAATGGAGAAGCAAACCATTATAACCCCTCCTATAAAATATATTAAAGGATAATGTATCTTGTGGCTAAATTTTGAATCCTAGCTCTAGCATTTTTACTCGTGGAATTTGGAAACGTACCATCAGTCAAATATCTTGAGATATGCGAGGACCATTCATCAAATTCTACGGTATAGCAATAAACCACATCACTAGGATTATCAGTGATAGCTAGAGAAGAAAGGTTATGAATAACAAATTTAAGATGTACCACGAAGTCCTCTAAGGATACAAGGGAAGCAACGCACGCTATTGCATCGGCATGTCGATTATCCTTCTGAGGGACAGGCTCTATAGTATAGGAATCAAATTTTTCTAACAAGGATAAGGCCAAATCTTGGTATTGTTATTTTTTGTCTTATTTAGCCTGACAAACTCTTGTAACTTGCCTATTAATCAATTGAGATTCACCATAGATATGTATATGTTTGACATTCAAGGCTAAATCCACTCTAAGACTAGCTATAAGGGCTTCGTACTCGGCAATGTTATTGGTGCATAAGAAGTTAAGATGGTAAGATAAGGGAACAAGTTTTTTATTAGGAGGAAATAGAACAACACTTGCCCTTGAGCTTATACGACACCTAGAGCCATCGAAATACAACTCCCAAGTTTCATCAGTCTCAATAGGAAGAACAAACTCATTAGGAAAGGATTCATGATTAGGTAACATGAGAGGTGAAGGAGCATCAGCTAAATGATCAATCAATGCTTGTCATTTAATTGCTAATTGAGAAACAAATTTAAAGTCAAATTCTGTCAACATCATAACCCACTTTGCTAGACGTCCTGAAAGGTCTGTCTTGGAGAAAAGATGCTTCAAAGGATCAAATTTAATGATAACATGAACCTCAACATTCAAAAGGTAATGCCTCAACTTTTGGGTTGCAAAAAAAAGAGAAATACATTGCCTTTCTATTGTAGCATACCAAACTTCATAATCGAGGAAAGTGGGGCTTATATAATAAACTGGGCATTCTTTACCATCACTATTATGTTTTGCCAATAAAGCTGCAAGAGCATGAGAATAAGTAGTTGTATATAGAAGGAACGGTTTAGTAGGATCAGCAGGTTCCAAAATAGGAGGGTTGGCCAAATAAGATTTTAAATCTTCAAAGTCTAGGTGGCAATCCTCATTCCATTGAAAGGTGACGTTTTTCTTGAGAAATTGAGTGAAATTGATGGCTTGTATCTTTCCCTGCAAACTCCTCAATAGGGAAACATTTTTAGGAGGTGGTATGTTAGCTATAGCATCTATATTTTTCATATCCACCTCAATACCATGATACGAAACTATTAACCCTAATAGTTTTCCACTATCCAAACCAAAAACACACTTTTGAGGGTACAAGCGCATGTTGTAATTACGGATTCTTTCAAAGACCTGACGAAGCATCTTAACATGATCTAGACAAAGTATGGATTTGGCTAAGATGTCATCAACGTAGTCTTCTAATAATTTATGTATGTAGTCATAAAAGATAAGATTCATAGCACGTTGGAAGGTAGCACCTGTGTTTTTCAATCCAAAAGGCATCATGACCCAACAAAAAGTGCCCCAAGGGGTGGTGGAAGTTTTTTTATATTGATCTTGACAATTAATGAAGATTTGATTATATCTTGAGAAGTTATCCATAAAAGACACCAAGGCATGTCCAACAGCAGAATCCACTATTGTGTCAATGTTAAGAAGTAGAACATCATCCTTTAAGGAAGCCTTATTGAGATCTCAAAAATTGATACACATCCTAATCTTATAATTAGGCTTAGCCACATCGACAATATTCAAAATCCAAGTAGAATAATCAATAGGGTGAATGAATCTTGCATCCAATAATTTCTCAATTTCATCTTTGATGAGTAAAGCTATTTTGGGATTCATTTTTCTAATTATTTGCTTCATGGGTTTAGCATCAGGAACTAGGACAATATTATGGGTAACAATATTAGGATCAATGCCAAGAATATCAGAGTATATCCAAGCAATTATGTTAAGGAACTCTTGTAATAAGTCATAATATTCCTTTTGTTCCTCATCAATTAGGCATTTCCCTATCTTGATAACTTTGTCTTCATTACAAGGATTCATCTTAATGTCAATGGTATCACTTATAAGTGGATTACTTTGTTGAGGGATATCCTTCAATTGAGGGAACTCCTTAATCATCATATCATTATCTTTAGCTAATTCAGTGTCTTCCCCGATGTATGCTTCTAAATTCAAACAATAGAGAAACCCACGATTACGATGGTAACATGGAATATTATCATAAGCCCCTTGAAACTCAACTAAGGAATCATCAGTAGAAAAGACATCCAAACCAAAGATACTAGAATCAAAATTAAAGTACTCAAGATGCTTTAATGAAAGAGAATTAGGGGAGAAGGAAATGACATTAACACTAATGGATGGTATCTTGGAAGCTTTGGTGGGATTCAGGGGATTGTATCCAAGTCCAAAAGATGTCTCATGACAGTTACTTTCTATAGGAACTTTGATCCCTTGTTCTTGAGAACCACAACCATTGTCATTATTTCTGCTCTTAGCTAGGATATGAAAACTAGGACCATAGAGGTTAGCCATTTTAGTAAGGAAGGATTTTTTTCATAGGTTTGAATGTCAAAATAAGTTGGAGTAGAAACAGGTAGAGATTTAGAATTAGAAGCATCCACAAAGTTGTTACTTAATTGTTTAGAAAAAATGCGTTGCTTATTAGGTTCATCCATGTCCTTCTTCTTCTTGACCCTAGATTCTTTTGAAGGGATTTTATATTCTACTAAAAAGGTAGGGTTAAAGTCCAAGGACCCCCAATCATCATCTGAGAGTACCTTCTAGGGGGAAAAGACATATTCAAGAGGAGATTCAAATTGAGAAGAATCTTTTTCAGGGACTTTAGGATCACTAGGATGAATAGGATTAGTAGAAGAAAAAGTTGTGCTAGAAGGGAAGCAGTTGGAGAGGAACTAGTAGAGGAAGATCTAAAAGTATATGTTTGTAAACAAGCTTGGCGATTGGTATCGGCGAGCAAGGTATACATCTTGTTGTTATAAATAAACTTGACTTGCCTATGCAAAGTAGAAGGTACAATTTGCATGTTATGAATCCAAGGTCTTCCTAGCAACAAATTGTAGGTCAAATTATCAGGCATGACATGAATAGGTGTAGATAAGGTAATCGGTCCTACCTTAACAGGAAAGGTTATGATACCTAATGAATACCTAGCCATATTATCAAAGCTACATTAGTAAGGGAATCAGGTTTGATGAGAGAAATGTCCACGTTGATCTTATGCAACAGGTTAAGACTACAAACATTAAGGCCAGAGCCGTTATCCACAAAGGTTCGTCTTATAGCATTTACGTTGATAATAACAACAATCATACGAGGGTCATATTGACATTGAACCCCACGAGGAGGTAACTCATCTTGGGTGAACACAATTTGATCTTTAGGTATGGTTATAGAATCAATCAAGGAAGCCATATTATTGGATGTCATTGTTGGTGGGACATTCAAGGTTTTCAAGGAATCTTGTAAAATTCCATGATATGTTGAATAATTTTGAATTAAATCCCAAAGGGAGATCTTGGAAGGAGTGGCCTTGAGTTGTTCAATGAGATCATACTCCTTACCAAGGGCTTGTGAAATGTGAGGTGCTTGAAGAGGAACGGGTTGAGGATTATGAAGTAAAGTTGGAATAACCGGAGGAGGATTAGGTTGCCTATTGTTTCTTGTGTTATAGGTATGAGCAACTGAATGATAACTCTCTCTAGTTATTTGTTTAGCATACTCATAACGACTCTTAGTGGGATATCATACTTGCACAGTGATAACCCGTTTGGGAGGGGCACAAAAAGGATCATTTCCATAACCACCTTGAACTATAAAGAGAGGTTGGTTTAAAGATTGTGATGTTGGAGAAGGGAAAGCACCTTGAACCACAAAAAGAGGTTTGCTATGTTCATTCACATTTATCATGTTAATCAATCTTTTAGATGTGTGATCTTTGTTTGAATAAGTTGGAAAAGACATGAAATCATCAAGAGCATCATCCAACATAGCATGATCATATCTATTAAATGGTTTGTCTTTATATTCAAAAGGAGATAGGTCCACATAAAGGGGATTGTTATAAACCACTATGTTGCTAGATTTATAGGATGAGTTGATATGAATGTATTCATGAGAAGAACCATTCAACTTATATTTCTCATCACTATGAAATGGCATAGTAACAAGGTTCATTAGCTTTTGGAAAAATGTAGGTTTAGAATGTTTAGGGTATAGAAACTCATCAAGAGCCTCATCTAGTTCTTCCTTACTAAACTCATAATGATCATAAGAAAATACATTATCAAAGGAATGAAAGTCTTGCAAATAAAGATCCAACATTTTTTAAATGAAGAATGCATACAAAACTTAAAACACAATGCAATGAATGAAAACCTTTTTTTATGCTTTTTAATGAAAAGAAAGGTGAAATAACTAAATCTAACTAGGAAATGCAAATTTAAAGAAAACTAGGTTCACGTCAGGTTCACCAAAATATGATGCGTAAAAATGGAATCAAGTAGCTAAAACCTAATCCCACTCTCATGTACACATAGTAGAATATGAAAGAGCCTAGGGAGATATCTCACTTTGACTCCTTCTTATAGGGAAGAGAGAGTCAAGGAATATCTCTTAGGGTTTCTATTCTTTTGTTGTAAATAAGGAGTAGATATGCAAAATATGATGCAACAATCAACTAAACAAAGAGATGAGAAATAAAGCACACTTAAACTAAAAATACAAATGTTGCATAAACTTAAACTGACATACAAAAAGTAGGGCTGAAAAATGGACTCGGAGGTGCACCTGATGCAAAAAAATGAAGCAAAATTGGCAGGACCTACGTGTTGAGTACCTTTCTCCCTATGCAGATATAAAGTTTTTTTTTGGATCTGAGGTCCTGAAGGTCTGAGATGCAGATCTGGCACTGAAAACTGCAAAACCCTAGGTACCAAGGCTCCATGCCCTGGTCCTATCCTAGGGTACCATGGCCCTATCTCTGTGATCTAAGATTAGATTTTGGCCCTGAAACTATCTCAATATCTTCTGTTGGTCCCAAAATTCGTGTGTCCGCCGGATTCCTCTACCTACACCTACAACTTGAAAAAGGGTGTCTAGGTGGCTATATAGGGAATTTCCTTAGTCAAACCCCTTGTTTTTGTGATTTCCACCTCCACAAATAGCCAATAATAAATTGAAAATGTGTGTACAATAATCTTGTGTGTATGCAAGATCTTAAATGAGCAAGAAAGTAAATCTAGAGTTCTACCCTACGCTTTGGAGAGGAAACCCTAAATGCTTGTAAATATAAATGCAAATGCTTCTAATCGCAAATGATCTATATGTTGGTATTTTGGTATGGTTTTGTCATTCATGTCAACACCTACTAAACTCTTATCAACTCTGGCACTTTAGAGAATCAACAGCATTCACCGACAAACAAGTGACTCATGCACAGTCACCGGTATTTGGTACACCGACAAGATTTAATGATCACCGGCACTTGGAATGATATGGAAAACACATGGTTATGTCAAAGACATCGTTTGGACATCTTGTCCTGGAGTTTTGTTCATTGGTATATTCATAGTTGCATATTTGTTGTTACTGGCAAATAGGTCTAGGGTTACACCGGCAGGTTTATCTTTTTCAGATCAACATGGCACGCTATGGAGATGATTAATTATTGTTGTAAATGCATTAAGCCGACATGTTCAATCGGTTATTGCATTGGATATTATATTGTTTGTAAAATGTTTTTATTGTAATATCTTGTAGAGCCAACCTACTAAAATTGGTCTTAGGCTATGGTATAAATGTAAGATCTTATTTGTAAGATCAAATGTGTAATGCGAAAAAGGATTGTGTGAAGGTATATGTTAGATTAAGCAGAGCTATACACGCAGACATCATTTGAAGATTGAAGGAGGGTTTTTGTGAAAGCATATCAGCATTACACCGGTACTAAATCTAGCATATGAAGATGCTATTTTGTGTAGTATATTCTTATTGGATTTAACCATCCAACTGTAGTCAGTGTGACTCCCATTTTGTGATTGAGCAGTGAACTCTAGGCGGTCGGCCTTTCTGCATGTGCAGACCCCATTTATGTACACTTACTATCTGCAGTAGTATCATCTGATTGTGGGTAAGGTTTCCCACCATGGTTTTTCCCCTTACAGGGTTTCCACGTACAAATATTGGTGTTATGTGTTGTGGATGACTTTGTCTTTTATTTTCATGCATTAATCTTTACCGGTATTGCATTTATCTGTTAATCTGTCCACCGGTATAACTGACTGTCTCACCGGTACTAAGCAGTAAGTTGGTTAGGTTATTTTTGGTTTAAATTTATTTGACAACTAATTCACCCCCCCCTCTCAGTTGTCTCCGGGACCTAGCACAATAGATCTAAAGCATGAATGTAAATCTGAAAATGAAGCTTATACAAAGACATGAAAACAACATGAAACCATACGAAACCCTAAGGGAGAGGTACAAGCCAACCATCAGTCGGTGATCTCCTATTATTCTTCAATGTCTTCAAAGCTCCTAAAGGGTGTTGAAAATAATTGACGTAGACTTGGTGAATGCTTGATTTGTTGTTATAGAATTCATAAAACCTGCAGTTTCACTTCATAAGAATCTCCTTCAATCACTAGATCTTCAAATGGGGAAAGGAAGGGTTTATGTAGGAGACCCTAAATTTGTTTTGAGTCATAGGCTGACTTAGAAATAATATTTTTCACCAATCTCTTGGATTTGAATATTAAAATACCACCAAAACATGCTCCCAAAATTTGAGGAGAAAAAGTCAGAACCATGTTGGTACCAACATGGTCCAAACACACGATTCGACCAACTTTTTGCCAAATTTTCAAGAAAGCAAGATATTGTGATTTTAAAGAAAATTCCAAGAGTATATGGGAATTTGTGACATTTAGATATGGGAAATCGGGTCTTCAAGGTCGAAATAAGACATAATTAGGGTATTTGATGAAATGATTAATTGGGAGAATAAAATAAAAAGGGGCACACTTAGGGTAAAGGGCCCAATTTTATGATGTGTAGAGGGATGAAAGAAGACTTTGGATTTAATTAAATCAAATAATTAAATGCTTAAAAGGAATTTTAAATGCAAGATGCAAACACACTAAGGGAGGTGCTAACCTAAGTGTGGAATTGTACCACCTAGTTAAGGGTGTACAATTTACAATGCTACAGTGGTATCCCAGAGCATTAGCTTTTACTCTAAAAGCTTATACTGATGAAAATTGGGTAGGAAGTGTTGATGACAGAAAGAGTACCAGTGGAGGAGAATTTTTCCTTAGATCTTGTTAATTGCATGGTTAAGTAAAAAGTAGGACTTTCTGTCTTTATCAACCGTAGAAGAAGAATACATTGCAACCACATCATGTTGCACACTGATACCTTGGATGAAATAGACATTTAAGGATATTCTATTTTATCACTATATATACATCAATGTATATATTTTAGTCTGGACTAATGATTGGGGCTTCCTCTTATGGGGAGCTACGTGAGTCCTGAAGATAGTTACAAATTTTGAGTTGTTGCTTACCTTTATCTTTGATGTCAAAGTAGGAGAGATTGGAGAGATTGGAAAATTTGGTGTTATGATACTAAGTTTGTGTTTTTCATTGAATAATGTTGCCATCAATGTCAATGGGGGAGGTTGTTACAAAGGTGAAGTTGTTGGTATGTCAGTATGGTTGTCATTGATGTCAACATATTGATTCTCTATTTCAATGAGTGGTTTGTGCTCCGCATTTTTGATATGTTGCAGTTGTAGTCATGAAGCTTTGGTATGTTGTTGGATGTTGCCTTGGGATGTCAATCTTATGATTTGGTATTCTGAAAGTTGTGCTCTGATTTGATATTCTGGAATTTGTGCTCTGGAAGTTATACAATGATGATGATATTTGATAGTTTTTGTAGTGCTCCACATTTCTGGTTTTTATGATGACATCTTGGATTTATGATATCCATGTCTTTATAATTGTTATTATGATTTGAGATGTGATGATATGCTCTGGAGTCATGGTTGTGGATATGTTCATTCTTGGTCTGGTTGACCTTGAATGTTTTGTTTTTGCTCTAGTCATTATGTTATATGGATAATGTGTTGTTTTTTGCTGATGCAGTGCAATGTGGTATGGTCCACTTCTCATTCCTTTCCACCATGGGAATGCTTAGTGTAGACCTATTTCAAATTGGGTTTCATTAAATACTTTGGATGACTTGGGAGACTTTTATTTTAGAGATTAGTATAAATAAAGGATGATCGTAATGAAGAATAAGAAGAAGCAAGTGCATTGAAAAAGAAAATATGTCTCTTGGTGTGAATTTGTGTGAAGTTGTGTGTGATTGTGTTTGAGTAGTGTGGTAGTTTGTTGATGTTTTTTGGTACTGAAGGCAATGATCCAAAGGTTTCTTCTAGCATTGCAGCTTAGTGGCAATCAGTGGTGGATTAATTTTTTTTCCTTCTTCTTCTGGGTAGTGAGCCCTCTTTTTTTGGTGGTTTTAGTTGAGCAGTGAGCCACCCTTTGTATAAATCACCTGAACTGGTGTCAACCTAACAAGTGTTTTATACTTAAGAATTAGTATTCTCCATGGTTTTCCCCGTCTTGGGTTTTCCACGTCAAATCTGGTGTTTCGTGTGTGTGCTCTCTCATGCTTATATCTATTTATGGTTAATTAAACAAGAATTAGTTTACTAGATCTGTTTCAGGAATTAGTTTACCAGATTTGTTTGTATGGAATAAGTAAAATATTTTAATTGACAACTGAGTCACCCTCCCTCTCAATTATATGGGATATTCAACAACATTTCTATCTCAGTCTTGACCAATAAAGCAACCTTGGGATTCATTTTACGAATCTTCTTTTTAACAGGCTTGGCACCAAGACATAGGACGATATTGTGAACCAATACTGACTCATCAATACTTGGAATATTGTCATATGACCAAGCAAAAGATATCAGACTAATGATGCAAAAGATCAAAATATGGTTTAGATTCCTCTAAGGAAAGGTATTTTTCAGTCGTAATAACTTTCTCAAAAGATTTTGGATCCATGATAACATCAGAATTATCCCCTTTGAGGAGAGTATTGTGATCTTCAGGATTAGGTGCAAATGTGTTTTCATCATCATGAGATAGAGAGACCTCCTTATCATACTCATAATGGATTCACCAAAGTATTATTTACTATTCAAACAGTATGGGAATTGACGCTTACGGTTAAAGAAGGAAAATCATATTAAACACCAAAGGATTCTTCTAGAGCCTCTCTAAAGGGAAGAATTCTAAGGGAATTTCATTGAACATTGCAATGGTATTTGTGATCGTGTAAAATTCATCTTATAAAATATCAATTAGAATCAAAGGGAAATAATGAATCCCTATCTAATCAAAGAATTCTAACAAACAGATAATGAAATAAAACAAAACATCAAAATAGGGTTTATAAATCAAATCAATTAAAAAACTCCCTATTCCATGACTGTGTATAACTTTCATTGCTCTTCTCTTCTCTGTGGTATGATGGCTCTCAGATATTGCGCTGGTAACCTACAAGTGACACAAAGATTCAAAGTTCGTGATTGTTGAGAATGGAGATTGAATGCTCAATTTATAGATTTTTGGAGAAGATTGATTGAAAGGTGGAATAGATTAATCAAGAGGTGGAACTCAGGTGAGCTCACATGCTAATTGATAGTTGAACTACTGATTTAGAGGTGAAACAGAATAGATTGAATAGATTAATTGAGTCAACTGATTGAGAAAAAGCTAACTGGGAGAAGAAAAAGTATGATTGGGGGAAATAAAGAGGATGACACAGAAAGATTTATTTAGAAAAAGCTAACTAAAAGATGGAAATAGAGATTGGAGAGATAAAGATTTAATTAATTGATTGATTGAATTAATTAATTTAGCATGTGCTTGCATTTTAACTTAGATTTTCAATTTAATCTTTGCATGAGATTTATTCAAATAATTGAATTTATTTTAAATTCAATTTAGTATTTGAATATATTTAGAACTTGACTTTGATTTTCAATTTGATTTTTGAAATCATGCACATGTAATTGAATTTAGAAGAAATTAGAAGAATATGAAATTAAATAAAATTAGAATTTGGAGAACTAGAAGAATTAATTAATTACTTAAATAATTTAAAGAAACTATGTAATTATTTAGGAGTGGAACTTAATTAAATAATAAAGATTATTTAATTTAAAGGATTAAATCATAATTAATTAAATAATTAATATTTAATTAATATTTAGAAAATGGTTAATGATTAGATGATTAGAGATAGAAACTAAGAATAGAATTATTTAAATAATAAAGATTATTTAAATTGGGGAATTAATCAGAATTAATTAAATAATAAATATTCAATTAACATTAGAAAATGGTTTAAATGATTAAATGATGATAAAAATAGAAAATAGAATAATTAGTAAGGTGATGAGGAAATATTAAATTAGAAGAAATAGTTAATTAAATTAATTAAAGAATTAAAGAATTATTTAATCAATTAGAGGAATAATTAGTACATGATCAATGAGACATTTTTAGGTGTCTACAGTATCAACATACTAAGGATGAACAAGATTAAGAATAAGGGGCTTGACAAAAATCATGTTGACGTTCAACCATGGTATTACCTTGTATGATGTAGTGTAGTATATGAGTCTAGAGTTATGATGATGAAGCTCATGCTCTAAAGGAACTCAGATACCTTGTTCATTAGGCCCACAACCTCCTCCACCATAATCATATTTTGAAACTATATCAAACCCTGACCCGCATATGCAATGGAACTCTCTAGAGGTCCTATGATTGGTGTAGAATCGATTATCAACCTAATAAGTATCTACTTTCTTTATAGATGCATGATCATCCTTTATAGCAAAGGAAAATGAAATCTGAGGAATTTTCAAGTGGATCAAATTTACCTTGTATTCATCGATGTGAGAATCAATGAAGTCCAAAGATCCCCAATTGTCACCCAAACATGCATTTACTTTAGATGGAGAAGATGACTTAATCAGAGATGAAGTAGAAGTTGATTGAACTAGGGTAGACTCAAGACTTTCTGCTTTAGGAGGATTCTATTTTGGGGGATCCTATTTCTTAGGTGACTCTCCTTTAGGGACAGCCTCCTTCTAGGCGTCCTCTTTAGATAATACCATAGACACAGAAGTTGTCACATTAGAAAACAACAATGGAATATAGTTTTGAAAAGATGGTGTAGCCGCGATATGACCAACTGCTACCATCTGACATAAGTACGTAGCATCAGGGTCAACCTTGATTGTAACCACATGATTGTTAGCAACAAACTTAATAGAATCATGAAGGGTAGATGAAATTTCTCCCAAAGCATGTAGCCATGGTCTACCTTGAAGAAAACTATAAGGTAGAGGCCTTAGCATCATATATACCAGGGTTGGAATAGTAACTAGTCTAATCTTTAAAAGAAAAATAACAGTGACCAAATAAATCTTACCAGTATTATCAAAGTCATGAATTAAAAAAAGATGTAGCAAGAGCATTTGGATCCACCTTGATTTTCAGTAAGAAGTCTTGGCTACAAATGTTGAGTGTTGAACCAGTATCAATGAGTGTCTACCTAATACCAACACCATTGGCATAAACGATTATCATCAATGGATCCGCTAGATTTCTTACTTCCAAAGGTGGGAATTCATGCAAATAGAACATAATATTCGATGTATAATTTACATGAATATGATCCATCAACACATTCACATCTACCAGCTTAGCGGAAGAAGGCAACAAAATATTTTTAAGAGCTTCCTGAAGCATAACCTAATAAAACAGAGTACTTCGAAGCAAATCCCATAGTGAGATCTTCGCAGGAGAAACACAAAGTTACTCAATAAGATCGCAGTCACTAGGTTGCTTGGCTATGGGCTTAAGTGCTTGAGAAAGATCTAGATGAGAAGGTGGTAAAGAAACATTGGATTGATTGCTTGTTTCTTCTTGAATTATACTTATGAGCAATAGAATTATAAGAAGAATTTTTAGATTGAGTAAACCTTGTAAATAAATCTAGAGAATTACTTTCAAAGACTTACCACAAATAGACTTAACTTTCTTCATAGAAGGACTAGCTACAAAATAACTGGTCTCTTAGGCCTTTGAGAGGTGGTAGATACAATGATAACATTCACAAAATTTTCATCCTTTGAAGGAGAAGGAGAAGAGTCTAAACATGGACCAATCTAGTGGACTTACGATTAGAAGGAGATGCCTCTAAGAAATCATCCAGGTAATCATCCAACATATCAAAGTCATCCTTCAAGAACACTTTATTGAATGCATCAAATCCTTGGAAGAAGAGATCTGGCATAAGGAATTCACATTGGGTTCACCAAAATGTAAAGGATGGGATTTTTTACCCTCAAGATGATGAGATCTCAAGCAACAAATAGGACCAATGCTACCTCGCCTAACTGGCGCTATGGTAATCCAAGGATATTAATGTAAAACAAAGAAAACTAACTATACTATACTTATAAATAGAAATTACCAAATAGTAGAAGAATATGAAATAATAAAAATGTTTTGTCTATAGAAAGAGAAATCTTAGAAGATACAAATCTTACAACTGTTATGTTGAAGCCTTTGCCTTGGACACCAACATGTAGTAAGGATGTCTACATGCAGTGTTCTTGTCTCTATGGCCAGAGAATAGAAAATGCTAGAAATCACTTTAGAAATAACTACACACTCCTTGAACCTGTATGTCGCCTTCACACACTCAGACAAGAAAAATTGTTGGAGTTGTATAGGGGCTTTCCTCGGTCATGATAAACTTATAAGGCACTGAGAGGGGGAGGTAAATCAGTGCAAGCAAAAACAACAACACAAATCACCACTTTTATCAATTTGAAACTTAACAAGCATGCAAGGAAAATAACCACATAAGATAACACCCAATAAAGCATGCAACTCATAACACAATATTTTTCACGTGGAAACCCAAATGGGAAAAACAACGGTGGGAATTAGTACCCATGAGATCAACTATCTGAAGAATAGGGATCTGACCAGTTAAGGTCTTACAACTTCTCTATTAGGAGCACACCCGGTTAGGAGTGTCTTAGCTCGGTTAAGAGTTATTACAATAAGGCATGTTAGGACCTGCCTTGTTAGGAGCTACCCAGTAATCAGATTTAAATAACACAAGTTAATGTGTGACCTTGTTAAGGGATTTAACCTTCAGACCTGTGAGGATCCTACCACACCCTATTAGGAGTGACCTTGTTAGAGGATTTTATCTTGTTGCAACTGTTAGGGAACAACAAGTGACTGATCTGTTGTTAGCACCTTTCTGCCTGATTAGATCCGCTTCAGATCTGCTTCTAATACCGACTAAACATCAATATAGAGCTTCACCTTTCATCGCACAATCACATTCGCACTTCGGATCTCATGTCTAATACCTCATCACACAATATACTCCTTTTTTATAAACAGCTCTGCTAAGTCGGCTAAGAACCCTTGGAACAATTTCCTAGGTATAATGTATCTAGTCAATCTTTCACATTACACTTAAATAAAAAATAAAACATTAAGTCTATCAGTTTACCAATCTAGGTAACTCTTGCTCTACCGGTTAATTATTCTTCATGATTGACTTCTCTGCTCATCATAACTAGCTCATCCAATTGAATCTGTCGATGTGGTTCAGGTCATAGACTCCTGCCAATGTCATTAACCTATGTTTCAAACCGCAACACTTAACTCTTCACCGATCTTCCATATCGATTGCTTGAGCATAGCTTTGTCACTGTTTACCGGTTCACCATTTAACCGCATCATCTATCGGTTAGGCTTTACCGATTGGACTAAATGACTTAGATGACTGACAAAACATGGTTGCCATCAATGACAACACAATACAAGTTGTAGTCACATAAATCTATCCATTTTAATTAAATAAATATTTACTATTTATTTGATTAATAAATCCACTAGCCAACAGTTAATTAAATTAACATTTATTTAATTCATCTTCAAATAATTCTCCTATTAATTAAATAAATTATTCAATTTATTTCAATTAATACATTAAACCAAATTCACAATCAATTAAATGAATAAATCCTATTTATTTAATTTAATCCCCTTTCCTCTTTTAAATAAATAAATAAAACATTTATTTAAATCATTAAATCCCCCCACTTGCATTCTCCTACAAATGCAAGTTGCAACCACAAGTTGAAATAAATTAATTTTATTTTAATTTAAATCCTATTTTCTCTCACCCACCAAATCCACTTGCAATCCTAAATCCCCTTCTAGACCCTTCTAACCACTTTCTAACCATTCCTAATTAGCCTAATCCATCTCCTAAATATTGTCACATTCCTAAGCAACTTGAAGTCACTTCTCAAAGACTCCAAAGTCTTTGAAAAGCATTTAATGCTTTATGTGTTCAACAAGCTAACCCCTAAAAGTCTTCCAAACCACTAATGGCTCTTACATGACCATTAATGGCTCTTACATAACCATTTATGGTTAAATCCACTTGCTCCCATGGTTAGAGACTTTACCTATAACTCAACCCTCATGTAACCCATGTGTCTCCTCAAAGCATTTATTGCTTTGACCATGGTTATCCTCACTAACTCTTGCACAAGAGTTTTTCCATTGGATAAAGACATTATTTATTGGATAATGGCTTTATTCTTTCAACTCAACATTAACCTTACCTCCCAAATTAACCCTCAAGTCATGTCAAGCATTTAATGCGTATTCCCTCTCCTCTCAACCCATCTCTTGTTGACATTTGTCATCCTGGGATTGGGTTGAAAGTCCTCACATGGATCTTAAGCCCTTCAATCTTGACCCTTGTTGAGATTACTCAATGTCAACCCTCCATTGCTCCATTTTACCTATAAATAGAGCTCATTTCTTCATAATCCAGATCCTGAAAACTTGTATGCATTTAACCTATAGTGAAATTTAGAGAGCATTTAGCATAAGCATTTACATTTACTCTTTTGGACTAAAATCAACACTAGATTAGATAATATCTCATTTTTAGCTTGTTCATGTTTGCATTTTCATGAGCTTTTATTCATAATCTTGAACCTCCATAAGACATCCAAAAAATAGTACAAAAAGCTACTGAGAGCTACACTCATTTGGGAACTTGGAGAGGAGAGGAACAAGGGAGGAGCCACTATGAATGTTTTGGTCAGCATTTGGAGGAGTTTAGTTTACCTATTTTGTCTTTGCATGCTTTCCATTTCTTATTTAGTGTCTCTCTTGATATGCTTGATTAGGCTATTGTTTAAATTGTGATTTCTAACACTAACAATTGGTTTCTTGCTTGTTGCTTGTGTTTCTCATCCTAACAATCTCCTTTTTGCAAAGCATCACAAGTCATAAATCAACCTCTTACAACAAAAATCATCATCAAGCCAATAGGTCAAACCCCTATTTTGGTGTTCCCACCTCCACCAACAACCGGATGGATAGATTGGATAGAAAAATACAATAGATTGTGTAATAGAAACAAACCTCGCTTTATGGAGGAAAAACCCTATTACAAGAGATAAAATAATAAATAGATTAAATGCAACTATATGATAGGTGCTCTTAGATATTTTGATAAAACTAGATAGTATTGCAATGTAATAGATACGAGATATAAGAGATAAGAAGAGTGTTACACAACAAGACCCCTCTCTTGAGATAATAGCATGGCTATGCTTTGAGAGAAGACTAAGTTGTTGCAAGATTACATATGTATTTCGATAGAGTTTCACTATAGATGTGAGAGAAAGAGATCTAAGGATGGGATTCATGAAAAATAAGAGAGACAAGAGCGTTTTTCTGCTTAGAACAGGTGGGAATGATCAATTTAGACACATTCAAGAAAACGGATATGGATTTATATAAATTTGATGTGGAATATGCTTGTTTGAATCTAGAATCTTCTTAAGACGTTTGCATGTCGTATTAAAATATATGTGCCACACTCCCATCTAACCAAATTAATCCCAAATCTAGACGCGGGCTTGCTAATGCTACTTCATCTTTAGGATTCGTGATGTTAGAATGATAAAATCTCTATCATGAAATTTTGTTATAAATGCATCAGGATCAATGCAAAAATGTCATAAATGCATTGGGTACAATTTGTGACACTACAAATGGCATCCAAAAGGCTACTAGTCTTAGATGTTCTTCAGTGGCCCACTATAGCTGAAAATAAAGAGAAACAAATTGAATCAGAATGTCTGAGTAAAACCTTAAAAATTTTGCTTCTTGGTGAACTAAATGATTTGAAAATACAACCAAAAACCTAATCTTCCATATATTTAATAAAACAATTTTTATAGTATCGCCACAACATTATGATGAAAACCAATGCCCAAGAGGGCTTCTTTCTAGCACAAAACATAATCAAATATAGCAAGTAAATAATTGAAAATAGGATTCCACTTGTTTGGTAATGACAACTCTCAAAACAATTATTTCATGCTTTCAATTTGTTAACAAAAGGGGCATTTGACAAGTTGAACAATCATACATTTTAATTAGTCTCCAAGAGGCAACTTGAGATGTAATATTTTCCAAGCCAATATCTGAGCATTAGCCTCATCCCTTGACTTCCATATTTGAGCACTCAACTACTTCGATGACCTTTCATGAAACCAACATTTCCATTTTTGGTTCAATCTTTGGTTTAATGGCATACAAGGCAAAATATTCAAATATAAGGGAACGCAAGAGAAATGCAACTTGGACAACCATAATGAGTATTTGCAAAAATTTCATGGTAAGGGAGTACATAGTTTCATAACCTAATCCATCGACACCAAAGATTTCACAAAGATTATAAACCCTTTAGAAGTGTTATTTAAATGAAAAGAGTTCTTAGAGATTCACCAAGAACCCCAATTAAGGGCATTAAATTCTCAAATGTCACCAAACTAGTGGACTCCTTTCCTTAACAAATAATAAACCTTCCTTGGAAAGGCAGCAAAAAGGGGTTGCCCATGATACTGAATTAACCTATTCTACCAAATGGAAGAGGTTGCACAGTTGAAACCATGCTATAGAGAATATTTTTTCTAGTTTAAACATTTACTCACATGTTGCCAAGCCTTCAAAATGGAGTTTAAAGGAAATGAAGCTTTTAAAAAAAAGAGGGGGCAAGTAAAATTATGTCAACCCATCTGACATTTTTCCATTTCTTCTTGACTATAGCAGCTATAATGCGATGATGGACCAATATTTTCTAGGGTTCATCACTATAAACAACTCCTATGGCTATCCATTTGGCTACTAGACAAATCCATTGAGTCTTGGGATTAGGTATGCCCAAACCATCCTTATCCTTGGGTCGAATACATTGCAACCATGAAGGATCTTTAAAACCAGCCTTTCCATCTCATTTAGATCATAAAATTGATGAGTGATTTTAATTAAATCTGCATAGGCCTTCTTGTAAGGCATCCAACATGATGAATAATACACATGAGAAGCCAAGAAAATGAGATTAACAACTTGAATCTTTCTTGCTAATGATAGAAATTTATTCCCCCAAGTTGAAAGTTTATGTACTAATTTATTAATAAAACATTTCCACATGTCAGATAGAGAAACCCCTAGCCAAAAGGGAATGCCCAAATAAAGTTTCATTTGTTCATGTTGAATGTGTTTCCATTCTTTAGGAATCTATGGTGGTACAAGATTAGCTTTAATCATCATAAATTTAGTTTTATGATGAGCTATCTTAAATATCAAAACAAAGTAATATAAGTTAAGGATCACAACATATTACTAATTTCTTTTTCATAATTTTGTAAAAAAGTAAACTATCATCAACAAAATGTGAACTAATCACGACCTTGTTGTTAGGGATGGAAATACCCTTGATCAAACTCAGCTAATTGTATTCATGTAATAGTTAACCAAGATCATCAGCAGTAAGAACATATAAGAAAGAAGCTAAGGGACAACCCTACTTGATAGAGCAATGTAAAGGGAAATTATTAGACAATGAATTATTAATAACCAATTGAGAATTAGCTTTATTGAAGAGAATTTACACATACTTACATAATTTGGGACCAAAGCCAAACCATTGCAACATCTTGAGAATAACCCTCCAACGCATTTTGTCATAAGATTTATTCAAATCAAGTTTAACTAGTAATGTGTTTTGTCCTGGTTGTTGGGCTCACCCATTCACTAGCTTCCTAACCCAACATTAAGTTATCAAGGATAAGTCTACCTCCAAGGAACCCTTCCTTTTAGAATAATTTTGATAAGACCTTCATTAATGTACCAACCTAATCATCCATGTTATAAAGCCTCAAAGTATAAAAGGTAAATGTCCTCATTAATATGAGGCCACATTATCTGATAAAACTCAATTGGGAGCCCAACAATGCAAGGACTTCTATTGTGATCAATTGAAAACACAACATGTTCCAAGTCTTCAATAGATAGATCATGATCTAGAAATATATTGTACTCAAAATCCACCTTCTTAGGAATGTGGTTTTTTTATATTATTTTCCAAAGCTTCTTGAGCATCTTTCCAATGAGATTCCTCAGTAAAAAGCTCCTCATAAAAATTTTTAAATGAGGCTTGTATCTCTTCTGCATTAGAATGAACATTGTCATAATCATCTTGAATAGCTCCAATATACTCATTTTTATATTTGTAATGTAAGTAATTAAACAAGTACTTGGGAACTATATTACCTTCTTAGATCCAGTGAAGTCTAGCCCTGATTGATCCTTTCCCTCGATGTAAGTCTATTTTATGAAGTTGAGCCTAAATCACAGCTATACATGTTTGAATATTGATATTATTGGGGTTCGAGTTAAACAATTTTTTGTTGTGTTCTAATTTTCCTTGAAGGGATTTCTCTTCACGTTTAGGCTGCCAAGCCAATCTTTTGTTAAACGATCGTAAGAATTCAACACATTGAGAAATAGCATAGTTCCACCATTATCTTCTTTCAATTTAGGAATAGAGATCCATATACGAACAAGGGAAACAAAAAAATAATGTCTTTTCAATTGTGGCATAATCAACTTGTAAGGAAGTTGGCAGTCTATACTACTTCTTTCAAACCTAAGAACGAGAAAAGAATGGGTAAATGATCTAGAAGGGTAGTAGAATAATTTGTTCTAACAACAATACCAGTGACATATTGAGTCAACTATAAGTTAAGGGAGATATAAAACCTATCTAACCTACTTAAATTTCTAGCATCTTAACTTCTTTATTTAGACCACATGCATCAAATGTAAATATGACTAGAGTATTTATTATGAATCGGATCTATACCCTAATACAATTGTGACAATTCACTCTTTTATTAAACTCTTCCTTGCTCAGCTTAACATGACTAGACCAATTCTAATCATTATAAAATTCCTTCATTTTAAAATCACCTCTTATGACCCAATTAACACTAGGAAGCTCTTTTGTCATCAAATCCCATAACTTGCATCTCTCTTTTACATTAGTAGGTGCATAAATATAACAAAGGGCAATAGGATATCCATTGATAAATGTAATGGCCCACATGTAGTTGTGTGAATTGTCCTCACCATAACAAACTTATGCATCAACAAAGAGAAACCAATAACAATTGTCCCCCTACATTCTCTATGAGAAGTATGAAGAAGTATAGCATCTCTCCATTTACTAGATAGAGAAGAAACAAGGTGAGGACCATTAAGATTGACTTATTGTAAGAAAAAAATATCAAGTTTCTATTTCACAACTAGCTTCTTAACTCCATATTTTTGATGAGGCGGAGATATCCGTCTTACATTCCAAGATAGAATTTCGCAATTCATGATTGAGAAGAGTATGGAAGATTTTCATCTTGGGGTAGAACTTCAAAGCAATTATCTAGAGAGATGGCATGAATAAAATGAGTTTTAGAATCAAGGATCCAAGGAACACTGAGAGAAAGGGGGTGAATCAGTGTTCTGCAATTTCAACTTATTTAACAGAATGTTTAAACTACTTAATTCAGATGAATAGAAATAAATTACATAAACATAAGACAAAGATCAACAACACCATAAAACCAAGAATTTTACGTGGAAACCTAGTTAAGGGGAAAACCACAGTGGGATTCAAACCCACAATATTATTATACCTTGTTAGAAGTATAAAAATATTACATTAGAGGAATGCACATGCATTTAGTCACACTACCTAGAGCTCACTACTCAGATTGCAGATAAGGGCTTCAACCCAGAAGGCTCACTATCTTACAAATGCTTGTAGGAGATTACAATGAAGTTTGAACTATGAAGTAGAATCAACAAATGCCTATGAATAGTTTTGGTTAAGAACAAAACTTTGTATCTTACTCGACTCTGCAATACTGCTCTATTCTAATATTATGCTATAATTTGGAGCACCAATCTAACACTTGCTCATGTGAAACTGCGCACAATCACTCATATATTATTTCCATACCAACACACACATCCAAAATGGTCAATTACACATTTCTTATATATCTGCATCACAAATTAAGTCACAACCTCATGTTAGCTTCAAGAACACGTCACAAGAGATGAAACATGTAAATGAGTTGGCTCAAATCCACCTCCAAAGCATATGTGGACCAAAACAAAATGTCCACACGCTTCCCACATAACAGATCATCAATCCCAAACACATATTCAACTACCAAAATCATTTCGCAAGATCTGCAAACTGAATTACCACACGCTACAGCTGATATACATTGTTCATACCAAAAATCATGATTACTAGATCTTCTAACTAACACCAAACTTAACATCGGAGGCCACAATCTAGGAATAAGGCATGATACACATCCACAAACCTCCTCTAAAATCCACAAGATAAAATACTTAGCCAAAACAATCAACCAACCAAAACTGTACAAGTTACCAAATATACTGTTCTACCTACCGAACCTCACGGGACTTAGACAATCTTCACTCAATCTTCCGAAAAAGATGAAATCATGAAGTGTGGATACCAAAACTAATATGATTTTCCATCAATTACAACATATCACCATGCTTGCAGTGTCTCTTGCCAACAATCTCCCCTTTGGCATTGATGGCAACACTTAGTGAAAAATGACTAAGTGTCGAACCAAAACCAGGATATGTACACTGCAACCAAAAATTTCTCTGTTGGATTCCAAAAAACAAAAACTCCCCCTAAGATCAAAATTTTTCACTAGACTACTCTCCCCCTTTGACATCAATGGAAAAGGTAGAGTGTCGAAAACCAAAAATCAAAACCAAAAATGTTATTTACACATATACTCCATTACAGTTATGAGTCCACTAAACAAATATGCTAGCGCTTTTGTTGCTTTCAAATCTACCGGCTTTGAGGATTGCATAGTAGTTAGAGAATCTTCCAACCCACTGAGCATTATATCCATTTTAGGAGTAATGAGGCTACTAAGTTCATATACTTTTCCAATTTTCTTCACTTTTTCTTGATTCAGACTCTTATTCTTCTCAAGCAAAGATAATACTTGTGCTTCATGACTACTCGAGGAGACTGACAAGGGATAAAATGACTAAGAAAGTTGATCAAGATGATCCTCATTCTCTTTAATCTTTATCTCAATGTCTTAAGCAAACTTGGATAGCTTGAGACATGACTTGTAGATATTTCCTCCTTCAGATAGTGCTTCCTACACATCCTTTATACCAGCATCCAAAATGATTCTGTCATCAGCAACCATGTTCTTCAATGTCTGAAACCTTCTGACATGAAATTCATTTCGGACCTTCTCTCCTACAGATTTTACAAGTGATTGAAAGTGACTACCCACATAATTGATTAATTTTCTCAAATTACCGGATGCGATGTCTGATGATTCCTTCTGAAATGAAGGCATGAGTCTTTCTAGGACACCAAATGCCAAAGTGAGTAGCTCACTGTTCTCTAAGACTATCAGAATCCATTGATTCACTTGTAGGATCCACCTCAAGTTGTTTGACTTCTTCTGAAGAACTTAGCTATGATACCAATTGTTCGAATCAAGGATCCAAGGAACACTGAGAGGGGGGGTGAATCAGTGTTCTGCAATTTCAACTTATTTAACAGAATTTTTACAGCACTTAATTTAGTAAGAGAAATAAAGTACAGAAACATAAGACAAAGATCAGCAACACCATAACACCAAGATTTTTGCGTGCAACCACAGTTAAGGGAGAAACCATAGTGGGATTCTAACCCACAATATTATTATACCTTGTTAGAAGTATAAAAATATTACATGAGAGGAATGCACAAGCATTCAAGCACACTGCCTAGAGCTCACTACTCAGATTTCAGATAAGAACTACAACCCAGAACGCTCATTGCCTTACAAATGCTTGTAAGAGATTATATTGAAGTTTGAATTATGAAGTAGCATCAACAAATGCATGTGAATAGTTATGGTTAAGCACCAAACTTTGTATCTTACTCGACTCTGCAATACTACTCTGTTCTAATATTTTGCTATAATCTGGAGCACCAATCTAACACTTGCACACATGAAACTACACACAATTGCTCATATCCGATTCCCATATGTACCAACACACACATCTAAAATGATCAATTATACCTTTCTTATATATCTGCATCATAAATTAAGTCACCACCTCATGTCAGCTTCAAGAACACATCACAAGAGATGAAACGTGTAAATGAGTCGGCTCAAATCCACCTCCAAAGCATATGCAGACCAAAATAAAATATCCACACACTTCCCACATAACAAATCATCAACCCTAAACACATATACAACTACCAAAATTGTTCCGCAAGATCCACAACTGAATTACCACACCTTATAGCAGATATACACTATTCATACCAAAAACCATGATTACTGGATCTTCTAACTAACACCAAACTTAACATCAGAGGCCACAATCTAGGAATAAGGCATGATACACATCAACAAACCTCCTTTGAAATCCACAAGACAAAATACTTATCCAAAACAATCCACCAACCAAACTGTACAAGTTACCGGATATATTGTTATACCTACCGGACCTCACGGGACTTAGACAATCTTTACTCAATCTTCAGGAAAGATGAAATCATGAAGTGCAGATACCAAAACTGATGAGTTTCCATCAATGACAACATATCAACATGCATGTAGTGTCTCTTTCCAACAACGAGATCTTGATCTTTGTCTCGAAGGAGGAGGATACAAGGACCTACAAGGTGTTGACGGGGTAGATAGGGAAGATCTTGATCTTTGATGTTAAGGGGAGGGAGACAAGGAGTTATATGGATTTTAACGAAGGGAACATTGGGCAGCCAGATCACCACCTTGAGTATTAGTAGTCCTAGAAGGTTCCTTCCTCTTCCTTACCAATCTCCAACACTCAAACATAATTGCCTCTTTTTAGAAGGGTCAAAAGAAGTCAATGTTTTAGAACTATTGACTTGATTATCAAGGGGTGAAATGGTGTGATTATGAGGGGTAGAAACCTTAGGTTTCATTGGGGAATGGGGAGAGGTTTGCAAAGAATGAACATTGGAAGGCCTAAAACTAGGGGTTGAACAAACCTATTCATCCTATAAGGATAGTATCTAATAAAGTGACCTTATTATCAGTAGAAAAAATAAGCATTTTGCTTATTCAAATAGACTAAATCTTGGGTGGGCTTGAATCTAGATCCAATTAGCTTACTATTCTCAGAAAGTGGATTGTTTGAATCTATTTCAACACATAACTTGGGATGCGCCCTTAAACTAGAAAATTTGTTAGAGTTGTTCTTACATGATGAATTATTTGAGTTATGAAATAATTTCCTTTATTAAGGGTCCCAAGGTAAGGTTTAAAAATGGGAGCTCAACCTAAATAGGATAACAAGATCTTTAGGGGCCTTCAAGATGGAAATCCAAGGTCCAGGATACATGTCTTGTAGAATTGAATTTGTAAGACAAGTAGCCCTTTCCTAAACCCAAGGTTGAACAGATTATAACTTGCAAGACATGTAGCCCTTTCCTAACTCATCCAAGGCTTCTATTACCCAAACCCTATTTTTCTAATTAAGTTTAGCCCACTTGTAAAAATCATATTCAATAGGAATCCATCTTAAAAAGAATAGGATTATAGATCTATGCTAGAAATCATCAATAAAATAAATTAGCTCATTAGGAAGCATAAATGTTAAGGTTTTACCTACTTCCTCGTTGCATGAGTCTTCTATTGCATTTTCATCTCCTTTAGTGTTCCCTCCAATGCTATGATTAATGATGTCGGCTCCATTCTTGTCTTTCTTTAGAACCCCTCTCTTCTTTGTTACTAGTCTTTGGTACATTCTCCTTTGTGAGATTACTCATCTCATCCAAATATAAGGAAACCAAAGAACAATTATTGGGGTCTCCTCCAGCTTGTCCTATTTATGCTTTAAGTCTCATGAGACTTTATCCCACCCATTTAGTGTTTTTGTTTTGTTTTATTTTTCTTTTAACCAAATTTGTAGGAAGGGGAAATAATATCATTAGGAAATCTTAGAGCACACAACTCACCCACCACAAGCACAAAATGATTTGTGTGAAAATACATAGAAAAGGAGAAAAACAAAAACAAATAATTATAATGCACTGCTCCAAGGGAAAAGAAATATTAGTCTACAACAAATAGACAAAGAGCATAAATAGTATCAACAATGATCTAGGAGTATTTGATGGTGTAAGAACAATCTTGCATCAACAAAAAGATTTGTATTTTCTTTCTGATTTGTAAGTTTCCTTAGTTGTTTTATAGTTAATGGTGACACTTACGAGGTATAGTGCAATCAAAAGTTTGAAAATGCCAAAAATAATCACTTGCTATTTTTAGTAAGATGACCTATATGAGCATGTATAAGGATGGAAATTGACCCCAAGAAGAAAAATTGAAAATAAAGTGGTTGGTGAAAGAATCGTCGCAATATAATGTTCCATTTGAGAGATTCTAAAATTTTCATCTTGAGAAATTTATTTTATAAAGTTTCAAACTCAAATTTGAAGACCTAATAGACTTCAAAAAGATAAAAAACTGGATGAAATGATCTTCAAATAATTTTTGTGTTGTAGATCTCTTTGAAATGACCTTAGACACATTTTCTTACCTGGAGGACCTTTGAAGTGTTGCAAGGTTGATCAGAATAAGTTGTTTATGTGTTTTCATTGATGTCAAAATTCTTTGGTTGTCATTAGTGACTGGTTGGTATAAGTGATGTTGATTTTTTTGTGTAGTTGGGTTGAGAGATTTGCTCTACATATCTTCTATATTATATATTTATTCATGCAATTTGGATATGTTGTTAAGCTATGTTAAGAGATGTTATATTTTGGATTTGGTGCTCTAGTTTGTTGTGACAAGGAAGTTGTGTTTACCAATATTTTTGACAGTATTTGACAATATTTCTATATGAAATACATGCTCTACATTTCTCCGCATTATGGTTTATGGTGTTGCAGTTTTAAAGTTAAGTTAATAATGTCCTTAGCTTCATTCTATTCTAGTGGCATGTGATCTTGGGATTTGAAAGCATGGTTTCAAGTTTGATGGTGTTTACTCTAGGTTTGGCCGACCTAAGGTGTTTACACTTCATGCTATTTCTTTGATGAGTATGGATTATTGTACAACATGTTTGATAATTATTTTGGTCTTAGTTAAGATGTATTGTGGTCTAATTCACATTCTTCTCTGCCATGAGAATGTTTAGTGTTGACCTAATTTGAATTTTGTTCGGTTAAGTTGCTTAGTCAACCTTGGAAGACTTTTCATATGTGAGGATGATATATATAGAGGTGTGTGAAGAGAGAATGTGTGGTGTGTGGGTTTTGTGTATGAATGAGTATGTGAAAGAAAGTGAAATGCAATGAAGGTGTGTGAAAGAGGATCTATCTTCTTAACTATTTGATGATTGGTGTTTGAGTTGGTGAAAGGTGTTGAGTAGTGTGAAATTTCATGTGCTAGATACCAAAAGCAGTGAGCCGAAGGTATCTACAGATCTTACGGTTGTAGAAGTGCATCAATGGTGGATTCTTTCTCTTTTATTCTTCTTCATTCTAGCAGTGAGCCTTCCCACAATGAGCCTCTCTTTCTTTCTCTCGGGAAGTGATCTCTCTGGTAGCGAGCCTTTCTTTATAAAAGTCACCTTAACCAATGTCACCCGAATAGGTGTTCATATATATAGAATAGCATCTTTTTGGTTTTTCCCCTAACAGGGTTTTCCATGTAAAATTTGGTGTTTCATTATGTATGGTGTGCTCTGATTTCTCATGTTCTTTCATGCTCATATCTTTCAGTGAATTATATGTTAAAGTTAAGTTATTGCAGATCTGATTTATGAAAGAGATTTAAGATTTTATACAACTGATTCACACCCCCTCTTAGTTGTTTCATGCATTAGAATATTCAATAATTGGTATCAAAGCATTGGTTCCTTGGAGAAGAGCTTAACCGCTTGACGAGATTTTAATGGCACACAAATAGACAATTCCTATGTTTGATGGATCTAACTATGCTTTCTAGAAAGCAAAGATGCAAGGTTACCTATTTCTCTTGGCTATGAAGTATGGAAGTCTCTTAGAAAGAAGTACACTAAACCGTAGACTGGGGTGAGCACTTCAGATGAGATCAAGGATTTTGAAGATAATGAAAAGGCAAGGTTTGCTATCTTTAGTGCTCTTTCTAAAATTAAATTAACAAAGGTTGTATCTTTGGAATTTGCTTATGAAGTTTGGGATAAAATAGATTAGACTTCTGAAGGAGATGACACTATTAAAGAAGCTAAGTTACAGACTACTAAAACTAAATATGAATGCATGTGAATGGATGAAGAAGACAATATAACTAGCTACCCGAAGAAGATAGATGATATTTTAAATGAGATTAGAGGTCTTGGAGGTAACTTATCGGAAGATGAAGTTGTGAAAAAGGTAATCAGAACTCTTACTGAACCCTACAACTCAAAAATTTTAGCAATAGAAGCATCACAGAATCAGAATAAGTGTTACAAGTGCGGTTGTCTTTGCACCAAAAGATAGACCTGTTAATGCCTGATACAACCACTAGACTTATAGAATCCACAAGGGGTGGTTAAGACATGTCACAAACTCAAGCATTGTGTTGCACAGCACAAGGAGACCAAGGGCACACACCTTGCAACGATCAAGTGAGGGGTTTGAACCTGTGACCAAGCTCTGATACCACTTGTTACAAGTGTGGTTATCGTTGCACCAAAAGATCGACCTATTAATGCCTGATACAACTACTAGACTTATATAATCCACAGGAGGCAGTTAAGTCATGTCGCAAACCCAAGCGTTGTGTTACACAACACAAGGAGACCAAGGGCACACACCTTGCATCATTAAGTACACTAGAGAATACTTGTATGGCTCTTTACTTTCTTTTGAGATGAGATAATTTGGTACTACTAGTACAATAACAAAGACGACATTTAAGGCTACTAGATCAACAAAAGATGAGGAATCTGATGAAGAAAACTCTGATGAGATTAAGAACTTTGTGAGAAGGATGAAGAAAGGAATTGGAAAGTACAAAGGTAAATTTCCCTTTAAATGAACTTCAAGTGTGGAAAAATAGGTCACTATGCTTCTAGATGTCCTAACAGAATTGAAAATCAAAAGAATAAGGAATTCAAACAAAAATTCAATAAGAAGGCTTATTATGTTAAAGAAGATGCAAATATTTCTAATGATGAATCTAATTATGAAGAAGACAGTGAATGCTTGCTCTTGGCTATAAAGGAAGAATCTTGTTCTGCTAACCCTGATAAAATTGTGAAGGAAAAACCTCTGGAAGATGCTACTAAAATAGAAGGTACTGTTATTGTATGCGGGAAAAGTGGGCTGATAAAACTCAATATGTGAAAATATGTTATAATACTAGTCCACACACACACACAGGACTTCTTGGTGCAAGCTATGGAGTAATAACGTATTACTCAGCTTCCCAAGGTGGGTCCCATGGTTCTCTATCTCACAATGTCCCTCAAACCAATGTTTTGCTCTCAGATCACTGAGCAAAATGGTTCAGGGATGGCAAATGCAAGAACGAGGGATGCACTAATAGTTTTTAGTGTGAAAGGTATGCTAAGCTATGTATGATCTTAGAAATGCAATAAACTAAATGATAAGATGACAAGATTAGTATGAATACTATCCTAACATAATATATTTAGTCTATGATTGAGCTAAAATGATAAAGAAATTATTCTAAACATGCATATTTAGTCTAATTCTTGATCTAAAAGAGGCTAAATGATGAGCATATATGAAATGAGAAAGCTTGAATGTATTTGAGCATAAGTGTGATGCTACAAATTTAAAGGATGATTGTTATGGAGGAATGAGAGCTCTATTTATAGCAAGAACAGGGAAATGGATGGTCAAGATTGAATGGTTTAATCAAGGGTTGAGTTTGAAAGTTGGGGATCCATGTTTGTAATTGGCACCAATGAAATGGTGACAAGTGTCAACATAGGGTTGGATTGAGAGAAGGGGTTGGAGACATTGAATGCCTGAGAAGACCTCATGGTTATCTAGAGGCTAAGGGTCAAGTCTAAATTAAGATTACCCAATGGATTAAGAGTTAATCCAAGGATAAATCTTTGTGCAAATGATTAAGAGATAATCATGGTCAAAGCATTAATGGCCTCATGAGACCCTTGGGTTGGATGAAGGTTGAGTCAAAACAAATGTTTTAACCATGTAGGAGGGTTTGAGTTAACCATTAATGGTTATTGGAGACTTTGGGGATTAAGTGGTTGAAGGTTGAAAGCCTTCAATGGTTATCAAAGACTTTGAGCCATTTAGTGGTTGAAGGTTGAAAGCCTTTAATGGTTATCAAAGACTTTGAGGTTTTGAGAAGTGACTTCCCTTTGCTTAGGGATGTGACAAAGTTTAGAGGAGGGGTTAGGTTAATTAGAAGCGATTAGAAGATTCTAGAAGGGATTAGAAAGGGGTTTGGGATTTTGCAAGTGGATGGAGGGATAATAGGATTTAATTGAAATAAAGTATTTCATTCAATTTGGTTGCAATTAAATAAATTTGATTTATTCAATTTAGGATAACTATTTAATTAAATTTGAATTTAATTAAAAGTGGATAGGGGGGATTTAATTGAATAAAATGATTTATTCATTAAATGGGTATAGTGAATTTAATTTAAATAAATTGAGTAATTTACTTAATTAAATAGAGGAACGTGGATAATTTAATTAATTTGGATTTAATTAAATAGAGAAATGAATATAAAATATTCATTTAGGAATATGGTCATTTTTATACATCTACATTTTGCCCCTCTTTGAAATGACGTGTGTGCACATGTTATTTCAAAGAAGATGATGCTTTATCATGATTTATGATCAAATGCAATTTTTGTGTCGCTCTTTTGATTTGCAAGTTGTGCCCCAGATTCGATATGATGTGTGATGCCCCAGATTCGATATTTTGATGGTGATGCCCCTTCGGGAGATGAATCAATATTTTGAAAAAATTTTGATTTAATTGGATGAGTTGCGTATGATGTGTATTATTTCATGTATGTGAAATGTGGTGATATTGATTCATCTCCCGATAAGTTACAAATGTTATGGTATAGGGGAGACCGCGACCATATTACAGGTCCATTTGGCTAACCCTAATTTCATTTTCCTCCTATAAAAGTGGAAAAGGGCTTGATTTAGATTCATTTGTGCTTTGTTGACTTTGAAGAAAGAGAATTTGGTCTGCAGAGAAAATGTTTATTCCTTATCATAGACACCGTTTCAAGCGCGTTCGAAGGTACCGGAGACCTGCAGCGCGTGGACCACCAGTAAGTCAACATTTTTTACCCTTTTTTGACTTTTCATTTTGTCATTTTTAGTCATTTTTTGAATTTCAAAGTTCGGGTTTAACGGTTTAGCGCATCTAGGGCGTAGTTTAGTGCATACGAAGTTTAGAGTAGCGCATCAAGTTTAATTTTAGGTGTTGCGTCCAAAAGAAATAGGATAGCGCATAGCAAAAATATGTTAGCGCATGTAGGTAGAATAGTGCATGGCAGCCGTCGAGTAGCACATCGGGTCAACAGGTTAGCGCGTAGCATAGACCTAGCGCATAGAGGTCACAGGGGTTCGCATAGGTAAGGGGTTTTAGCGCGTAGGGTCAACCTAGTGCATAGGGCAAAACGGGTAGCGCCTAGAAGGTGTAGATTAGCGCGTAGACAGAGTCTAGCGCATAGGGTAGGTTAGGTGGCGCATGGGGTGAAAATTTTAGTGCGTAGAGTCAGTCTAGTGCATAGGGAAAATAGATTAGCGCGTAGGAGAGACAGCCTAGTGCGTCGGGGTTTTTTAGCGCATTGGGTATCTGTTTTAGCGCATCTGAAAAAAATTTGTGAGATGAGCCGATTTGAAATTTTGATTTGGTCTGTCTGTCATAATTTTATGCTTTTGTCCAATATGAGTGTTGATATAACTTGTTTTGATTTGCGATTATCCAAGTTATGCATAGATATCAATGTGTTGTGTTTATCAAAATATGATTTGTTTTGCATGTTCTGTTTCAAGTTCAATGTGTGAAGCCTGAGTTGTGTTACAAGCCGATATGGGTTGGAAACTTGAGTTGTTTTACAAGCTGATATGGGTGGGAAACTTGAGTTGTTTTACAAGCTTATGTGATTTTGGAGACTTGAGTTGTATTACAAGTTTTGATATGGTTTTTGAGAACTTGAGTTGTTTTACAAGTTGATATGAAATGATAGGATTTTGAACTTTGATGTAGATGAGCAAACTGTTTCATGTTGTTGATGAAAGTTTGATTTTGATATCTTTGTTTTGATGTGGAAACTGATATTGGATTTGTTTTGTTTGTTGACAAGAGCGATTGGGTGTGGTTCAGTCATGGGAGAGATTTCCCAAACCGTGGACATTGATACCGTAGTTGTCACAGGCTGATCTTGACATTATCGAGAGATGTGGATTGACTTCTCTCCTGGATATGCCTCGGTTCATTGTGAACCGGGGGTTATTGATAGCTTTGGCAGAGAGGTGGCACAGTGATACGAACACCTTCCATTTTGCTATGGGAGAGATGATAGTCACACCTGAGGACTGTTACCGGATTTTGCGCATCCCGGTAGTAGGGGCACTACTACCATACGAGCAGTCAGAGGAGGGTGGCACAGAGGCACTGTGCCGCATTTTTCATGATGATACTATCTACGGCTATGAGATCCCATGGCAGGAGTTTTTGGACTTAGATTATGCACCGCTGCCATCTGTACTAGCACGGTTCATTGGTGGATTCCTTTGTCCTAATCGTAGGTCAAAGGGATTCTCGATGGGATGGGGGCTAGTTTTGGAGGAGATGGTCACTCAGGGTCGGAGGTTTGCATGGGGGTCAGCTATGTTGGCTCATTTATACAGGAGTCTGCATGAGGTAGTATACCTCGGTTACGGTAGTTTGTCAGCTGGCGTGACATTATTACAAGTATGGTGCTGGGAGCATATTCCAGCAGCGAGGCCACTAGCAGACAGATACAGGCCTGTAGGGCAGCATATGCCTATGGATACAGGGGTCTAGTTGTCCAGCGTTAGCTGGGCAAACTAGAGCATTGGAGGAGGGTTTTTGATGATATAGATACGGTCACCTGGCGACCGTATACAGGATGTGAGGTGTGGGTGGAGGATGGGCTAGAGATGCCCTTTGTATTCATGACCAGGTACCTGATTGGGAGGACCCCGTTCGTGATTGAGCGGTTTGTGGTGACCCGAGTTTTGAGGCAGTTTGGGCGCCAACAAGGTATTCCGTAGGGAGCTTGCCTTTATGCACGACGACAGCAGGATGTGGCTGATTGGGGGCCGACCATTGATAGTACCGTGGCGGTGGAGGAGTTTGTGGGGTTGGTCAGGCAGATTTGGGACCATGCCCCAGAGATTCAGGATACGGGTATGACAGATGAGTTTGCTCGTTTGTTTACTGCGCGGGCGGTGGCCAGGATTTCTAATCCTGAGGAGATGAGGCCAGCCTTTGATTCAGATGGGGAGGAGGGAGATGGGGGAGACGACGGAGATGATGGGGAGGATGGAGGAGGAGGACGAGGGAGAGGAGGTAGAGGGAGGTGGGGAGATAGAAGTGTGGAGAGAGCAGTGCGACAGAGGAGGATAGAGAGGGGGAGAGGTGGATTGGCTATCAGAGTCAGTAGAGAGGGGAGAGTGGGGGAGGTGCTAGCCGCAGTGGGGGGTGAAGATGAGCCTAGTCGACCAGCACAGAGGAGGAGGATGGATGTACTCCCACCTCCAGTACCGAGGACAGGCTGAGTGGGAGGGGTTCCTCCAGCACAGGTACCGCTATAAGTTCGAGTTCCAGGTCATATGGAGGATGCTTAGATACGGACCTTGCAGATTACTGTGCAGCAGCTGCAAGCACAGATTTTGACCTAGCAACGATAGATTTCTTAGTTGACTACTAAGCGAGACACTGAGATAGAGCGGAGGAGGTGGTGGCGAGCATGCAGAGAGCGGCGGTGGGTGGTCCGATGAGAGACACCCTGAGAGAGTTAGCGCTGAGAGCGCAGGAGGCAGAGTATTATAGGTGGCATTATGAGGCTGCAGTACCCAGGGACCGGCGAGTTCAGAGTTTTGCACAGTCGAGATCTAGTCGATCTCGAGCTACTGGATCACGATCTGAGAGCCGAGGGGTTACGGGGCCACCAAGACAGGACCCTCCTGGAGATCCAGGGGCAGGTGCATCTGGAGCGAGACCATCTCCGTCAGGGGATAGTCATACTTGAGAGACATGGTCTCTGTTATATTTTGAGCATTTGTTATTCTTTGTACTGGACACAGTGTTTGGACACATTTTGTACATTTTGATCAGTTTTGAGATATATATATATATATATATATATATATATATATATATATATATATATATATATATATATATATATATATATGGCACCATTTTTTATCATGTGATGTGTTTATATGGATGCATGTTATGTGGGTTATTTTATGTGATGATGCAATGCTTAAATATATGATGTAATGTAGGATGCAGGATGTATGCTTTTATATGTTGTGAGATGTATCTTGAAAATGAGATGTTAAAATGATATGCAAACATGCCTAAATGATATGCAAACATGTAAAATGATATGTAAATGATGTTAAAATGATATGCAACTAATGTTTTTGAAATGATATGAAAACATGCTTTAAATGATATGCAACTAATTGTAAAATGATATACAACTAATGTTTTTGGAGCATCCCTCATTCTGTATTTGTCATCCGATATAACCATATGTTATTTGCTTTCTTTGTAGGTTTCATCATTGAGCATTGATTTGTTTAGGATATGTTGAAAATTTATACAAGCATAATGGTATAATTGAACCATAATGACCTGAGAAAAATTTACATGATTTTTTATTTTGCAAGATAGCACAAGCGTCAAGGTATAATTGAACCAGGACGACCTAAGTGCGTATTGCATAAACAGACAAGATTTGATCATTTGTATGTGTGAAGTGGAATCAGGCCTTCAGTGATATTCGATGTATCACGTCTCGAGGCATGTGTTCACACAATACAAGCGATCGCCTCCCAGACAGAAGACTAAGAAAATATTGGAAGTTCCCCTTGACTCTAGCTGTGAAGCATTTAGTGAGACAAGAAAGAGAATCCAATAATTCAAAAAGTTCAAAATGCAAAACTAGTCAAGACTTTATGCAAGAATGCAACATTTAGTACTTCAGAAAATCATCCATCCTTGGTATTTTTGTGAATTGTTTTGTTTTGGTTTTTGTGATGAAGCGTAGTTTTGTTTGTTGGATGTCATGCTTCTGAGTTTTTGCAATAGTTGTGATGTCTTGAATGTTTGCAAGTTTTTGAACAAATTAATGCCCCTAGCTGAGTGTGCCTCTTGATATGATTATGTACAGTGATTTCCAAGCCATGGTGGGATGTGGTAAGAGGATATATATAGACAAATCAGGATAGTGACTACGCTAAGTATGTCCTAAATGGATATGGGCTAAGTGTCGGGCGATGGGTGATAGTGTTTGTATGGATAAAATGGCATGGAAATAGATAGAGGAGTCGTTCTTTCACAAGAGCACCTGTTTACCAGGTTTTCACCATTTGTTTTTATTTGTACTCTCTGTTTTTGCTTTTTCTGGATTTTTTTTATTTTTTTTATTTTTTTTATTTTGGCTTTTTCCATGCACTAGGCCACTTAAGTGTAGTACCTCTTTAGATGGATGTTGTTGCTTGGTTCGTCAAGCACATCTCCTTCAGAATTTGTTAGTTGATAGGCACCTGATCCATAGACTGATATGATAACATAGGGACCCAACCAGTTACGTTCAAATTTCCCTTTCTTTTCTCGATCTTGCTGATTTCTTGGATTTTCTTTGAGGACTAGGTCACCAACCTTAAAGTTGCAGGGAATGACCTTGTGATTGTAGCTCCTGCACATGCGTTGCTGATATGCTTTGAGATGAGCGTAAGCATGTTGGCGTTTTTCATCTAATAGCTCAAGTTCTTGCAGTCGGTTAACTCGATACTCTTCATCTGGGATTAAGCCTTTCAAAGAGACTCTGAGAGATGAGATTTCTACCTCCAGGGTAAAATAGTTTCTGATCCATATACCAATGAATATGGTGTGGCTCCTGTAGGTGTGCGGATGCTAGTCCTGTATGCCCAAAGTGCTGGATTGAGTTGTACGTGTCAATCTTTGCCTGCATCATTCACTATTTTCTTGAGAATTTTCAGTATTGTTTTATTTGATGCTTCTGCTTGACCATTTCCCTGTGGGTAATATGGTGTAGAGAACCTATGTTGGATTTTGAATTTGTCACATAGTTCTTGGACATCTTGATTCTTGAAGGGTCATCCATTATCTGTGATGATTGAACTTGGAATACCATATCTGCAAATTAGATAATTGAAGATAAAAGAGGCAATTTGTTTCCCTGTCACTGTGGTCATGGGAACTGCTTCTATCCATTTGGTAAAGTATCCTGTTGTAGTTATAATGAACTTGTGTCCATTTGAAGATAAAGGATGAATTTTGCCTACTAAGTCCGGTCCCCACTGACAAAAGGGTCAGGATGTTGTAAATGGCTGCAGTTCCTGTGCTGGTGCATGTATGAGATTACCATGGATCTGGCATTTAGGACATTTCTTGGCGAAGTGATATGAGTCTTTTTCCATTGTAGGCCAGTAGTATCCCATCCTTAGAAGCTTTTTAGCAAGAGTAGTGCCACTTGAATGTGTGCCACAAATACCTTCGTGAAGCTCGTGTAAAGCAGAATCGAAATCATTACGATCAAGGCAACGAAGAAGAGTACCATCAAGTCCTCGACGATACAAAGTATCTGCGGTAAGGGTGTAGCGGGCAGCTTGTCGGATAAAGTTACATTTTTGGTTACGGGATTGGTCAATGGGTAAGATATTGTGTTTGAGGTAGTCGTATATTGGTCCTGTTGTTCACCAAAAGTGATAACCCAAGTATACCTGCAAATCTATCTATGAGATAGCCAATCTCAATCAATGAAACACCTCAGGGCTTGGACAACATGACAAGGATATGAATCCTTCTACTCTTCAGGCTCTGCAAAACCTAGGCGGGTATACCTTTGATGCATTTAATCAGACCTATTACACACAAGACTGCATCAATCAAAAGCAGATGGATCTCAAAAGGTTCAAAAACTAAGAGATAACTGCAGATGGGCTAGATCCACACTTGCAACTCAACATTTTGAATCATGAGATGGAGGGACACTTCCACATAACATAAAATATAAAAGATATTCTGATTTTGGATTTTTAAATGGTGTTCCGACAACCTTTCAATATTACAAGAGACCAGTGCTTTATCCAGGCCACAGAGTCATGCATAAAACTGGATGAGAAATCTCAGATGCAAGTTCTTTTCAACATTAAATTTTCATGTATCAATGCCTTACATTAATACAATCCTCTGCTCTATCACAAAACCATACTTATATGTAGATATCCAATATGCATTCAAAATCATTAATGCTGGGTTTTAGGATTTAAATCCTTCCTTGAAGAATACCCAAAAGACAACATTACACTCTTAGAGGAATCTAAAAGAGACAACTCAAATTATCCTTGATAAAATGAAATTATATGAATCTGAGTACATTTTGGAGACAATTTCATGGAAACTCACACATGCCTTGCATATGTGTGAACCTGCAAACTGAAACTAAACCTACAGTAAAGACAACAATGAAAACATAGACGAACACACTGTCATTTGCATTGATAAAAGGATGCCATCACTGGAACCTGCAATTTCGGATTTCTCCCTTGGAGCAAATCTCTCAAAAACTGGAACCCCTACAACTGAGAAGAGTGGGGAATAAAAAGGGAGAGGGAACCAAATCAAATCTTTAACTGAATTGCCAAGTGTCTCCCCTCTAACTGAATTTTTTTCTCATGGAAACTGCTTCCAAAATATCCCACGTTTGTCAAAATTAACCACATAATCGGATTCCTCACTCCGAGAGCTTTCCGGCGATATATAATACTTTATATTTTGGCCAAAATTTAGACCCTGGGCGAATTAATCCTCAACATGGATCCATCATTTAAATTTTTCGAATTTTAATATAGTTTGAACTATATTATTTATGGATTTTAATTTTGATTTTTTCCTCCATTTGGTCTGATGCTTTTGCCACGTGGCGGCCTCTGATTGGTCGATGGAGTTGACCGGATGCCACCTGGGATGACACCTCATCACTGCCACGTCATATGCTTTGTCACTGCCACTTGGCTGCCACATCATCACCACTGGACTGCCACCTATGCGCCAACTATGTGCCACCTATGCGCCAACTATGTGCCACCTATGCACCAACTATGTGCCACCTCACCGGGACCCGCCTGCTGGACTGCCACCTATCACGACACGTGGACGGCTCTCGTTCACATTCGCTATTTCGCGGGGTTTAAACTACGTGCATCTTCCCTTCGCGAAATAGCACGCACCATTGATCCATCTCGAACCTGCTCACTCGTTAACCCGAGCAGAATTTCACCTATCTGCCTCGAGAAGTGTGCCTACGTGGGGTCCACCTAGTTACCATCCAGTCAACTCCTCCGTCACCTCGGGAAGCATGCTCGCGCGTGGGCCCGCCTTGGGCGCCCATAGGCACCGTCCGTCAAAAGCCTTTAAGGCTTTGACATTATAGTATGGTGGAGTCTTATATTTAAATACCAAAAAGTTACACTTCCCAGCCAATGTGGGATATTGCACTTATGGCTGGGACTGTGCATTTTGAAGCTTTTTCTTGAGTTTTAATAGTGTCTTCTGAGTGTCTTCATTTTCTTGAAACCCTTTGTTGCCTTATTTGAAACACCACAAGGGAAAAATATTGGTTTTGCCTCTGTGAATGCATTTGTTTCAAACTTTAATGGCATCCAAACATCACTTCTTACACCAGCCAATTTGCATTTTGCTTAAACTTTTAATGGTCTGTTGTTAAACTACCATGCACAGCAGGAAGGAGATTGGCCAAAAAGCTACCAATGTGCATTTATTTATTTATTTGGCCTTTTCAAATGCCAAATTGGGGGGGTTTTAAATCCTTTCCTAGCCACTAACGCAGAGGGAGGACTTAGCCATGGGCTTGCCAATTTAAATGTTGCAGACTTCAAAACTCCATACAGGGCTGAACTTGTATTTTCTATTTGAATTTCATTGCCTACTGCTAATTGCATTAAAGATTTAAAAAAAATCTATTTGTTTTACCAATTACCATGGCTAGGAACATTGACACTAAACTTGCCAATTGCAAATCTTGAAGTTTTTAATATGTATGCTGAAGGAGGGGGTTTTATACTTGCCAAATGCATTTGTTTTAAAACTTTATGCTGTCTCTTTCCATCCACACTCCACGAGCTGCTATTTCATTTTGCCTGGAGTTACATTACGTGGAAGTTTTAATGCTGCTGTTGCAATTGGCTGGAGTTTTATTTGCTGCAGTTTAAACTTCAGACTTTCACCATGCCACACAAGAGGAAGTTAATGCTCTAAATGCATTTGCTTGGAAGCCTTTCATGATGATCTTTTAATAGCCATGCGAGGAGGGGAAGTGTTGGTTTTACACCTACCATAATGCCATTTGCTCCTTGTTTCAATGTTTCAAACATCTACTCCAAAACCATTTCCTTCCATTGCATAAGTTTATAAAAGATTGGAATCTCTAATATGCCAATGTAGAACATTCAACTTTGAGTAAGCCATAGCATCAATCACTTTCTTGATTATCTCTAGGGGTTGAAATACTATGAAATTAGAACATTCCGCCACAAAATTAATGCACAGGCGTGAGCCAGGTCGGGCCCCAAAGTGGGTCTGACTAAAAAAAATTTCATCTTCATGCAACTGACCCCTGGAATGCTTCATGGACCTCAAACATACCTCTGGAAATGATCGGCACCATTTTCGGATCATAAAATTGCATTTTACATCCTTCAGGCAATTACGCCACAATTTTCACATTTAATCGCGAAGACGTAATTTTCAAACCTGTCAAAACACCTTTCTGGAGCTCGCCATCTGACAAGCATGTACTTTGATATACAAGGATGACATCTACCAAACGGTTTCTCAAGACGATTCCCAAGTGAAGAGATATTAATTTCCGAAAACGGCCAACTGGCTTTGTCGACACTGCGGACCTGATGAAGTCAATGTTCTGGCAACACATGATGTCTTTCTCAAAAATATCAAACGACCTCCGTAGGCCCTCAAATTTGGAACATAGGTACCTTTAAGTACATATTAAATATTTGAATTCTCAGTTCGATCACCCGACTGACAGGATGCAAACGGCGCGCTCACCAAAACGGCTACATTAACTGATATAACACTGGAGTGCGAATAACTGAATTTGATGGCAAAATGAGCTCTTTTGAAAAACCGATCAAACGGATTGATAAAGGCTTGAAATTTGAAATGTAGCTCACCACTTATACCAACATTAACCCGGAACAAACATTCTGACATGACGCTCACCATGACATTTTTACACTTGTGCAAACATCACAAACTACAAACGGATTGAGCTTTGAAAACTGAGCAAATGGATTCATAAGGACTTGAAATTTTGCATGTTGACTCACATTTATGCATGAAATTCAATCCATTTTGAAATTCTTCATGAAAATTAATCGCCCAAAGTAGGCTACTCAATAAAATTTGCACTTGTGCCTAGAATGCACTTTCAGCTCACCCCTCGAAATGGGTACCTAGTAAACTTCTCCAAACTGAATTTTGAAAGTTGCAACACACTAAATAGGCCAAATGAAAAGTGTGGGATATGAATCCCGAGCCTTACCCTCCGAAAATCAACCGGCTCCATTTTACCCCCTTGCTAACTAGACCATTCAAACTGACTTATTTAGGTGCCTTTTCGACATGCAGGGCAAAATTTTGAAATGGGCCTTTAAACTTGATTCAATTTTAATCAGTCCCAACAGGTCCATATAACGGAGAATCTGAACCAGTCAGGGCATAAATAACCTGGGATTCAGAGTGGTCATAGGCGGGGGAGAACAGTTGCTCTACCAGGAACTCGTAACGATTTTGTTGCTCTGAAATTTGTAGTAGTGAAGCGATAGTAGCCATTGCATCGACTGCTTTGTTGTTCAACCTTGGTATTTGCTCGAAGGTGATGTGCACAAAATACTGTTTGAAGTCATCCACCATTCATTTGTAGGGTAGTAGCTTGTCATCCTTTGTCTGATAGTTGTCGTTGATTTGATGGACAACCAGTTGCGAGTCTCCATAGACCTTTAACTCTGTGATTTTCTATTCTATGGCCATTTTGATGCCTATAACCAATGCCTCATATTCAGCCACATTATTTGTGCATGGAAACATAAGCCTATATGATCTTGGTATAGTGTGTCCTTCAGGAGTGATGAACAGAATGCCAGCACCAGAACCATGTTGTGTATAGGATCCGTCCAAGTATAGGGTCCATTTTTTAGTAGAAAGAGCAAGAACGTCCCTGTCTGGAAATTTGATCTCCATGGTGTGTTTGCCTAGTAGCGGTGCTTCAGCCAACTGATCTGCAATTGCTTGTCCTTTGATGGCTCGTCTTTCTGTGTATTGGATGTCAAATTCACTAAGAATCATGACCCATTTAGCTAATCGGCCTGTAAGAGCTGCCTTGCTGAGTAGATATTTGAGAGGATCAATTTTTGCGACTAGCTTGATGGTGTGTGCTAGCATATAATGTCGGAACTTCTGAGATGTGAAGACCACTGTTAGGCAAGCCTTTTCAATGAATGTATAGTTGAGTTCATAGCCATTCAATGTCCTACTGATATAATATACGGCGCGTTCCTTTCCTTGTTGATCTTCTTGTGCCAATAGTGCCCCCAGTGATATATCTGTTGTTGAGATATATAAAATAAGAGGCTTTCCTGCGACTGGTGGTACTAGAACTGGTGGATTCATCAAGTACTGTTTGATTTGGTAAAAAGATTCTGCACACTTGGCCTCCCATTTGAATGGTACATTTTTGTGTAGTAAATGGTAGACTTTTATCTGCTAGCTGAGCGATGAATCGCCTGATTGATTGAAGTCGTCCTTGTAGAGATCTGAGTTGACTGATATTCTTTGGTGGTGGCATGTCCATAATGGCTTGAACCTTTGCTGGATCTACTTCAATACCTTTTGCTGAGACAATGTAGCCTAGTAACTTACCTGATGTAACCCTGAAGACACACTTCTTAGGGTTGAGCCTGACTTGGAATTTCTCCAATCGATCAAAAATCTTTGTTAGGATGCCAAGATGTTCAGCTCTAATGAAGGATTTAGCTAATAAATCATCCACATAGTCTTCCATAAATGTGTGCATCATGTCATGGAATATTGTGGTCATTGCTCTTTGATAGGTGGCCCCTGCATTCTTTACGCCAAAAGGCATAACATTCCAACAGTACGTTCCCCAAGGGCAGGTGAACGCGGTTTTATCTTGATCTTCAGGAGCTATTTTGATTTGATTATAGCCTGAGAAACCATCCATTAGTGAGAGCATTGTGTGGCCTATTGTAAGATCTACAATGATGTCGATACTGGGTAGAGGAAAGTCATCCTTTGGACAAGCTTTGTTGATGTCTTTGAAGTCAGTGCATATTCTGATACTACCATCTGGTTTTGATACTGGAACGATGTTGGAAATCCATTCTGCATAGTCAATGGGTCGAATGAATCCGACATCTAATAATTTCTTTAGTTCAGTTTTAACCATGAGTGCCACCTGTGGATTCATCTTTCGTAGCTTTTGCTTGACTGGTTTAGCTCCTGTAGAAATGGACAAGTGATGCATGATTAAGTGTGGATCTACTCCGGGAATATCAGCATATGACCAAGCAAAGTTAATTTACTGCTCTTTAAAGAAGATGATGAATGTCGATCTTTCTTCTTCTGTTAGAGATTCTGCAAGGTGTATGTTTCTGGCTGCTTCTGTGGTACCAATGTTGATTGATTGAGTGGGCTCAATCAAAATGGGTGATCGCTCATGAAAGTGTTCAGGAAGAGTGTCAAGTCTCCCATCGTTAGGTGCCTTAAAAAGGTTTTCACCTCAGATGCGTCCTTTATTTTTACTTTTTTGTGATCTAGAGCTGCCATTGACTAGTTTTCAGCATCAAATCCTTTATTTGGTTCATTTTTGCGACTGAAAGACTTGGCACTCCCTAATTGATAGATATCGTTATTTCATTCACTGGTAGAGCCTGTTTTCGGATTTACGGTATATAGGTAATGGATAATAGATTCATCATCTGGGAAAATTGGTATATCATGGATTTCAGGTTCATCCCAGTCGATGAGGTTAGGAAAGACAAGCGGTAAGGAATCATTAGGTGGATCAAGTTCGGCTACTGTGAGTGTTAGGACAGAGTTTGCATCGTGATGGGCCTTGTTTTTAAAGGAGTCCAGGATTTCGTCGAGGTCCTCGATGGTATTATCTTCCACATAGACTTGTTCATAATGTTCCTGTTCACTTTCCTTGGCGTCATAGATATTTTGTGGTCCAAATTCAAGAGGTCTATCTTTTGCGTTATATTCTTCTTGAGAAAGGGATATAGAATCAGTATCATCAGGGATTTCTATAGTAGCATTGGAGCAGGTACCCCATTCATATTCATTGGAATATGTCTCATAGGCATCGTCCCAGATTCTATCTATGCTGTAAACAAGTATGTTGTATGGTGAAAACAAATCTTTGATGATGGATACCATTTTGATGGTTTTTGTAGATTCTATATCAGATCCGTCTTCTACTTGCTGGATTTGTTCATAGACTGTGCTTCCTCGGGGAGGAATAATGGTATCGGGAGATGACATGATTTGTTTTTGAGACATTGGTGTTTGAATATGAGCTACTGCTGCAGATAGGGCCCTCTTATGATTTAGAAGCTTTTCCTGATGCAACTTCTGATCTTGACATTCCTGTGCCTTGTGGATTGTTTCTACTAATTCAAAGAGTGCTTCCTGCCAGGATTCTTCTTTGTACTTCTTCTTTACCTTCCATTGAGGTTTTGTAGTTGTGTGTGGTGGCCGTTTCAATAGGAATGTGAGTTTAGAACCCAATCCTGCTTTGTTTCTACTAGGTTGTGAAGGAAGATCTATAGGTTATGTGACTCCTTCTTTGCATTTCCCAATAGGTCCTTTACCGCCATATCCCATTTGCTTCATGATTAAATAGCCTTTTCCATACAGGTGTGTTGGTAGAACAATGTCCAGAGCAACTGCTCTATGATCTTCTTCCTCATCTTTGTATAGCTAGCTAAGAACATCCTTGTCTTCTGATTCATGTGCTAGAGTACCCAATTGGATGAAGGTACCATCAAATTTAGTGATGGGCTGAGTGGCCAGATGTGTTGATGTAGTAGGCAAACCATGCGATCTAGGTGATGTTGGCAATTTGGCCAAACATAAAGGCTCCAAAGAGTATTCTCCCATGCCTTGGTCTTTGATTTGCATCTTCTGCTTGAAGTCTCCCCATAAGGAGTTGGATTTTGCTGTTTGTAGATCTGATGTCAAGGATCGTTGCTTTTCTCTATTATGAGGAACCAAACTGTCTTGGGCTGCCCCCATTGCGTTGCAATGTTGAAATGGATTGTGATCAGCTGATATGGAGATTTCTTGTCCATCATAAGGAAACTTGACACACTGGTGATACGTAGAAGGTACTGCTTGCATTTCATGTATCCAAGGTCGTCCTAACAAGATATTGTAGGTTAGATCAATATCTAAGACCTGACATATAGTATCCTTTTGTACTGGTCCTACTTGAATAGGCAATATCACTGTGCCTTTAGAGGACCTTTCCTCATCATCATATGCCTTGATGGTGATCTTTTTGCAGGGATCAATAGATTCTTCTTAGAAGCCTAATGCACGGATAAGCTTTAAAGTACATATATTAAGTCCGGCTCCTCCATCTATTAAGACTCTCTTTACTCGGTGTTTGCAAACAATGACTTCAATATGGAGAGGAGTATTATGCGGATGACTCAAGGAAGTATTATCATGCTCTGAGAAGGTGAGGTTATGAGGTCCTGTCATATGGGCGACCATGGCTTGAAATCTGTCTGTATCCAGATTTTGAGGTACATTTGTTTCCAATAGCGCTTGCTCCAATATGTCTTTGTGCTTTGGTGATAGTTTCAATAATTCCAGGATAGATATTTGAGCTGGATTCTTGCGTAGTTGGCTAACCAAGTCATATTGGATTTTTGGTGTGGTAGTTGTAGGTGCAGTATGTCCCTTCAAGACATATTTCTGAGTTCGGGTTGTTACATTGACAGATTCATGATCATGCCGATCTCGAATGGTGATGACATTGACTTGATGATCTTCAGCTGATATGTGGTTGATTGTGTTGTTGTAGATGTGATTAATACGAGCGCCACGTGTATCATCCGAAGTTGATGCTCCATCTTTGTTGTAATTTGGGAGAGGATTTTTGAAGGCTCCGTGATCACCATTTGTTTTGAGACCGTCCACTGTTAAGTCACCTCGATCAATCATGTCTTGTACTATGTGTTTCAATCTCATGCACTCCTTTGTTCTATGACCCTTGTTGCGATGGAAATCACAATAATGTGAATCATTCCACCAAGGTGGTTTGATTGGGGGTTCATAGTTGCTGATTGGAGGCAAAGAAAGAATCTTGTTTGCCAAAAGTTCTCTGAATGCAGATTCTAATGATTGTCCCAGTGGTGTGAAGATGCGCTTTTGGAAATTGTTCGTGTTGTTGCGTGAATTGTTGTTAGGTCCTGGATTCATGTTTTTGCTTTGAGTATCATTGGTGTTGTTTGTGTTGAGTTGTCCTTGATCGGTGTTTGGTGCATATGTGTTAGCACTGGGAGTAGCATTTTTGGGATTTTTCGCATTTTGAGGATTTCCAGATAATGCAAGCACTGGTTGCTTAGATTTGGGATCATATGATTCATTGTTGCCTTTGGTTTTGTTTCGGGTCCAAAATTGAGATTTGTCAAGGTTGGTGTTGTTCTGATTATTGTAGTTTGATGAGTTTGTTCCTTCCTTGTAGAATTTGAGTGTTCCCTTTTTGACACATGCTTCCTCTACTTGAATGCCATTTTCAATCAATTTAGCGAAAGATGGTATGCATTGAAGCTTTAGTCTGTAACTCATTTCGCCATTTAAGTTATCGATGAAGATTTCCATTTTCTCCTTTTCGGAAATATCTCGAGGATACCGTGATACCATGCGTCGCCAGCGTTGAAGGAACACCATGAATGTTTCGTTGTTCTTTTGTTTGGTGTTGCAAACATCTAGCATGGTTATGGCATGTTGGATGTTGTAGGAATAGTGGGTTATGAATTTGTTAACCAATTCATCAAATGATCTGACAGGTGGCGAAATTTTGGATAACCATTCCATGGTTTGCCCTCCCAAGCTTCTAGGGAATAACCTCATCAAATAGGTGTCATCATGAGCAAATTCAAGGCTCAGTGTGCAAAATTCTTGAACATGATCCCGGGGATCACTTTTTCCATCATATTTATCAAATTTGGGAACGTCTAAGTTTGGAGGAAAAGGCACCATGTTCAATCTTCTTTCAAATGGGTAAGGACAGATTTCGTTTAAAGAGTACCGTACTGTTGTCCCTTGTTGCATATCTTGTATTTGCCTTTGCAACATTTGCATTTGTTGAGTAAGAGCAACCAAAGGCGCATTATCTTGCCGAGGGAAGAGTTCTTGCCTTGTATTGGTTCTCAGCTGAAAAGGTGTAGTAAATGGTATATTTTGTTCTAGTGTTTCTAGCTCAGGTATACGCATTTCTGGTATGCGTTGTTCTGGAATGTGCTGCTCTGGAATATGTTGCTCAGGTATGTGAGTTTCTTCTTCTCTTTGTTGTTCTTGATATGCATATTGTCGAGACCCAGTTTGAAAAATGTTTGTGTCGAAATCTTGAGGAAGTTTAACGCCTTTACTTGTGAGCATGAGCAGATACTTTTATTTGTCATTTTCCATGAGCTTTTCTACAAGCTTTTGGAAGGAAGGGTTTTCTTGACATTCCCGAAGAAGTGCTTCAGTAATTTCAGGTTCTTCTATGGGTGGAATTTCAAAAGGATTTGATAATCTGCGATTCATACTTGATTCTGCGTGTGTCTCGCTTTGTTTGTCTCTCTGAGAGCAAGTAACAGGCATTTTAGTAGAAACTTTCAGTGATGAAAGGGACAAAAGCCTCGTTGATGTGTTGCTCGGGGGTTGGTGGTTCTGGTCGAGACGTGCTATATGTGATGCACTCGTCAGGCAAGAATGCTGGATTGATCTTTCCACCGCGGTTGATGGTTTGATTAAAAGCGGACTTTTGATAGTATGCTCTTGTTTTCAAAGGTTCTTTGTCAAATTCGCTAGATTTGTTTTGGATATACCGTTTGACGTGATGAAGGAATATCCGATGAGATTTGAAGAGTTGACGATTGATGTATAAAAACTTATTTCTCTTGATGAATTTGGAAAAACTAGGTTGTTGTTTCTTCAACGTGATGTTACGATAGAGGTTATTTCTTCTCAGAATAAGGGGATTAGTCATGCATGAGTGATCAATGGTTTCCTTTGATTGGTTTAGATTTAGTTGATTCTTATTTTTGAAAATTTCAAATTTTACTCTATCAAAGTGAAGGCTTTTAAATGCCCCTTCACGAAAAAGCGTGTCAAATGATATGGATAAAAGTTTCCCGATCTGGAAACTTGATTTGACAATTTGAAAATTTCCGGATTATGATAGGAGAGACATTCTCGATTACGCGATTCGTTTAAGATTCTAACAACGTTCGTTTTTGTCACAAATTTTGCTTGAGAAATAGTTTTAAGTGGTTTGTTTGTCACTCTGTTGTGATGAAAAATGATTTTTGATGAAAAAGGCTTCTAAAAATGTTTTTGAAATTTCAAAATTTATCTCGGTTTTTGCTCTCTGTTTTTCTGTTTTCGATCACGCGCTAGAACAGAGTTTCTATGCGCTACTGAAATTTCTTGATGCACTAAAATAATAAGCTCACGCACTAGGCTGTCCCCGGACACGCACTAAAGTTCGGACTGTTTTTAAAATTGTTGTCTGACTGTTGAAAAACCTATGCACTATTCTGGGCCTGTCACGCGCTAATTGTTTGACCTTATGCGTTAATATTTGGTTTCCACGCGCTAAGCTGTTGTTTCCACACGCTAGTCTATTTTTCTGATGCGCTAAAAAAATTTGCACTGTTTTTGCCTTAAAATGAAACGCTACTGTTTTGAACTAACGTGCTAACTGGCGGTCTAGATGCGCTAACAGAAGTTTTCTACGTGCTAAGAAGTTGCTCTCATGCGCTAAACTGCCCTGATTTTTTCTTTGATTTGGTTTTTAAAATTTTTTATGAAATTTTCAAGTTTGATGGATGATTTTCTGAAGTAATAAATGCAAGCATGGCACAAAAAGTACAACCATTTTGCCTAATCTAACAAAAAGTGTATGTTCTGCGAGGATGTGTTCAAATCCCCAATGTTTTAACAGGTTTGGATACAAATAATACACTTCAGAAAGACTCTTTAATCAAGGGTCATAAATAACATCATAGCTCACTAGTCTCGATACTCCGTCAGCTCAAACAGCCGTGTCACCCCCTAGAGGGCGCCCGTTTTTTTGTCTTTTGTCAGAAATTTACTCAAAGTGAATCGCTTCACAGTTGAGTAGTTATCTTGGGAGATATATGGTGAGTAATCTTGGGGGCGGATTCTTCCCCACCCTTGCACTATGATGTTATAAATGTATGGTTACTGACTCGGTTCAAAGCTTCTATTTCTAAGGTTCGTAATCAGGCTTCCCGTTCGGCCGTCAGTGATAAACTCCCTCAGGAGGCTTCCCAACCTTTAGAACAAAGGTTTTACGTATCTCAAGGATACTGGGGGAAGGCTAATCACTGCGCGCAACCATTGAAAAGGACTTTCGTCACTTTCCACATTTGATTATAGTGGGTTGGAATTCTTAGCGTCAAAGTTGTTCCCCACTTAGGTCGTTCCCTTCACACTGGCCATAAATGGCTTTAAGAGTTGATTCCAACTCCTCGGGAAGGCAGGCCTGCTAAATGGATGTAAATGCTTGAAATAATGAAAGCTATAAGAGCGGTCTGGATTTTTGATCACCCAGTTAAGGGGAGAGCATATTCCTTCCACTTTCAAGACAAAGCAATCAAATTGTTTATTTTTAGCCTTTCAATTCAGTGATGTACTAAAATCTAGGTGGAGATGTTGCTTCACAAAAACATGGTGTTTATTTTATCCGTGCACATCAATGATTTTCTAATCTATGAAAATGAATCTGGTCAACAAAGTAAATTCGACGGTTTGGTCAGCAAAAGAAATTGCTTTTTAAAAGAAAAATGATCCGCTCCACCTGCAAGAAAACTGTTAGAGCCCTACAAAATTGCGATCCACGAGTTAGAAAATCTGGATTTCAGTGGACTTCTACAAGTCTAAATTCTATTGCAGTTACAATTTTAATTTTAGTCTTCTGTCTGTGATGCGCTACAGAACAGATTGTATGCGCTACAATATATTCTTGATGCGCTAAAATTAAGGATTAATGCGCTATACTATTTTATGGATGTGCTACTCTGTGCACCGAAGGTGTTACTCTGGTTTTCTTTTGAAAGTGAGTGTTTTGATGCGCTAATGTATTCACAGAACGCGCTAGATGATTGACTTCAAGCGCTAAATAGTGGTCCCGATGTGCTATGTTGTTTATTAGATGCGTTGTTCTGGTTTTCTTCCCCGCCGAGATCTACAGGAAAATATTAGAGGGAGCCATGCGTTGAGGAAAGGTCTTTACGCGCTACAATGTACACTCCACGCGCTAAACAGTAAGCAGAATGCGCTAAACTTTTAGCCGGATGCGCTAGGGAATGTTTCCCATGCGCTGATTCTCATTTCCCGCGGACCTGCAAAAGTGATTAGTTTCAAAAATCGATTGGATATTTGGGGTCGGGCCCCACGGTGGGCGCCAGAAATGTATGCGGGAAAAGTGGGCTGATAAAACTCAATATGTGAAAATATGTTATAATACTAGTCCACACACACACACAGGACTTCTTGGTGCAAGCTATGGAGTAATAACGTATTATTCAGCTTCCCAAGGTGGGTCTCATGGTTCTCTATCTCACAATGTCCCTCAAACCAATGTTTTGCTCTCAGATCACTGAGCAAAATGGTTCAGGGATGGCAAATGCAAGAACGAGGGATGCACTGATAGTTTTTAGTGTGAAAGGTATGCTAAGCTATGTATGATCTTAGAAATGCAATAAACTAAATGATAAGATGACAAGATTAGTATGAATACTATCCTAACATAATATATTTAGTCTATGATTGAGCTAAAATGATAAAGAAATTATTCTAAACATGCATATTTAGTCTAATTCTTGATCTAAAAGAGGCTAAATGATGAGCATATATGAAATGAGAAAGCTTGAATGTATTTGAGCATAAGTGTGATGCTACAAATTTAAAGGATGATTGTTATGGAGGAATGAGAGCTCTATTTATAGCAAGAACAAGGAAATGGATGGTCAAGATTGAATGGTTTAATCAAGGGTTGAGTTTGAAAGTTGGGGATCCATGTTTGTAATTGGCACCAATGAAATGGTGACAAGTGTCAACATAGGGTTGGATTGAGAGAAGAGGTTGGAGACATTGAATGCCTGAGAAGACCTCATGGTTATCTAGAGGCTAAGGGTCAAGTCTAAATTAAGATTACCCGATGGATTAAGAGTTAATCCAAGGATAAACCTTTGTGCAAATGATTAAGAGATAATCATGGTCAAAGCATTAATGGCCTCATGAGACCCTTGGGTTGGATGAAGATTGAGTCAAAACAAATGTTTTAACCATGTAGGAGGGTTTGAGTTAACCATTAATGGTTATTGGAGACTTTGGGGATTAAGTGGTTGAAGGTTGAAAGCCTTCAATGGTTATCAAAGACTTTGAGCCATTTAGTGGTTGAAGGTTGAAAGCCTTTAATGGTTATCAAAGACTTTGAGGTTTTGAGAAGTGACTTCCCTTTGCTTAGGAATGTGACAAAGTTTAGAGGAGGGGTTAGGTTAATTAGAAGCGATTAGAAGATTCTAGAAGGGATTAGAAAGGGGTTTGGGATTTTGCAAGTGGATGGAGGGATAATAGGATTTAATTGAAATAAAGTATTTCATTCAATTTGGTTGCAATTAAATAAATTTGATTTATTCAATTTAGGATAACTATTTAATTAAATTTGAATTTAATTAAAAGTGGATAGAGGGGATTTAATTGAATAAAATGATTTATTCATTAAATGGGTATAGTGAATTTAATTTAAATAAATTGAGTAATTTACTTAATTAAATAGAGGAATGTGGATAATTTAATTAATTTGGATTTAATTAAATAGATAAATGAACATAAAATATTCATTTAGGAATATGGTCATTTTTATACGTCTACAGTTATATCACTGTTATATTTGCTTTTCATGCTAGAAGAGATAAGGATGAATGGATTGTTGATAGTGGATGTTCAAATCATATGACTGGTGACAAGAGTAAGTTTGTAGAGCTTGAAAATTTTGATGGAGGAGTTGTTAGATTGGAGATGCTTAGACAACTAGAATAGTTGGAATTGGTTCAATCATCTTTTATGGCATACATAATACTGACAATATTTTCTATGTTAAAGGCTTGAATCGTAACCTTTTGAGTGTTGGTCAAATGTGTGGAAATTGATATAATCTTGTTTCTTAGGATGATGGGTGTGAGATCAGAAAAGGGTCTAAAATTATGATTGAAGTAGGAAAGAGGACATATGGAAATAGTATATCAGTTGGGAACAGCTAGCAGATACTACCCAATGGCATAGATTACTGAAAGTAGGTTGTTGGTTCCCAAATGGGTTTACATTGCGAGAGGCATAAACTAAGTTGATTCTTCAAATACTCATGGAGAAGCCAACTCCAACTATTAAAATCCTCAAGAACTTGGACCAACTAACAAGGATTTTTGCTAATCCTTCTATGCTTTGGGCTCTGCAAGACCCGGGAGGGTAATCCCTTAGCAAATTAGTGACCTCTGCACCAAACTCATGAATTATGTTACAATTAAAGCAGATGATCTCATATACAGGCTCAACAGCAAGGAGAATGCTCAAGAATGGCGAATTCTTTAGTGATCCTCGACCTTATTTAGAGCATGAGATAGTGGGACAACTCAAACATACATAAAACATGGAAACATGTCTTGATTTTAACATGATTTGTGACAAACCATAAATGAAATAGACAAAAAAATTGATAACCTAATGACACATGCTAGCATATACCAGTGCCTTATTCCATTGGGCTTTGAGTCTCTGAAATATCACTGAAACTTGATAGCGATTTATCTAATCAGTTGATTAAATCTTAAACGATATTGCCTTACAGTATCGTTCTATTTGCAATTTCCCACCAGAACTACTTATCAAATCCTAGTACAAGCATTATCTCTCTATAATTTCATTCAAGCATTTTAATTAACCCCTTGGATTAAAGCATGGAATGAAAAATTACATACATCATAACAATGCAACAAGTAAATGAAACCCTTGATTTCATTAACTCAAAAGAAAATAAAGTCACACACAGGAGAGTAAGGACTTGAAATTGTATCTATATTAATTTCAAAAGCTATCTTCTATCAGATAATAGAGTACATTTCATTTATAGAATAACTCACTTGAAATCTAAAACTGGTAACTATCTTGTTTTTTGCTCTATAAAATGACATTACAATTTTTGCTATTTACTCATGACTTCCTAAAATTGGAACCTAATCCTGCAGACCAGATCTACATAAAGAGACCCTATTCAGAGATTTTGGAACCCTTTCTAATGGCCCTAATTTCCCTTTTATAGAAAACAAGGGAGAAAACAAGCTTCAAGCCAATAGACACATGTCATCAGGATGATTAAACATACCTGAAGTTTGTTACAACAATATTTCATCCTTAAGTGTACAATTTCTGCTTCAAAATCCCTATCAACAAGCGATTTCTGATTTCATCAGGGAACCCATGATCCTTCATCTCCAACTCAGAAGTTGTCCCAATCCCCTTATGCCTCTAAAACGATCATCCATTCTTGTCAAATCAACCTTGGCCCAATAGAAACCTTCCAAAAGGTCCTTCAGAGATGAGTCGGCAACCAAAAGTCCCAACTTGTCATTATCTGTTCCAAGTCGTCAAGCCTGTATTCTGTCCATTCTATCTTTCCCGTGAGTGTAACAAATAATGCCCTTTTAAAAATCAGTTTGAAACTCTCCCGTAGATCTTGCCCAACCTGGCAAATAAAATGATCACTAATGGTCAATTTGACATTGACCTTCCATCGTGGCTTGTGGACCCATTAAATATGTGATGTAGTAGTGCCATATCATCTCTTATCCTAACACTGTCAGTGGCCCCACGGCCGATCTTCTTGGTCAGCCCGGGACACGTAGCATCATCTCGTGATGTCGCGGTCCATAAAATTCTTGCATCTTCCTTCTCGAGGTTACGAGGGTCGTTAGATATGTTCACCCTTTACCTTGCAACCACAATGCCCGCCAACCTTTGCAAATTAAAAGTCAAGCACCTTTTCACCCAGATTATAACATCACCATCCATTTGAAACACGTGCAAATTGATGGAACCATTAGTAATCCGGTCTTACCCTTACCCTTCTCCGATGAGAACATGTGGCATCATCTCGTGATGTCGTGGTCCTTATCTTCCTTTCACTTTCATCCGCGAGGCTGCGCGAACCGTAGGATCTATTCTGCCTTTATCTACCGACCAAAATATTTAAAATTTTAGACTTAGGAAAAATATAAAGGGGTCAGCTGAAAACAACTTAATGTTTAGGAAATACAATGGCCCCGCCAACGGTAACCAACTCTTGGCTTAAGTGGAAAAAGATAATGATAGAATATAATAGGCTTAGGGTTTTTCCTTCATGATACTTAATCGGAAATTCACAAACCCTAAACCCTAGACCTTGAACTTTGACAGAGGGCAAAATAAATCCAGAATGACCAATATTTTGACTCAAGCATGAAAAATTTTGTGCAGACATTTTCAAAACTATCACAGGCTATGGCATCGGAGGATCTATCACATTAGTTTTGATAATCTAGTGAGGATTAGTTCAATTCAAGCTATGAGAGATTTGTCGAAGATCACAAAACCTTCTAATGCTATTTGCAAATAATGTCAAGTTGGAGAGCAAACAAGGAGAACTTTTAAAGTTAAGGAACAATCTTCTATTGGACTATTGGACTTAGTGCACATTGATCTTTGTGGACCAACCAAAACTAGAAGTCAACAAGGTGATGGGTATTTCATGCTCTTAATCGATGATTACTCTAGAATGACTTGGGTCACTTTCTTAAGAGACAAGTCTGAAGCTCTAGAAAATTTTAAGAAATTCAAGGTCATGGTTGAAAATTAGATAGATAGAAGAATCAAATGCTTGAGGTCTGACAGAGGTGTAGAGTTTACTTCTAATAAATTCAATATCTTTTGTGAGAATCATGGGATAAGAAGACGTTTGTCTACTCCTAGGACACCATAGTAGAATGGTGTAGTTGAAAGGATGAATAGAACAATTCAAGAGGCTGCTAGAACAATGATGAATGAGTCAAGTTAACCGGAAATATACTAGAAGGAAGCAATGCACACTACATTATACACTCTTAAAAAAATACAAATTGGAAGGAATCATGGGAAGACATCTTATGAGCTTTGGTATGGAAGGACTTCATCTGTGAAATATTTCAAAGTATTTGAAGTAAATGCTATATCAGGAGAGATGAAGAAAATTTAGGAAAGTTTGACACAAGAGTTGATGAAGGTATTTTTCTTGGCTACTCTACTAAAAGTAAAGCGTACATATGTTATAACAAAAGATTAAGAAGAAATGTTGAAAGCACAAATGTGAAAGTTGATGAAGACACTTCACATAATACAATTGTAGAAATGGGATATGAATATGATGAGTCTATCAAAAAACCAGAAAAAGAAAACGTTGAAGAAAAAGAGGTACAAGATGACAAAGAAGTTGCTTTGAAAATTTTTGCTAAGACTCCAAGATATGTGTAGAAGAATTATTTAGAGAAATAGATTATTGGAGACAAGAACAAAAGTGTTATCACAAGAAGTAAAGTTGTTGAAGAACATGTGAACTTATGCTTAATTTCAAAAATAAAACCCAAAACAATAAAGGATGCTTGTGGTGATCAACATTAGATGAAAGCTATGAAAGGAGAGTTCGAACAAATTGAGAATAATCAGACTTGGTAACTTGTCCCAATATCGACTGAAAAGAATGTGATAGGAACTAAATGGGTATTTCAAAAAAAAGTAAATGAGAACGGTCACGTTGTAATAAACTAGACAAGACTTGAATGCAAAGGCTACTCATAGGGAGAAGGAATAGATTTTGAGGAAACTTATGCTCCTGTAGCGAGAATGGAAGCTATCAGAATGTTTTTGGCTTTTGTGACACACAAGGATTTCAAGGTCTATCAGATGGATGTGAAGTCTGCATTTCTAAATGGATAACTAAAAGAGAAAGTATATATAGAATAACTAGAAGGATTCAATCTATCAGACACTCTGGATATGGTCTACAAATTGAAGAAGGCGTTGTATAGACTGAAGCAAGCTCCAAGAGCTTAGTATGCAAGGCTTGATAGGTATTTGATAAAGAAAGGATTTTAAAATGGTTCTAGTAATAGTAATCTCTATTTTAAGATTGTCAAAAATGACATCTTGACTGTAGTTGTTTATGTGGATGACATAACCTTTGAGGAAATGATGGTATGTGCAAGAAGTTTTCTAATGAGATGAAAGAAGAGTTTGAAATGTCTATGATTGGGGAGATGAATTTCATTCTTGGATTACAAGTTAATTAAAAGGATGATGGTATATATATTTCACAATCTAAGTACGTTAAAGAAATGTTGAAGATGTTTGGAATGGAAAATGCTAAACCTCTATGTACTCCTATGGGTACTGGTTGTAAGTTGAGAAAAGATGTTGAATCACCAAATACTGATTAGAGCATATACAAATCAATTATGGAAGGTTTATTATACCTGACTGCTACTAGATCGGATATCATGCATGTTGTTTGTCTTGTGGCTAGATTTGAGTGAGATCCCAGAGAGACGCATGTTGTTGTTCTAAAAATAATTTTCAAATACCTGAAAGGAATAGAATACTATGGTCTATGGTTTCCTAAAAGATCTAATTTCATTCTTATTGCTTATACCAATGCAGATTAGGCTAGTTGTGTGGATGACAGGAAAAGTACAAGTGGGGTGCATTTTTCCTTGGACCTTGATTAGTTACTTGGTCAAGTGAGAAACAGGATTCAATATCTCTATCTACTGCTGAAGTTGAGTATCTTTTTGTTACTACTTGTTGTACTCGAGTATTATGGATGAAACAAACTTTTAAGGACATTGGAATATTGTTTGATGAACCTTTTTCTATATTTTGTGACAATACCAGTGCAATAAACATTTCTAAGAATTTTATACCACGTTCAAGAATGAAACACATTTCAATTAGGTATCACTTTATGAGGGAGAAGTTTTTGGAGAACTGGTGCAGGAGCACCTAGGACTTAGGCTAGTACTGCTTTCTCAATTTTGGCTTGTACTGACCCTAGCCAAGTCAATTAGTGAATAAGGACTCTAGGAGGGTCAAAGAGCTAGTGTTTAGAGTCAATGTAGGCCTAGGTTGAGTTCATTCTTCTTAGGTTTGCATTTTGTACATAAATAGTGGTTTGAGTAGGTAGTTGACCTTCTTGATGGTCAAAAGTGTCAAAACTTGGTATAGGAATTAGGGGGGTTAAATTAGTCTTAGAAATGTTTTAAAATTCATGTGTGATGACTTAGAATAGGCCTCATAGGTTGAGAAGGCCAAAAAGTGAAAAAAGTGCAAAGTTGCAAAAAGTTGTCGCGACAACTTTTGTCCTAATTTGATTAGCGATGGAGTTAGGGATTGTCCAACGCCCCAGAAAGACTCCACACATGGGAAATTCTATAAGAACCCTTTCTTTCACAGTTACCAAGGTTGGAGAATTGGTTTTGTAAGTTCAACAATCTAAAACTACTCATTTACAGACTAGTTGGCAACGTTTTGGCTTGTTTTATTCATTTTTGTAAATGCAAATGGATTGAATCCATTAATCCAGAAATGGATTGAGTTTATTTGGTGTGTTACAGAGTTGTTAGTTCAATTTCAATCTTTGTAGATAGCTTACATTAGTGTTTTCTTGTTTTGGTTTGCACACAGCCAGTTTTGGCTTGTATATAGCATTTTTATGTAAAATGGTTGCCCCATAAATTCCACAGGTGCTACCATCATGGCCTATTGGTACATGAAGGGAAACCACTTGTATAGTGTACATATGCAAGGACAAGTTCTGGAGATTATTTTCAATATGACTGTCACCTTGTTCTAGGCGAGTCCAGGAGCAACCCGGCTAAAGGAAATAGGGTAAAATTGATGTGCAAAGTGAAGGGGTGAATGCCAAACCACCATATAAGATTTTGGAGGGGTCCATGAAGTTGGGACAGAGTTTCCAATGCAAGGAGAACCCTTGAAAAAATCATTTGATTCCCAAACACCAACTTGACTAGTTACTGCCAACTAGAAGGCCTAGAAACCCTTCAAAACCCTCATGGGGTTAGCATATTGAACGGTGGAGTAAGGAGCCAAAACCACAAAAATAAATTGAGGTTAGGTGTATCTTTGAAGAAAATCCAAACTTTCAAAGGCTCTTTTGGACCGTTTTCCTCCAAGCCCTAGAAAACTGGATTTTGGAGGCCTAATAGGGCTAATTCCTTGTAGCCCTTTTCTAGGCAAAATGGTGAAATCGGTAAGGAGGGAAAAGATTGCAAACTTCAAATGGACCCAAAAGGTATTAAAAACATGTTAGTAGCCACCTCCACACCTCTGCATCAACTCACAACAGTAGGAGGTCAATTTGACAAGTTGAAGCCAAGAAAGCCATAATTGAGCACATGGGAAGCATTGTAACTTGGTAGGGTTCCTTGCTAAAACACTTGAAGAAAACACCTTGGAATGGTTAAGAATAAATCCTTAGAAGAGATTGAGAAGGACTTGGAGGTCTAGAATTCCATTAGGCCCGAAGAGTAGGTGGAATTGAGCAACACCAACTAGGTGAAGTGATGAGCAAACTAGGTGAACCTCTATCAAGAACAAAGTAAAGCTTGATTATGTGCCTATAAAGGAACTAGTGAATACTAAGAGGGGGGGGTGAATTAGTATACCAAAAAACACTAAAATCAAACTTCTAAATAGTTTAGCAGATAACCAGTATAATAGATTCACTAATAAACCGGTTAAGATAAATGCAAACCAAATAGCAAACAAAGTATTCACCCACAAGAGCACAATCACCATAACACAAGATGTTTGACTTGGAAACCCAAATGGGAAAAACCACGGTGAGCAAAAACTCACAAGTAACTATCTGCAGAATAGAAACCAGACCGGTTAAGGTCATAGAATGTTCTTCACCAGAACAGATCATGTTCGGAATCTAGATCTTTGTTAGGAGATAAGTCATGTTAAAGACTACCTTATTAAAGGATTTCAGATCCACAGTTGTGAACCACCTTGTTAGAGGATTTACAAAGGCTTTTTTGGGCCTACCCGGTTAAGGGTTTCAGACTTGTCGAAGATGTGATTAATCAACAAGTGAGTGATCTAGATAGTAGCATAGTATGCTTGGTTAGATCCTTGATAGCCCATTGTTAATGCATTTCAGCATTACTTCAGTCTTCAATATCTCCACACACTAACTCTTCACACAGACCTAATCTTCTATGCAAACATCACACATAGCCTTCTCATACATCATACATCTCTCACATGCAAACCCTAGACATGATGTCCTTATAAAAGGAAATTGATTTCATGTCGGTCCAATAGGATTAAACTACAAGTTCCTAGGTTCAGTGCATCTAGACACATTTGGTAACACAGCACAAAATCACTGCCAAAGTGTCGGTGGATGATAACTCATCACAGAAATACCGGTTGGTAACTCATCACAAAGTAATACCGGTTCATACAATTTAATGATTACCGGTTGTCCAAAATGAAGACTGGAAAATGTTAACTACCGCTTTGATCCTTCGAACCGCTTGAGGTCTTCATACCGCTTGGGTTCTCCAGACCGCTTGAGGTCTTCAGTCAATTTGTGACAGGTAAACATCTTCTGCAAAACAGCGATAGTCTAAAGACTATAATACATAATACCGGTTGGAACAATTACCAATTGATCACAACTCATACATTAAGAAAGTGTTCACAAAGCAAGTGTGTATCCATCAATGACAATCACAACATCATCAAAATGCCAACAGGAACAGATTGTTGATATCTTTACTAAAGCTCTTGCTAAAGATACTTTTGAATATCTCCAGGATAAATTAGGGGTTATTGCCCCTCCTTTTCTAAACTAAATGCATATAGAGATGCATTAGTCCAATGAACTTCATGATTACTATTGTTCTGGACTAATGATTTGGTGCTAACTCTTTAGGGGAGCCAGGTGTAGTTGTAAGTTTCTATAGAATTGAACAGAATGATCTGACAGTTTTTGTATTTGGGCCTTTGTCCTTGATGACAATGGGGGAGAGAATGAGAAGATGGCATATTTGGCAAGGAACGTGAAATGAATTGGTTTCTTGGATTCTGGTATGAGAGCTATTGTTGTTGTCGTTGATGTGTTTCCATCAATGACAAAGGGGGAGATTGTTGTAAGCTTGGTCAGAATGAGTTGCTTATGTGTTGTCATTGATGTCAACATTCTTTGGTTGTCATTAGTGACTAGTTGGTATAAGTGATGTTGATTTTTCTATGCAGTTGTGCTCTTAAGAGATTTGCTCTGCATATATTCTATGTTATATAGTTATTCATGCAGTTTGGATATGTAGTTAAGCTATGTTTAGAGATGTTATATTCTAGATTTGGTGTTTCGATTTGCTATGACAAGGAATTTGTGTTTGTATATGGTGAAAATGGATAACAATAACAACAATATTGAATGGCTAAATGAATTCAACCACAAAACCCTAGCCTAACAATCAACAAAGATCCACCATAACATATGAAGATTACCTAAGACAATGCAAATCACATGAAATCACAAAGATTATACCATCACATGTCCAATAGGGTTTTGATCTCCATTCTTCCTATCTCCATTGATCTTGCTTGATATATTTGCTCTCAGATTTTATATGCACAAGAGCTCAACAAAGAACGGAATGTGGTTGCAAGTAGGATCGTAGTGTAGTCAATTGATCAAGTAGTTAGCTCATTAGCTCATTAGGTAGGGTTTGATAATGAAGGAAGCATCTCCTTATATAGAAGACCCTATATGAAATGGAGGGATAAGATTGAGAGGTGTAAAAGGAGGTCGGCTATGATTAGAGGGTAGGTAGAAGAAATAATAAAATAATGAAAGGGGTAGGTAGTGTATGAATTAAGAGATGAATGACATGTGTCATAGGTAGAAAAGGTTAATGAATTAATTAAATAAATAAAGATTTATTTAATTAATAGAAGAAGTGGGATGATTAAATAAATAAGAATATTTATTTAATTTAGGAAAAGGATAATTTAAATAAATAAATGTATTTATTTAAATGAGAAATAAGGCTAGAAGAGGATAAATGAATTAATTAAATAAATAAAGATTTATTTAATTAATAGAAGAATTAGGCTTAGATAATTAAATAAATAAAATATTTATTTAATTAGACATGACAATTTTAGGTGTCTACAGTGTTTACCAGTATGTTTCACATTATTTGATAGTGTTTCTTTATGAAATGCATTCTTTGCATTTCTCCATGTTATGGTTTCTAGCGTTGCGGTTTTGGAGTTAAGTCGATAATGTCTTTAGCTTTATTCTATTATGTTTAAACATGTTCTCGGGATTCAGAAGCATGGTTTCAAGTTTGATGGTGTTTATTCTAGGTTTTCTCTAATGAGTATGGATTATTGTACAACATTTTTTATAAGTATTTTGGTCCTAGTTAAGATGTGTTGTGGTCCACTTTACATTCTTTTCCACCGCAGGAATGTTTAGTGTCGACCTAATTTGAATTGTGTTTAGTTAAGTTGCTTAGCTGACCTTGGAAGGCTTTGCATATGTGAGGATGATATATATAGAGGTGTGTGAAGAGAGAATGTGTGGTGTGTGTGTTGCCAATTGGCATTCATCCAGTAAGAGTTAATGGTATTTTGGGTTGTCATTGATGGCAACTCACTATCTTAGGGTCAATGGTTTCATTGTTTGGTTAGCCGGCATTCATTGCACTTAACTGGTATTGGTATTCACATTGCTTTACATCGGCACAGGCACCGGCACCGTTATTCACTGCATCCTGGCTAAGTCCTGATCCCGGTAACGTGTATATGGAACCCGATAATGGATAGGACCCAGTTAGGAAATATTTTGGTCCCAATTATCTCTTTCATGGATTTTGTGATAACGTGTGATGGTCGACATGGTCATTGGATTTATGTTTGGATTTCATTTTGTTCTAGCAGCCGACATGTTTATACTTCTCATTGAAGCTAACATGGTAATGTTAGAAGGATATTTAAGAAGATCTTTTCAGCGATAGATCATATGTGTGATGCAATGCGAATTATTGGTTGTGAATATTTTCAGTGAGCATTTTGGTCAGTGATTAGAAGCGTTTGTGTGCAGTTTCACGTGCACAACATAACTAGTAGCAGAACAGAGCATCAGCGAATCGGTATACAAAGAAGGTTATCAGAGCATTCATCGGAACTTGTCTAGCATGGTCAGATGCAATTTATAAGTTCATTTTCAGTTGTAAACACTTTGTAATATTATGTAAGTCAATGAGACTTCTTATTTTGTGTTTGAGCAGTGAAGGTAGATGGCCTTTCTGCATGTGCAAACCCTCTCATGTAATATTCGTATACCTTGATCAAGTATATAGATATTGTGGGTATCAGCCCCACCGTGGTTTTTCCCTTTGCAGGGTTTTACACGTACAAATACTGGTGTTATGGTGTTTCCTTTCTATGTGTTATTTGGTATATGCACTTTAATTTTATTTACTGTTAACCGGTTGATAAGTAATAAGTTCAAAACTAACATTACCAGTAGAACACTGATTCACCCCCCCCACCCCTTCAATGTTCTTGGATTCCAACAGTGTGGTCATTGTGTATGAATGAGTATGTGAAAGAAAGTGAAATGAAATAAAAGTGTGTGAAACAGGATCTATCTTCCTAACTGTTTGATGACTAGTGTTTGAGTTGGTGAAAAGTGTTGAGTAGTGTGAACTTTCATGTGCTAGTTACCAAAAGCAATGAGCCAAAGGTATCTACAGATCTTACAATTGCATAAGTGCATCAATGGTGGATTCTTTCTCTTTTATTCTTCTTCATTCTAGCAGTGAGCCCTCTATCACTGAGCCTCTCTTTCTTTCTCTTAGGTGGTGAACCCTCTGGCAGTGAGCCTTTCTTTGTAAAAATCATCTTAACACATGTCACCCTAACAAGTGTTCATATATCGAGAATAGCTTCTCTATAGTTTTTCCCCTAATAGATTTTTCCATGTAAAATCTAGTGTTTCATTACATATGGCGTGCTCTGATTTCTCGTGATCTTTCATGCTCATTTTTCAGTGAATAATGTCTTACAGTTAAGTTATTGCATATTTGATTTAAAAAAGAGATAAGATTTTATACAACTAATTCACCCCACACCCCCTCTCAGTTGTCTTGTGCATTAGAATATTCAACATGAAGGAGTTGGGAGTTTATTTGAAATGGTTGCAAGTAGGTTGGGCATGCAAGAATCTTGGCTCCTTCGCTCTAGGTATTAGTATTGTTCCAAATGAAAGGAAAGAGAAATTTATAACATCGTGACCTTTCCCTTTTACATTTTGTAGGAGGTAAACATGCTCCTTTCCTTTCCCAGGTTCATTTAAGTGTCAAAGTGATTCATTGATCCTTTGTTTTCTCTACTTCTCCTTGATGAATCCTTATTGTTGAGATTTTTATGTAAATAGAGAACAAAGAATCATCTCTTTAATACCCTTATCAGATCATATAGCCTTGTCAAGAACCAAACCTATTCTAGGAACTAATTGGAGCTTTTGGTGGTTCCAAAAACTAATGAACCCTTTGATCCTTCTCTTCTCTTTCCTTATATGATTTTGTTGAGGTCAAGGACTAAGAAAGGAACAAGAACTTATTATAATTTCTTGTGGTTTTTGGAACTATATATTCATCCTCTTGATGATTAAAAATATTGAGAACTTTGTGAAGAAGAACCCAATAACCTCTGATAAGTGAGTTCTAGAAGGACCAATAACTTTTGACAATAGAGTTCCATTTAGACCTAGAATCTTTAACAAAGGGGAATTTCTAATAAGTATAAAAAAACTAATTTGTTTGAAATACTTAGAGAGCTTTCAAGAACTTAAACAAAGGCACTCGGGGATAAAATTGTGGCAAAAGCAAAGACTAAATGACTCTTTCCAGGCACAAATCATTTTGAAAAAGGTGAGGGCTTTGTATTCTAAGCAAAAGGTAGGGTAACATAATGCAATGATATTTCTATATTCCTCATGTTTCCTTTACTTAAAACATGCTCATTGAATATCTATATAATACAAATGACATGAGTTTGATTAATTATGATTGTATTTTCCAACTTCTTAATTTTGAGAGATCAAATGAAGTCCTTAAATAAATGTTGGACCCATGTGTGAATGTTTATATAATGGTTAGAGATTGTGGTAATGAAGAAAAGATGACTATACCTCATATTGATCATCCAGACAAATATCCTAAACCTTCATATTGATACCTTTTATGGGAGGCTTCTAACAACTATCATAAACCTTCCTTCATTATGATAACTTTATGGAAGGCTTTTGTGCCTAAAGTTTTATGTGCAGCTCGATTGTTATAAAAATTTGTTGGGATAGATAACCTAACTTAATTGCATATAAAGACTAATTTTGGACATGAAATTTTTAAGGTAATTTATATTATTTATCATGGATTTTGAATCAAGTAACATAAAATGTCTAATGATTGAAATAGCTAATAATAGGAAAGTTGTAATGTTTTTCTAAAATCCTTAGCTTAGATAAGATAGGTTCCAATAAGGGAAAGCGATTATAGAAATAAAGACACTCTTTTAGATTAGAGAGAGTAACTTTTTATTACTAAGAGTAATATAATGAAATAACTTGTGTCTAAGAAATAGGGAGAAAAATAAAGAAGTCTTTTGTTGTTTTGTTGGTTTTGAAAAGACTTTTGACACAATCCCTAGGGATAAACTTTAGCACAAAATGGAAGAACTTAAGATTCCTATGCATCTTAGAGCAATTGTCCATAGGCTCTATGAGGAGTTTAAAGGCAAAATTAGTACCTCAGCTGACATTTTGGAAAGTTTTAAGAGTGATATTAGGGTCAAGCAAGGGTGGCCCCTATCCTCTACACTTTTTGACTTATATTTTAGGAAGTTCAAAGAGTGGTTAAATTTGCAAAATGGGAATTGCATCCACTTGGATGAGTTTGTGATAAGGCTTCTTTATGTGGATGACCTCATTCCAATTGCTAAATCAACTCTTGGTTTGCAAAAACTCTTATATACCCTTAAGCATTATTATAGAGTGGTGGGGATGCAAGTCAATATAGCAAGACAAAATTCATGGTTTCATTTAATAGAAGAAAACAAAACTAGCATAAGTTCTACTTTAAAGGTAGTATTCTTGAATAAGTTATATATTACAAGTATATTAGATTGACTTAGCAAAAATCTAAGTTGGGAAGGTTGCAGAAAGAAGAGAACTTTAGGGGGTTGGAAAATGTTTTATGCTCTTCAAAATAGATGTAGAAAGGTAGAGTTGTGGGATTAGAAAACTATCCAAACTCTTTTTGGACTTTTAGTGTTGAAGGTTGTACTTTATGGATGTGAATTGTGGGCCAACAATACCTCAAATTCACAATGGGAGCGAATTGAGCAAATTCAAAATGTTTAATCACGAGTATGTTCAAAATTAAAAGTGTAGTTCCTAATGATATCATGTTGAGTGAAACTTGGGTTGCTCATGTTCAAACGTCTCATAAAGTATTTAGAAAGAATCGAGCAAATGAAAGGAGGTAGATGGAGTCATTTTCAATGGCATGTGGTGCGAAAGAAAAAAGATTTGGATGCAACAAAGCAACAAATGGATGAGTAAATAGAATATCAACTTGAATACCTGCCGCACAAATAGTAAAAAGACAAAGACTTTTGTTATGGGTAAATTCTACAAGCCAAAATATAGTATCAATCATTTCAATCCCACTTTTGATTATCATCGAAATGCTCACATAGGGGCTAATATTTCGTGGAAAGCCAAAATTCTTATTGCCTAGTTAAGAAATAACTCTCATCAACTTCGTTGTGAAGCTGGACATTGGAAAAGACCAAAAGAAACTTGGGAAGAAAGAGTGTATTTTTTGCACTCCCAAAAAAGTGGAAACAAAAAAACATTTCATTTTAGAGTGTGGTGCCTTCAAGGACAACAGGGACAAGTACATAAATATCTTGACAGTTGGATCCTTGTATAATTTAAATAGTGAGGAGACCATTGAGAAGTTTGGGGGGCTCACCATCACCTTGCATAGGAAAAGGATCGAATTGCAGAAGTTGGTTTGATCAGGCTGTCCCGTAAACTATGTTTGGTCTCATGGATGTTAAAAAAATTATTCTTATTGGGGAGCCAAGAGTTTGTGTAAATTAACCCAATATGATGACAAAGATTGCACAGTGACCAATAGTTTGAATACATTCACAGAAATCCCTAATAGCATCATTATGAGGAATTTGAATGAATTCCTGTAGATAAATATTTTTTTCTTTTTTCCATCTTTTGGGTGTTGTGTTAGGGCTTGTATAAGGTATTATTAGTTTTGTATAAAGAGGTAGACTGCATTGAGGTTTTGCATAATGGTGAAGCATCATGTTACATGGTAATTACTTCAGCAGACCATTTCTGTGGTGAAGTCTTATGTTGTTAAGTTTAAGTACTTCATGAATATGTGAATTTATCATTCACAATGTCTCTGATTCAACGTAACTTTTATGTGCCTCAGAAACATCAATGTGTCTATGTTAAGAAATGATGGTATTATGTTTTCTAATGAAACTTGATATGATCTACTATGTGCTTTCCTACATGCTTATATTGTTCTTGCATTCGAGTGAAAATCATCGTGTGAAAGATGAACAACGATTGAAGATAGTAGATTTGCATTACATATTCACAATTTCTCTTTCTATATGAGATTTTCAGTGAAATGTAAATGTTAATTCTTAGATGGTGAGTTGAAACCGTGTTGATTTTTGTTTAGCTCGGAAGGTGGAGTGGAGTTTCTTTAAAGCAGCTTGAGTTGGATATTTAGCAACACCTCTTTTTTTTCCTTTAAAATAATATTTCTAAGTTTGTGAGGTTGAGTAAAACCAAGAGTGATTTTATATATGATTTAAAGCCAAAGAAAGCAAAGAAAGATTCTTTTCTTGCAAGCTAAGTAAAGCAGTTGGGCTCTAAGATTGTTGTAGCAAACTTGTATTTTTTAAGAGAGTTTGTTGTTAGGTTGAATAGAAGATCCAAAGTTTGCATGTTTTTCCCCACACTGGGGTTTCCTGGGTATATCTGTGTTATTGTATTTTTGTGATTGGCTTCTTTTTTCTTTTCTTTTTCTGCTTCCACTATTATTTGTTGTTAATTAACCCAGAGTATTGATTGTTATAAATCAGATAGAGTATATTCTGTGAATTTATTGTGCAATTGATCTGTAGTTGGGTTATAAGAAATTAACATGGTATCAGAGCTCTAAACTCTAAATACAAAGCCAAGATTTGACATAGATTTCAGAAGAAAAAAAAATCAGATTTTCATCTCCAATTTCTTTTGTTGCTATGGCAACCAGTGTTCGATATGAAGACGGGTTTGAGGGTGCTTCTAACTTCTTACAATGGAAGGTTCGAATTACATCTATTCTCAAGGAGAACAGGTTATGGATCTATGCTAGTACAGAAGTGACTCCACCAGCAAATGATCCTATTGCCCTAGATTCGCATGAAATCAAGGAGGCCAAAGCTCTGAGGATTATCCTTGACAGGGTGAAAGATCATTTGATTCCTCATCTATCTGGGAAAGACACTGCCAAGAAAATGTGGGATACGCTCACAAAACTACATCAGAGTGACTATCAAAGTTGTAAGATGATGCTCAAAGACAAAATGCATAACTCCAATATGTCCAAGGGCGAGAGCGTGACCTCTTACCTGTCCAAATTGACACAGGTTAGGGATGAGTTGGCTGTTGGTGGAGAAACCATTGTTGAAGATTAGCTCGTGCGGATAGCCCTGAATGGATTTTCAAAGCACTGGGAAGTGTTTGTCAAATGCATTGTCGATCGAGATCGCCTACCTGACTGGGAAAGGCTTTGGGATGATTTCATCCAGGAGGAGATCCATGAAAGTGGTCATCGAGGAGGCTAGACAAAGAAGATTGAGGATGAAGAAAATCTTGCTCTTGCAAGCAAGGGTAAACAAAAATTTAGTAAAGGGCAAACTGAAGGATCTTCTTCAAGGATGGGAAGAAGAAAGATCTGAGCAAGATAAAGTGTTTTTGTTGTCATCAGATGGGTCACCATGCTAGCCAATGCCCGAATAAAAAAAACAAGGGCAAGCAAAAAAAGCAAGCTGCAGCTACTGTAGAGGTGGAAGAGTTTGCAACACAGTTTGACAATGAGTTCTCACTCATTGCCTATCTCTCAAGTTCATTTGCCAACAATATTTGGTATATTGATAATGGGGCTTCCTACCACATGACGAGAGTCAAAGAATATTTCACCAAGTTGGAGGAGAAGAAGTTGGATTTTTGTATTGAGCTTGGAGACAATGCCAAGTACCATGCAACTGGTGTTGGCACAATCAAGTTTCAGAGGGAGTCTAGCAAACCTTTTTTTGTGGAGGACGTGTTGTATGTTCCTGGCATAAAAAGAATTTAATCTTTGTTTCTACTTTGGAGGACAAGGGTTACATTGTGATCTTTGAAGAGGACAAAGTCTATATTCGTCCTAAGAATTCTAAGGTAGCAAAAGTGATTGGAGTTAAGCATGGTAGCTTGTTTCGGTTACACTTTGAGCCAGCACATGCATTGGTGAGTAACAGCAGAGAGCTTGGAGAATTGTGACATAGGAGGATGACACATCTTCACCATGGAGCACTTAATGTGCTCAAAGAAATAGTGACGGGGCTTCTTGAGTTGAAGCTCGAAGGGATGTGCTCTTGGGAAATATGCCAAGACCAATTTTCCAAGCAGTGCTCTTGGATCTCATACACTCAAATGTATGTGGCCCCATGTCAACAGGATCCTTGAGTGGGTATGAGTATTATGTTACCTTCATTGATGATTTCTCCAAGAAGACGTGGATATATTTCATGAAGAATAAAGATAAAGTCTTCAATAGATTCAAAGAGTTTAAGGCTCTCGTGGAGAACCAAACATGAACGAAGATCAAGATACTGAGGTCTGATAATGGAGGCCAATATACCTCGAATGCCTTCAAAGATTTTTGTGCTCGAGAAGGTATCAAGAAAGAGTTGACAGTTCCGTACAACCCTCAATAAAATGGGGTTGTTCAACGGAAAAATAGGGCTATAGTTGGTGCAACAAAGGCCATGTTTCATGATCAAGATTTGCCTTGGTTTTTATGGGCGAGAGTTTGCAATACAGTTGTGTATTTGCAAAATAGGAGTCCACACAAAGTGCTGGGCAAATTAACTCCAGAAGAGATGTCCACAGGGAAGAAACCAGATTTGGGGCACATTCACATCTTTGGATGCCTTGTGTATTCTCATATTCCCATGGAGAAGAGAACCAAGTTGGAACCAACTGCAGAGAAGGGTATCCTTATGGGATACAGTGAAACTTCTAGGGCCTATCGGATTTACATTCTTGCCCTCCAGGAAAACAATTGTTCGCAAAGATGTGAAGTTTGAGGAGGGAAGGGCTCTTTAGAAGTCTATTAGTTTGGTAGAGGTTCTAGAGGAGGAGAAAGCACCTAAGTTTGAGGCTACACATATTGCTCAGACTTCAATAACGCAAGCTGGAGAGCAGAGCACGCAGGTCGAGCAAGTTAATCAAGGAGAGGAATAGATGATTCCTCAGCCTTAGACTCCTATCACAAGGAGGAGGAGAAATAGGGTGGTTGAGAAAACACTAAGAGAGGCTCAGGAGTATGTTGGTGATCCTAAAGATCCAGTCAAATAGATAAAGGCTCCCAAACATTTTTCTGATTATACGGAACTTATGAGTAAACTGATTGAGGTGGAGCCTTCGAGCTTTCAGGAGGCATCCAAGCATCAGGTTTGGAGGGATTCCATGGTGGAAGAGTATTCTTCTATCATGAAGAATAGCGTGTGGGAGGTAGTGCCATGACCTAAAAACAAGTCAGTGGTAGGGTCAAGATGGTTGTACAAGATTAAGCACACTGCAGATGGTAGTGTGAAAAAGTTCAAAGCTCGATTTGTGGCTAAGGGGTTTTCTCATAAGGAGGAGATCGACTATGATGAGACCTTTGCTCCAGCAGCTAGGTACTCATCCATAAGGGCTATCATTTATGTAGCAGTGCAAATGGGTTGGAGGATTCACCAAATGGATGTGAAGACAACTTTCCTCAATGGAGTGATTGAGGAAGAAATTTACATAGAACAACTAGAGGGTTTTGAAGTGCATGGGAAGGATTCTCATGTGTGCAAGTTGAAGAGAGCATTGTATGGGCTCAAGCAGAGTCCCAAAGCGTGGTATGCTCGTATTGATGGTTACTTGCAAAATATGGGTTTCACCAAGAGTGAGGTTGATTCAAACTTGTACTATGTTCAGGTGAAGGGTGAGCTTCTCATATCGGTATTATATGTTGATGACTTGTTTCTTACAAGGTCAAAAGAGCTCATAGCACATTGCAAGAGGGATCTTGCAGGAGAGTTTGAGATGAAAGACTTGGGTTTGATGCACTACTTTTTGGGATTGGATTTGTGGCAGAAAGAGGGAGAGATCTTCCTTGGACAGGGGAAGTATACAATTGATATCCTGAAGCGATTCGGGATGGAGGACTATAAGCCAATGTCCACACCACTTGTGACCAATTGGAAGAAGATTGATGCTTCTAACTCAAAGGCAATGGACCCAACTTTATATAGATAGTTGATAGGCTTTCTCATGTATCTGGTCAAAACTAGGCCAGACATTTGTTTTGCAGTGAACTCACTTAGTCAGTTTATGGTAGAACCTAAATGTGTGCACTAGATAGTTGCAAAGCATGTTTTGAGGTATCTTTGAGGCACAGTTGATTATGAGTTGAAGTATGTTCAGCAGGATGGAGTGAAGCTCAAGGGGTTTACTGATGCAAATTGGGCAGGCAATACAGCTAACAGGAAGAGCACTTCAGGGTACAGTTTCAGTTTGGGATCAGGAGTAGTCTCTTGGTACAACAGGAAACAAAAGTTAGTTGCACTGAGTTCTGCTGAGGCCGAGTATATGGCAGCCAATATGGCTACATGTGAGGCTATTTGGCTTCGGAAACTTCTAGCTGAGCTCTTTGATCAGGAACTAGATCTTACAGTCATTTATTGTGATAATCAAAGTTGTATTAAACTCTCTAGAATCCAGTGTTTCATGACAAGTCAAAGCACATTGAGATCAAATACCACTTCATCAAAGATTGTGTGGAGAAGGGGACAGTGAAACTCCAGTACATTCCTACAGACAAATAGATAGCAAACATTCTGACGAAGGCTTTGATAAAGAATAAGTTTGTATTCTTCAGGGATGAGTTGGGTGTTGTGCAGAACATTTTCCTCGCTAAGAGGGACTAGAGTTGCTTTAAAGCAACTCGAGTTGGATATTTAGCAACAACTTTTTTTCTTTTTTTCTTTTTTTCTTTTTTTCTTTTAAAAGAATATTTCTAAGTTTGTGAGGTTGAGTAAAACCAAGAGTGATTTTATATATGATTTAAAGCCAAAGAAAACAAAGAAAGATTCTTTTCTTGCAAGCTAAGTAAAGTAGTTGGGCTCTATATAAGTAAGATTGTAGCAAACTTATATTGTATTTGTGAAGAGAAAGTTTGTTGTTAGGCTTAATAGAAGATCCAAAGTTTGCAGGTTCCACACTGGGTTTCCTGGGTATATTTGTGTTATTGTCTTTTTGTGATTGGCTTCTGTTATTTTTATTTTTTTAGCTTCCGTTGTTATTTGTTGTTAATTAACCCAGAGTGTTGATTGTTATAAATCAAATAAAGTTTCTATTATGTGAATTTATTATGCAATTAATCTGTAGCTAGGTTATAAGAAATTAACAAACTGTTGAGTTCATTTTTCAACTCCAACCAAAAGACGTGTTAAACATCAAGCCAAATCGTTTCTAATGAAACATGCTTCTATTGTAGTTGCATTCCAGTTATCATTAGTGTGTGAAAAATAGGCGAGTTTCTAAGGTAGACGAGTTGACATGCATAATATTTGCAAACTCTATCTTCTTATCAGATTTTCATTAAATAAATAAATAAGTTAATTCTTAGAATACAAGTTGAAGCTTGAACTCCAATCAAAATAAATGTGAACCATAACAATGCTTATATTCTTGGACCCATCACATAAAAGTAAAATTCGATACCACTTTCCTTTTTGTATATGGGTCATTCGTATTCTAATTTTAATACCAATTTCAGAAGACACTCTTACGGCAAACCTCGGTAGACCCTGCTTTACAAGAAAACATAGGCCAAAGTCTTATGTCTATGGACTTTGAACCCAGTTCTAGCTGAAAACGGCAGATTTAAATACCAAAATTGAATGTAAGCTTCAGATCGAAACCCATGGGTCCCATTTAAAGCCCAGAAACAATTCAACTGTCAAACAATAATGGCAACACACAAAGCACACAACTTTGCATTGAAAAATTAAACTGAAAAAGCTGACGATTGGACAAAACCTGACTGATGTAGAATTCAAGCTTACAAAGAGCCCAGCAAGGTTTGATTCCGTGGAAGCACCAAATGATGGATGAAACCAGAATTGAGGTTTACAAGAATTTAGCAACACAATCTCTCCTCTCTGTTGCTCTAGAACTTACTTCAATCCACTTGTTGCTATTAAATCAATAGTCCTGGTCCTCTGTGGCACTCTTGCCCCAGTTGTTCTTTCATCTCTGCTTGAATCACCATACATCCTTCTGTCTTCCACAATAAATTATCTCTGCACCCACAACATTTCCATCATCAAACTAAAACAACTATTTTATTACAAAAGAAAATAATCCACTTATGTAATTTATACCTGTACAAGACGAGTACCAAGCAGCCCTAGAACAAGAGTAAGTATCAAAACTATAACTGCACCCCTTGCCACCATTGTGTCCTCTTCTATCCTCCTGTATTTTCTTCTCTTGAAGAATGAAGGAGTAGATTGAAAGGCCTATATGAAACCAACAAGGCGATTGAGTACAATAAGCAATCAATTTTAAGAACATTGAGTAATTTTCTTAGAGATGTAATTGAGAGACACTCTAGGGTAGAGTCTTTTTTTTTCAAAAAGGGGTAAATTTATTAGACACAAAACAGGGTACAAAGCAAAAAAAACTAACGGCCCAACAAAGAACAATCAATTACACAGTACTATCCTCGCCAACTAATTGCTCAAGCCTCAAACAACTGCAGCCCTTGCCACCACCGTGCCCTCCACTATCCTTCTGTATTTTCTTTTCTTAAAGAATTAAGGAGTAGATAAAAAGGCCTATACAAAACCAGCAAGGCGAGAGTACATGGAGCATCAATTTTAAGAATATTGACTAATTTTTTAACAGATGTGATTAACAGCTATCCGAGGTTCAAGTCTTGTGCACAGTAGCTTTTAGAACACTTAATTTGCTTGGAGAAAACTAACCTAACATGTCATTAGACATGCACTTTGTGTAGACAACTTTGTGAATAAAGCACAAAGATCAGCTCAAGTATATTTACATTTAAAATATGTTGTGACTGAAAATTTGCTTTTCCAATTACATAAATGCATGCTAGTCTCCCAAAATACACAAACTCTGTCGGTTCCTGCAGCTCCAAGTATGGATTGAAGACCCAACTAAATAACATGTCCAATTACGGGCTCCTCTTCCCTTAGTGCACTCTTTCCTCCAAACTGGTTTAGAACTAAAGTATTTCACGGGAAAGTATATTCTCACTACTCCAGCAAATAGTGTCAGACGAATTAGTAATGGTTTTGTTTAAAGTTTCCATCACATGGATGGCACTAATCTATAGTTTTAAGAAAACATTTACATGACATCAATCTTAAATTCATATTAGCTTAGCCAAACAAAAACATGGCTGTTTTGTAGTGGTCTTAATTATAGTTTCCATCACATGGGAAGCACTGTTTGCAAGAAAACATTTATGTGCCATCTCCCTACAATTCATATCAACTTGGCCAAAAAAAAAATGGGTTTTCATATTCTTCTGTCATTAATTGTTTTTGTTCAACTTCTTGGAAAACATGTTTTATTCATTAGATCACTGGTTTCTTTGTATACTTCAATTTATTTAAAATTTTTAGTTAAGAATTTATAAATGACTGAATTGCCTCCAAATATAGAAAGATAAAAAGAAGAACTTTTCAAGATCAATAGATTCATATGATTCTAATTTTATAATAAAATATACAGTTCATTTTTTGTCTTCCTCGCAATTGCTAGGAAGAATGGTATCTTGCACCGTGCAATTGTATATTTTCACTGCATACAGTCAAAAAATTGGGGCGATTGAGATGTGCCTCGTTGGAAGACCAATCACAATATACAGTACGTTCAAAAAGGCTCGCTTCATATAAAAACCCAAAGCCAAAAGGGCAAAATTGATTCCTTGACAGAGATCCACACAAATAGTCAAGCAATCAAGCATGTTGTGAATCAGATCACCCGTTTTGCACTTTCAAAGATGGGCATAAGAAATCGTTCAGGACATTCCAATCTCATAACGTGGCAATGTTTGCCATCACCTTGGGTTGGTTTGAACAAACACCTGGCTGCCTCACAATATATATCTGATCCCCCTTGCTGTTGTAAGCATCTTGATTTCGATGCCAAGTCCACAGTGCATGAGTTTCATTTTTCACCTGGATATAAAAACAATACAATATATTTCACTATAAAATTATAAATTCAGATGTGGTAAATCTGTATAAAACATATTGAAATATGTCTCAGTTCAGTTGCTTCAACTTTTCATGTCAATCAACAAAAAATCCTTAAAAGGTATATGGACATTTACCTCGAGAATTCCATGCCCAAAACTGCTCTCTCTGTATGCACTAAAGTCAGGTTGCCTATCCCAACAAAATTTCCCAGCTGCTGGACCAGATGTAAAATTATAGGCACATAGACCTCCCATAAAGGTGTATGGTGTGGAAGAAGGTTTAGGGCAGTTTCCTGGTTCATCAGCATGAAGTACGGCCATTTTTTCCCTATTACCACCATCTCCAACAGTTATGTGTAGAGGGGCACATGGATCCAATGTGTAATTGAAAACTCGGTTTGATCTCTCATAAGCATGAACCTGCAAGCAACATACAGAACTTCATAATCAGCCCAAGTCATGCAGATTAGATTATATAGTTATGCTACAAGTATATGAAAATGAAACCGACCAAAGTTATACTACTGTTTGACTACAGATCCTTGGTTTGATTCCTTAATTGTCCAGCTCTTATAAAATTGTATCAAAGCCAGTCTTGGCTAGGAAATAACCAAGGATGTGCGGCCGAAGGCATAAGTAGCTCAGACATTGCAAAGTCAACTGGTAAGAGGGTGATCTATCTTTAGTTTGAAATCCTTGGAATATTGATTCGTTTTTCCATCATCCAAGCATAGCCAATACTTACAGGTGTGCATTCAAAGCAGAGTTTGGCTTAAGGGTAAAGTGTAAGAAATGAAAATCCGTATCAAGCAACAATGATCATATGTAAGACAAGTCGCTTGGTGGTAAAGTACCCGACTTTCAGGGAGGTTGGTCCTTGGTCTGAATCTCTAAACATTTTGGTTTTCATTCCATCAAAGCTAACATTCATAAGGATCAAGGATAACAATCCATACATTTAACAGGAGGAGTCTCAAGAGGTCAAATAGCTAAGTGACAGCAGACCAGTAGCTCAAAAGTAGTACAGGGTTTTAATGGTTAAGGTGTCTAAGCACATTTTACATTGAACTGGGTTTTAATGATTAAGGTGTCTAAGCACATTTTACATTGAACACGGCATATAGCAAAGATTTCACTTACGTGGCCATTGAATACAACATCAACACCATGTTTGTAAAGAAGCTCTTCCATTTCCTGTCGCATGCAATCAGCTTCACGATAATGAGCTTTGTAACTGCTGTACCAAGGTGGATGCCAAGTAGCCACAAGCCAGGGAGTTACACTCCTATCAACATTTGCTAAATCATGCTCCAACCATCTGTATTGTTCCCCTGTAAACAAAACAAATCATTTAAATTAATAAAACAACATAGAGTATCAGTAAACCCTTGATATTAAGCACCATATGCTTTTTATCACTGCAGCAGATCAAATCGGTTCAATTTTTTCCAAAGAAAAACCATCCTCCTCTTGTATGATGTAATAACTAAACACAGGTTTTAAACAATTGTCCTACCTGTCTTATTGTAATCTATGTATCCTCCAATCATGACAAAATGGATGCCTCCAGCATCAAATGAATAATAGAAAGGGCTTCTAGATCCGCTCTCTTCACTTGGAAATGCAAATCTGGACTGGTAAGCTGTAAACATTTTATGCTCCACCTGTTCTTCAATTTCATGATTACCCTCCACCACCATAATAGGAACTCGAGAAATCAGGGGCTCCATGAACCTGTTGAAATCCCAAATTCAGAACCAGAACACAACATCAAAATAAGGAATATAGAACATCATGGAGTAAGAAGGGCACATGGAACTGATCAAAGACATAGTATTTTGAATCTTAAGGCCATGCTTCTATTGGGTTAAGGAAAATTTAAATAGCCATGGCAATTCACTAATGTTAAAGAAAAAAATGGTGACGAAATCAGAGCATACCTACCTTCCCCAATAATCCCAGCGAGGTTGGTGCGTCTCATGGATGGGACTGTCTGGAAAAGAACAAGAGTAGCAGTCAGAACCAGTGCCGTTGGTCAGATACAGATTTGCATAGGTGACATCCCCAACAAGTAAAATTAGATCAGGATCATTTCTGCTGAGGTGATCTATAGTGGATGTAGTATTGTATGTCAGGCCGAGGTCACCCACAATGGCGATTCGATCAGGAAACATCTTGGGTCCCGGGGCTGGCATGGTCTTGAAGCTCAGAACCCTGCTCATGGCACTTTGATAGGGATCCCCGCATTTGTAATAGTACCTTGTACTGGCCTTCAGCCCTGGAAAAGCCCACTAAACATCAGATTAAGGGCATGCCTGTGTAGCAGTACAAAAAAGCTATACAAAAATAAACCCATGACTGCAGCCACTAAACAACAGTAAACAGGCTCCAGTGCACACCATAAAAGGCTCTGCTAACCAGAAGTCAATGTGTGCGAATTCATATGCATACACATTGATGGAAGATACATAATTTACTGGCATCTATGAATGTCTGATAGGGTCACCCAAAGATGGTGGTACAAATGGGGTGCAATCATAGAGGTAATATTTCTATACTGGTATGAATAGGGGTACTAATGTAAAAGATGTTCCCACTGAGAAAGTGTTAAAAACCTCTGGTAAGCTTACAACTAAGTTTCATGGGGATCTCTTGGAAGACGTAATAAAAATGACAAAAATACATTCAAAATATTTGGCCCTGTAAACCGATAAATACAGAAACCCTGGTAAAATGACAAAAACAGCTTCAAAATATATGTCCCAGTGTACCAATGAATATAGGGGTGTTAATGTAAAAGAGTGTCTTAAGGATGCTGAAGTTGGAATTTTTAGAAGATGTTGAGCTATTACGCTAGTAAACAACATGAGCTAACATATTATATAAACAGCATGAGTTTAATGGGGATCTCCATGAGGGTGATAAAAGCCAGACCATAATACGACGGATTCCCGAAAATAACAGCATTGGAGGAAATTTCAGGCATAATATACTTTAGAAGCCAACGATAACACCTAGTTTTTGAACAACTTTTGAAAAAGGTGACCCAGAATGATATGGCCTAAAATTACCTGTAAGGCGAACATGATGGATTATACCAGAGGTGTAATTCTGCAAACCAGCGAAGGGATAAAGTTGGCTGTAAACCAATGAATACCCAGATGCTTCATTACACAAATTGTCCTCTGAATCGCCATACTTCACCACACTGTCCACGCTAGAAGCATCCAGGGGCTTCACATCGTCACCAATTTGGAACTCTCCTGCCCAATTTTAAAAATGCCATCAAATTTAACAGCAAAAAGATCTCATTATTCACTAGCAATAATACCTTCAATGCAAAATCATAACTTGAAACTCTCTTTGCCAATGCCACTAAATCTAAGACCGAAAGAAAACATGTTATTCACTAGCAACAACACCTTCGAAGCTAAATTGAAACATACATACATACAAATAATATGTAGAGCACCTTAGAAAACAAGCTTTCAATTGATTCCAGAGCAATCTAACATACTTTTACACTGCAAAAAAACAACCTTGTTACAATTACCTGTGATCCAGGAGATCCAGGCGGAACCATGAGTTGACAGAGACACAGAAATCTGCTCAGGGAAAATTCCCGTCACATGTCTCTGTACGCGTGGATCATCCGGCGGCAAATCCTCCGAAGCCTGCGCTCCTCTGTGGCCTTCAGGAAATGAAACAGTGACGGGCTTGAAAGGCCCATCAAGCGTCGTCTGAATGGGCGTCGCTTCAAGAGATGGGATGATGAGCAGTACAGCTACTACTCCTAGTACTAATACCGTAGCAGCCATGAATTTTGGAATGTAACAGAAAAACAGAGCTGTAGTACACAGTACGACGGGAGTGTAGACTCTGGTTTATAAGGTGTGAGAGGGTGGAATATGGTGGGAATATGCTGCAAATAGAGAAGCGTGAAGAGCATTCTGTTAGGAATATTCTCCAGCAGATAAGGACACCTTGCTTCAAAGGCACAAGTACCTCAAACTTGAAAGCGACGGGGGAATTGTTTTTTGTTTAGAAGGGATAAAAAGCCTAGGTTTGCTTTACTTTTCCTTACTGACTTTGGAACATGTTTTTTTCAAATGTTAAATCAAATCTTTATTCGACAGGCTTTTACCCTACTCAAAAGGAATATTTATTTGTTCTTGTCATGTGCACATTATTTTTTCAAATGTTAAATTAACTCTTTATTGGACAGGCTTTTTCTCTACTCAAGGGAATATTTATTCATTTCTTGCCATGTTCACAGGCAAGGCAAGTCTTTGCAAGTGGCACATATTGAGATAAGCAAATTGTATATATATAGAATTTTTTAATATAGTATGTTGTCATTGGTATCATTTTTATTTTTTCTTAAAGTAGAATATAAGTTTTTTGGATTTGTATGTATTATTCATCACGAATATGTGAAATTGGAGTGCAATAAAGTTTTGAAAAGGAGAGGAGGAGATGGGATAAGAGAAAAGAATAAAAATTCTAAAAAAATATGAAGATGTATATTTAAAGACATCAAGTTTTTATAATTCATAAAATTTGGAAGAGTTATTTCTAGATGTATATTTAATTAAATATATTCTAATGAGTTTTAAAATTGTTCATATTATTCTATGATTTACGATATTTTATTTCATGTTTACAATGTCAATCTAATACATGTTCACGAGGCAAGGCAAGTCTTTGCAAGTGGCACATAATTAATAATAATCATTGTTTGAGATAAGCACTTTGTATATATATAAAAAAATTCAATATAGTATGTTGTCATTGGTATCATTTTTTTTAAGTGTTCATAAAGTAGAATATAAGCTTTTTGATTTGTATGTGTATATTTTTAAGTCATGATTTGGTCACATCAGTTATCCATCAATAGGAAGAGGAATATATGAAATTGAAGTGTAGAAAAAGAGAGGGGAGATGAGATGAGAGAAAACAATAAAAAAATCTAAAAATTAAAATATAAAGATGTATACTTAAAGATATCAAGTTTCTGAAATCCATGAAATTTGAAAGAGTTATTTCTAGATGTATATTTAATTAAATATATTCTATAAAATCATTAATAGATGGTGTATGGAAAGGGTCAATTGTGTTGAGAGCAAAATTTGACGAGAGAAGATAGAGACAAGGATAGGTAAAAATATGGCAAATGAATGGATAAGAACATGTTTGAGAATGCTTGAATAGATAAGAAAAATGAATAGTTAAATACAAAAAGAGGGGTAGGATCATGTGTAAGAACAGGGTTAGAGTGCTTATAAAGAGACCAAGAATGAAGATAGATATAAAAGGATATAAAAGGAGAACAACTAGAAAGAAAAAACCCTTGTGGGGAGAAAATTATAGGTGTGTTTAGTGTAGAAGGGAGCAATAAGGAGATATAATAGTCTTGGGTGATAGATCTATGACATAGATTTCATCTTTTGTATGTGGTTTCTCCTAACGAGGATCTTGGAAACTATCCAAATGTTGACTCCCTTGTGGTGTTTTAATTCTTGATATTTCCAAAGATTTGGAGGTTGAGTGTATTCAAGAGTAAAACCAAAGAGTGTGTCATCAAGGGAAGAAATTGCAATTGAAGATGCAAATGAAAACAAAAGCCAAATTTGCAAATAATTCTTTTTCATTGGAACCCAACAAACAAGTGGTGCTAATAGAGAATGCTCTTGACATAGGAGTGGTAAATAACCAAATAGTTACAAATAAGGAAACCCTTGTTCAAAATGTAGAAAAAATAAAATATAAAAAAAGAAAAAAGAAAAAGAAAAAGAAATTCTAGAGCTTTCAAGAGAAGATTAACTTAAAACCATAGAATTTTAGCTTCTTGTTGAAAACATTGTTGAAAATCAAAATAGAATCATTATTGAACTTGATTTTTGCAAATGGGCTAAACTGAACTAAGAGAATGGGGGTTGGAAGATTAAAACAATTAGAAAAATAGGTAAAAGGATATGTTTCTTTTATGTTTAATCATGTTGAGCATACTTAATTAGTTTCACAGTATGACACACATGGGTTATATGCAGACAAATCTACTATCTTCAATCTTGGGCCCTTGATTTTCACCTTGAAGGGCCTTCTTGATCGCACTATTCCATGATGTTGAAATTGCCTTTTTTAAATCTAGCCTTTAGATCGTTTCTTAGGGACATTATAGAACAACTTGGTAAAGTTTTATGGTGCAAAAAAAGTTTAGATAAATTCTCCAATTTAAGAGACCATCCAAGGATGTTTGTCAAAGTAGATATGAACAATATTAAACTTTTTGGTCCTAGTTTTGAATTGGAACAACCAATAGTTTATTTGAACAAGATGAATGCTTTCTTTTTTGTCAACAAGAAGGTCATTTGATTCGAGATTATCTTATTTGGAAAAATAGGTCTCTTTTTATCTCATTTTTTAGTTGTGCTGACTAATTTTGTCACTAATTCAATCTCGCAATGATCGCCAGTCTTTAAAAACCTTTCTTCACTTCCCTCTCAAAACTAACATCTTTTGGCTAGTCTTCTCCTTCTAAATCATCCTTATTGGGTCATGCATCTTATCAAGATGCTATTATGACTAATGATTGGATAAATATTTGTAACCAAAGGGACCCCTCTTCTTCCTCTTTGAATTCCCACTCTACAACCAACAAACCAACCCACCTACACCCTCAAGGTTTGTTGAAATACTTTAACAATACTCTTTCTCCTCATAATTCTAGACAAAGATCAAGGTCTCCACTAGTATTTTCAAATCAAAGGTTGAGTAATGAACAAGTGGTCTCCCTCTCTAATCATTTTGGAGTCTTGCCACAAGAGAATTATTTAATCACAAATTGCAAGATTTTTTCTTGGAATGTGAGAGGGCTTTCTCACACTTAACAAAAGTTTAAAGTTGAGTATATTTTATTGAAATGGAAATAGATGTGGTATTCTTACAAGAAGTTAAAATCAACGAGTGCCTAGATGTGACTCTTTTCAATATTTGGAAAGAATCTTTTTTCCTTTATACATATCATAATGATGGTAGTGGTGGAGTTATGCTTGTATTGTTACCTTAGATCTCCAAGTATGTCATTGATAGGGGAGAGGGCCCTACACATAATTGTATTTGGACACACTCTTTTATTAATGGACAACCTATTATTTTTTCTCTATATGCTATTTGGGATTGGATGTCTAGAATTATTTTGAATGTTGATTGGGTAGTGGGAGGGGATTTTAACATGGTTGATCATCATGAGGATCACAACTAGTTTAGGTATTTTAAATTCAACCATGATGAATTTCCAAAATGGATTTATTGTCAAAATTTGATTGGAGTAATTGATCCCATTCATAATAAAGTTAGCAACAATGCCAATGATTGTTTTACATAATACAACTATAAATTGAGAAGTGATAGAAAACTAAGAAGATTGGATTGATTTTACTTATCTCATAACATCCAATTAAAAAAATATCCTTCTAGTTCTTGTGTGCAAGTAGATTATTCAACAACATTATCTGACCGTTACCCTATCGTTTGCTTTATCTCTTCTACTCAAAAATCAACTCCCTTTTAAGCTTAATGCCTCTAGTCTAAAAAACGTGTGCTTATGCTTTAATAGGAATTTGGAACTCTATTCCTAATCCTCAAAAGGGTGAATTCTAGATTGTTTGGTACGATTTTTCTCTAACATAATGTGTTGACTTTCTTTAGTTCTTTTAGTAAGATAATGACATGGAGACACCAAGAGAAACTAGAATATGCTAGAAAACAATAAAATATCGATCCTCGTAATAAAAATATTCAAAATTACATTGTTATAACTAAAACATAATTGAGTAAATTGGATCATTACAAAGGAAAGGTGCCAAAATTATATTGGAGTTTAATAAATAAGGGAAGCAAATAAAGGATCTAAGTTTTTCTTTAACTATCTTAATTAAAAATACAAAAAGAGATAATTGGTGTTGTAGTGGATGCAAGTGGATATCACATAGATTCTATTGAAATTATTAGATCGTTTTAATATTCCTATGAAAAGTTGTTTAAAGAAGGTAATTTGATGGATATTCAGTAGATCCTAGAAGAAAGTATTCAAGATTATCCCTAATAAGATCATCTAGATTATAGTAGATTTTGGATTGCATTATCTCCTTGTAAGAACTTGAACATGCTCTTTTTCCCTATGAAATCCTTGATTATAATAGTCTTCCGACTAAATTCTAATAAATTATGTGGAATCATATGAAAAATTATTTGTATATGCTCTACTTAGAAAATTTTTAGAATAGTTCCTTAGGTCTAAATATAAGTAAAAGTTTAAACTTATTTTGAAGGGGGAAAATGAGGATGCTATTGCTAGTTGGTAGCCAATTAAACACCTCCTATAAAATCATTACAAAGGTTTTGACTATCAAAATTAAATATGTTGTTTAGGGTATTGTGAGAGCTAAAAAATAGGTTTATAAAAGGAATATATATACTTGACAATCTAATGTTGGCTTGGGAGACTATTGAATGGGTCCACCAATTAGGTCAAAATTCTTTGGCGGTCAAATTAAATTTTAAAAAATCATATAATATAATTTGTCGGAGCTTCATTCTTAAAATGCTACAATGGTTGGGTTTTGGCCTAAAAATCCAAAATAATGTTCAAATGTTGATCAACTACACTATACCCCACGTTATTATAAATAAGGTAATGTCAAGTCCCTTCAAGCTACAACACTCTATAAGGTAGGGATGTCCTTTATCTGCCATTTTATGTGTGCTTTCAATTGATACCCTGGGATATATTCTCCAAAAATATAATTGGATGAATCTTATTAAAGGCACGTCTATTCCTCAAAACAAGGTGGTTATAATTCTCACTTTGTTGATGACAAAATGATATTCTTGCAAAACAATTAAGAATTAAACAATACCTTGAACATCTTAAATTTATACTATTCCATTTTTGGTTCTCAATTAGCTCATAAAAGAATAAATATATGATGTCTCAACATGGACATATCACGCAATAGATTCCTAAAGAGTGGAGGAAAATCAAACATGAGGAGATAACTAGATATCTTGTCATTTATTTTGGCTCGAGGGTCTTTCTTTGTCAAATGTGGGATTTGTTCTTATACAAAATAAAAATAATCTATTAAATTGGGGCATCAAATTCTTGTCTTTAGCTAGTGAAATTTAAGTTGCTAATAAGATTATCATTGTTACACATGTATTAATCATCTTGTTGGATGTTGTCTAAGAAACTTTATGAAGAGTTAAAGAATATCATTTAAAAATTTAGGTGGACTAAGTGAGATGGTAATGTTGGATTCATTGCATCCTTTCTTATTGCATTCAATTGAGATCTAAAGGTGACCTAGGGCTTATAGACACCAAACTCAAGGACAAATGAAGATGAGGAGATATGTGTAGTAGTGTCTAAAAATGAATAGGCAAAGTCTTAGCCCTTGTGTTGTTCTTATAGTGAGAATATGCACGAATTCCAAAGCCAAAAATCCAATTACAATCAAATATAATCTCTTTGTTCCAAGCATGGAAAATTTGATGAATTATATGGGTTAGCAAGCATGTGAGGTTGTTGATGTGTTGATTCGAAGAAGTTTGTTGTTCATGAGATCCAGGATAATAGTGTTGCCTTTGATAGTTTGAAGGAGTTATATGTGGATGACTTGGATTTCGTAGATGCATATGAAGCTTGTAGCAAGTCTATAAGCAGAGATAGCAGACCCTAGATTCTTTTTATGATGTCGGAAGCTTTCTTGTTCAACGACAATCGTTTGTGTATACCTAAGGGTTCAATGAGAGAGAACCTATTGACAAAAAGATATTGTATCATTTCATTGATGACTTCATGTGCAGGAAAGCATAATTTATTTTGTCTCTAGGGGATCCTAATGTAGGTGCATCAAACCTTTTTCAGTTTTTTTGGTTGTCAATTTCATTTTTGTCATTTTTGTTTCATTTTGGCTTGGTAGGGTTGTTTGGAGTCGTCTTTATAGTTTTGAGGGGCAATTGTAGTCAACATAAAATGTCTAGGGTTATATTTGATAAAATTTATTATCTACCAATATAATAATTGTGTGTATTAAGTGGGTTGTCACTCTCTGGTAGTTATGTGTCAGTTGGTTGACGATTGGTTGACGGTTATGTACCTCTCGAAAATTGTCGGGTTCTTTAAATATGTCGAGTACCACCAAGGAAGTTAGTATGGTATCATCGGATCTATTGTAATCCTTGGCCAACCATCTCTGGTCTTCTTCTCTATAATAATTGCATGTGTGAATAAAGATATTTTACTGTCATGTCTGATATGCATTATCATGTACATTATTATTTCTTGTATTTAATTTATCAGTTGTAGTGGTAAACATTTTGGCGTCATTGCCTTAAAAGAAGTCGGACAAGTATTGAGTGATTCATGCATGTAGCCCCCAATAAAAGTGAGAAGAGGCCACAGGGTGGTCAAGACAAAGAGATTAGGTGATCCGTCAACCCTCGGCCAAAGGGAGTCACAGGGATGAGTCAAAGCCTGGAAGTACCTAGAGTGTTGGGATGCAGGAGGTGGACATGTACAGGATGCGCATGTGGCTAAGAGTGCAAGGAAAGCACTGAAACATAGCGGTTGGAATAGTCCCTAGGTCCCACACACAAGGGAGTAAGTAGGCAAGAAACCAATTTGCGGGAACTTGTCCCTCACCGAGGAACTAAGAGAATACTCCTTCGATACCTTCCGAGTGAAAACAATGATGAACGCCCAGGAGAAGAAAAAAATCCCTAAATTTATAGGGGATGGATTGAAGGATCTCATACGACATTGCAAAACATGTATAATGATATGGGAGGCGAATGGTCTAAATGATCAAGATTATTGGATGAAGGCATTTCCCACCACCCTTCGAGGAATTTCTATTGACTAGTACATAGGCCTAGATGCTAAGGACAAGGTCAGGTGGAGTGAACTGAAAATGACATTTGAGGAGGAGTTCAAACTCCTAAGGGATGACAATGAGATCGTGGCCAAAATCTATAATACCAAGCAAGGGAAAAATGAGAATGTACGCACCTACCGTCATAGTCTCAAGGAGTTGTTGAACAAGATGGAGAACCAATTAGTTGACAGGTTGAAGAAGAGGTGGTTCACCGAGGGATTAATACCCTCGTTGCGCAAGAAGATGAAAGTAGTGCCTCCGTCCTCGTACGTTGATGCTTACAATTAGGCGATGAACATTGAGAGTGAAAATAAAACCTCCTCCGGAGGGAAGAGGAAGATCAATGACGACAAGAGTACCGCAGGTAGAAGTGATGAAGAATCCAAAATAATATGAGCCCTTCGATGGGATATGTTGAGAATGATGAAAGAATTGAAGGCCGAGAGAGGAACCAATAAGGAAAGTAATGAACTAGGGTGTACTGAATGCAAAAGCAAGGGGCACATGAAAGGTAATTGTCCTAGAAATATGTTTTGTGAGATTTTCCAAGTGTTGGGGTGTTCAATCAAGGAGTGCCCATATAATTTAAAGATGAGAAGTACACAAGTACTCTTCACACAGGAACAATCCAGCCCATCGAAACTACAAAATGAATTGCTTGGCAGTAGTGAAAATCAACGAGGGCGAAACCAAATACAATACAACTCTAGAGGATTTCCTACCATACAGTGTTGACAATGTAGTGAATGGGGACACTTTGCAAGAGACTATTAGAATAAGAAAGACAGCATACAACTATTGTGCAAATGGTGTGGACCCAGGAATCACAAAGACACCGATTGCCCAAAATAAAAGGCTATTAATATACTGGATGTAGAGGAACAAGACAAGGCAATTCTAGCAATCACAAGAGTATAGAGGAAGAAGGTGATGTACGTAGACACTTGTATAGAGAAAGAACTACTCCGAGAAGACAAAGTAGAAGTAGAACAAAAATTGGTGAAGGAACGAATAACCTCTAATGGAACTGCAAGTACATCATGTTGGCAATTTGGCATTAAGTTGTCATTGATGTCAACCGGTTTGGCCAAGTCACCAATAAGTAAGAAATGGTGACTGGTATAAGAAGAGCAAGACAAAAGGAAGGTTGTCAGTAAATATGACTTGTGTCATCTACCAGTAAAGAAGGCTTACCGGTAAGGCATAAACCGAGATGAAGGTTGTTTGTGTGTTATGAAGGCACAACAACCGGTGAAAAAAATAGAGAAGATGTTTTATGGTCATACCGGTAAGATAAACTAAACCAGAAGTCAACCTTGGTCGACAATGTATGTCAAACTGACATAGGAAGCCAAGCACAGGTGGATGTCCACAAGCTTGACAGCTGGATACCAGGTGGAGGTATTGCACAAGTCAGTGGAGTGTGCATCGATGTAACAAATCTACAAGCAGGTTGGCTTTATGAGGAACGCACAAGTCATGGAGGATGACAGAGGATTGCGGCTCGAGGAAGACAACCTGGAAAAGCAACTGCACTGACCCTGCAAGAAGATTTGATCTCCGTAACTGTTTGGCGAAGGAAATAGCAAAGCCATTAATGGTGAATGACAGAGAAAAGCATAAAAGCATGGTGCAAACCTCCAGATTTAGAAAACGCACATTGGAATGCAAAGCTTTGCTGGTGATTGATCGATGTCATGAAAATCTTATCCCTGGAAAAGAAGATCAAATCAAATAGGATTCAGATCGAGTTGGAGAAGGAAAACCTAACATGGCAATGTTTGAATGTGTTCTTGGCAGGAATCCACGATTATAAATACATGAGCTCGAAACAAAAAAGTGTGATGCTTGTGGAGAAGAAGAAGAATGAAGAGAGATTGAGTGTAGAGAAGGATCATCTCACTTAGAATTTATTCTAAGAAAGTTGCAGAGTGAGCTAACAACCAAACCGGTAAGAGGGTTTAACTGGCAATGATAGAGTATTGGTATCACTGTAGCATGTCCAACAATTGAGCAAACCGGTGAGGTGTGGTTGAGCAAGGAGGCATCCCAGTGTGACACAATGTATTGTGAGGCTGTGTGTGTGTGTGTGTGTGTGTGTGTGTGTGTGTGTGTGTGTGTGTGTGTGTGTGTGTGTGTGTGTGTGTGTGTGTGTGTGTGTGTGTGTGTGTGTGTGTGAGAGAGAGAGAGAAGAAAGGAAAAGAGTCAAAGAAAGCTATATGTTAACTGGTAGTGTGAGAGAGCAAATTGTTAATCGGCAGAGACCTATTTGATCAAGAGTTGCAGAATTCATTTGCAACAAGAAGCTATAACTGTACCTAAATTGTATTTCAATTTACATCACCAAGTTGGAGCTTGATGTAGGGGTTCGTGATCCTTGGGTTGGTGCCCTAAATCAGAAGGGGTTGGTGCCCTAAATCTTTGTAATTCAGTGTTTCACTAGTGAGGCTGGATTGGAGAAGTAGTCTCCAGCAACATTTTTCACCAAGTTTTTTCCCATATTGGGTTTTTCTCATACATCTGGTGTTTTGGGTTGTATTTGTGTAATTGTCTTCTTTGGTTTCCTCATTTGCGTTACTGTTTTGACTATTTAGTGCTTAAGATAACAACCAGCATTCTGAAGTTGTTTTAATAAGAGAAAAGAGTTTAGGAACCACTAATTCACCCCCCCTCTCAGTGGTACATTGTGTTCAACAATTGGTATCAAAACCTAGGTTCCCGGTTATCTTTAAACCTTGGGTAGTTTCTGGACTTAGAACACAATGGAAAGAAATGAGTCTGCTTCCTCAAAAGCCCCCATGTTTGATGGATCCAACTATGCTTTTTGGAGCAGAATAATGGAGACCTATATTTCCTCCCTTGGTTTTGATGTGTGGATGTTTGTCAAGAAAGGGTATGTTGTCCCTAGTGTTCCTCCCACTAATCATGATGCCAAGAAGGAGCATGAGAATAATGCAAAGGCCAAACATGCTATTTTGAGCGGGTTGTCTGATAATGAGTTTGTCAAGGTCATGCATTGTGCATCTGTGAAGGAGACTTGGAATAAAATGCAGAGGTTATTTGAAGAAGAGGCAAAATTCAAAGAGGCCAAGCTGCAAGCACTAAGGGGCCAACTTGAAGGTATTAAGATGAAGGATGATGAAAAGATTGCAAACTATCTAAACACAGATTTGATGAAACTGTGAATACCATCAAAGGACTTGGGGAAGAAATTGCAGATGAGATCCTTGTCAAGAAGGTACTTAGGTCCCTTACAACTAAGTACGATATAAATGTGTCTGCCATAGAAGAAGCCAAGGATCTGAAGATCTTTACAATGGATGAGCGATTTGGCTCACTAACAGCCTATGAGATGAGAACAACCAGTGATGCTTCCTTAAGGAAAGAGGTAGCGTTCAACACCACTCAAAAGGGCAAAGAAGTAGCTGCTCATAAAGGATCCAGTGAAGACTCTGATGCAGAGGTAGCAAACTTTGTCAGAAATCTCAAAAGAGGATCTGACAAGTATAAAGGAAAGCTACCACTCAAATGTTCCAACTATGGTGAAGTTGGACACTTTGCTGCAAAATGTCCTTATAATGATACCGGTGGAGATGAGTCAAGAGGGTTTAGCATATTTGTTGGCAAAGATAAAGAAATAAATGTCGATTGGCAAGGAAGAAGAGGCTAGCAGAAGTAGAACAACCTCTATTCTATTGAGGATGATGCCACAATTTAAGAAAGTGCATCAAAAGATGACTACCATGAGAAAGACAGAAAAATTAATCTATTTATGGTACTTGATGAACTGGTTGGTGAAGATGAGGAAGAAGAGGATATTGAGGCTGAAGTGGATTTAGAAGGAGAGCTTATAAGTGCACTTGAGGAACTGAGTAGAATAAGAAGAGAACTCAAGAAGGTCCAGCATGTTGCAGTAGATAAACAAGGTCTCTTGAAACAATCCCTGGATGAGTCCAATCAAGTTATACCTGACTTGAAACTATAGCTGGAAGAAACTAAGAGGATATGTAAAGTTACATCCTCTGATCTGATGAAGAAGGAAAAGGAGCATCAAGATCTGGAAGCAGAAATAGTGAAGCTAAAAACGGAGCTTGAAGAAAGTAAGGAAGAAATAAAAGTGAGGAGCAAATATGAAGGCAACACCGAAGCCTTAGATAAGATGTTGAGCAAACAAAAGCAATCCAAAGATACCTGTGGCTTAGGCTTTGAAGAAGGTCAAAGTTTAAACAGCAAAGACACATCCGTTAAAGAAATAAAGTTCGCCTCTTCAAATGAAGGTGAAGAAAAGAAGACATTCGCTGTAAGCATGGATACCGGTAAAAAGACATATGCAGATGTTGTTGGAAATCGCCACACAAACCGATATACACAAGCAATGAACCGAAGGCCACACTCATTGTACCGACATGCAGATCCAAGGAGAAATGCAAGAGTTGACCATGAAGGATTCACCAGAGTCAACAACATGAAGGGAAGACCCCCGATGAGGCAGTCCTTTGCAGGACCAAGGCAACCTAACCGATATGTTTCAAACTTTCATGGTAACAAAATTGGGCATAGAATAGTTGATTGTAGATTACCCAATAAGCCCTCTATGAGTTATGAAATTAGAAATCCATTTAATACACTCTGGGATATGAATGTTGTATGTTATCAATGCAATGGATATGGTCATAGGAGTTTTGAATGTAGGAAGGATAAACTGGTGCCCTACAATAATTTTAAGGATTTATCTTTAAATGAAAATGTGAAATGTTATAACTGTCAAGAGTATGGACATATAGAAAAGTTTTGTAAAAATAGGAAGATCAAGTAGAAGACAAATCCTGATCAAGAACCGGTAGTTGAACCAGAGCACAAACTAGTAGTTGACAAGAAGAAGGAAACCAAACTGGTATGGGTTGAGAAAGAAAAAGAAAAGGTAGAATCAAGTCTGATAGTGCAAACTGCCTTACATGTTGAAAGGAAAAATCTATGGGTTGTAGATAGTGGTTGTTCCAACCACATGACTGGTGATAAAAAGAAATTTATCAAACTTGAAGACTGGAATGGTGGTTCAGTAAGATTCAAAGACAACTCATCCATCAAAATAAAGGGAAAAGGTACTCTAAGTATTGATAAAAAAATTGAAGGAACATGATGTATATTATGTGGAAGGCTTAAATCACAATTTGTTGAGTGTGAGTCGGATGTGTGACAAAGGTTATAAATTCACCTTTGACTCAAGTGGTTGCCAGATAAAGAAAGACAGTATCGGTCAGGTTGTGGCAAAAGGAAAAAGAACAGATGGCAATGTTTACAACTTGAAGGAATGCTATGAGTCTCAATGCATGATAGGATAGGTTGATGAAAGTTGGCTGTGGCACTGAAGATTAGGCCACATAAACTTTGATAACTTAGTTGCAGTGAGCAGAAAGGGGTGTGTGAGGAATATTCAACCCATCATCAAACTGGTAAGCACATTTTGTGATGAATGTGTGAAACAAAAGCAAACTAAGGTGAGTTTCAGGACAAAAGAGCACAACACCTCCAGACCACTTGAAATTATGCATACAGATCTGTGTGGTCCAACTAGGACAAGAGCTCTTGCTGGTGAAATGTATTTTATGCTCTTTATTGATGATTACTCAAGAATGACATGGGTCACCTTCCTGCAAGATAAGTCACAAGCATTTGACAGATTCAAGATCTTTAGGAAGATGGTGGAGAAAGAAAGTGGGTGCAAGCTAAAATGTCTAAGATCAGACCAGGGTGGAGAGTTCACATAAAATGAATTTGAAGATTTTTGTGAAAAACGTGGAATTAGAAGGCAATACTCAGCCCCTAGGACACCACAGCAAAATGGTGTGGTAGAAAGAAAGAACGGGACAGTCAAGGAGATGGCCAAAACCATGTTAAATGAGGCCAGTCGGTCAGACACATATTGGAAGGAAGTTGTTCATACTGTTGCATATACTTTGAACTGGGTTCAATTAAGATCAAACAGCAGAATGACACCTTATGAGTTGTGGTATGATCGGAAGCCATCAATCAAATACTTCAAAGTATTTGGAAGCAAGTGCTTTATCAAGAGAGATATGGATGGTCTAGGAAGTTTTGACTCCATGAGTGATGAAGGAATCTTCCTTGGCTACTCATCTAACAGCAAGGCCTACAAATGCTACAACAAAAGACTAAGAAGAGTCATTGAGAGTGTGCATGTAAAAGTTGATGAGGATATGCAAAAAGGAAGTCAACCATAGGTTAACCGATATGATGATTCTAGTGATAAAGGTGAGAAAGCTCAGTCAGACAATGAACCAGAAGAAGCATCCAAGAAGGCTCCCAACCAGTATGTGCAGTTGAATCACCTGGAAGAGAAAATTCTAGGAAATAACAGTGATGGTGTGCAACCTAGAAGAAGACTTGCCCAGAATGATGAACAAGTCAACTTTTGCCTCATAACTGAAGTAGAACCTAAAACATTCAATAAGGCCAACAAAAGACAAGAATGGATGGATGCCATGGAAGAAGAACTGCAACAGATTGAGAAGAACAAGACTTGGGAATTAGTCCCTATACCGGAAGACAATAACATCATTGGAACTAAATGGGTCTACCAAAATAAGATGAATGAAGAAGGTAAAAGTGCTAGGCATAAAGCTAGACTAGTGTGCAAAGGATACTCTCAGGTAGAGGGAATTGGCTTTGAAGAAACATTTGCATTGGTAGCTAGGTTAGAAGCAATTAGAATGTTTCTAGCCTTCTCTGCCTACAAGGGTTATAAAGTATATCAAATGGATGTAAAATTTGCCTTCCTAAATGGAAATTTGGAAGAATAAGTGTACATGGAGCAACCAGAAGGGTTTTTGCTACATGATGATGAAATATTTGTGTGTCAGTTGAAGAAGGCCCTGTATGGTTTAAAGCAAGCTCCTAGAGCATGATATTCAAGATTAGATCAGTACCTGAAGGACCAGGGATTCAAAAAGGGGAGTGCTGATAGCAATTTGTACATAAAGAAATATGGAAACCACATGATCATTGTGGTTGTGTATGTAGATGACATTATCTTTGGAGGCAATAAGGACACCCTTTGCAAAGAATTTGCTAATCAAATGCAGATAGAATTTGAAATGTCAATGCTTGGTGAATTGACATACTTCCTTGGTTTGCAGATATTACAGCAAGATGAGGGAATCTTTATCTTACAAACCAAGTATGCAAAGGATATGTTGAAGAAATTTCAAATGGAGGATTGCAAACCGGTAAGTACCCCCATGGTAACTGGAAGTAAATTAAGCAAGAATAATGAATCACTGATGGTGGATCAGAATTTGTATAGATCCATGATAGGCAGTCTATTGTATCTAACTACTTCTAGACCGGATATAGTATAGGAAGTGTGCATGGTGGTCAAATTTCAAGTTGCACCTAAGCAGTCACATATGAATGTTATAAGCAGAATCTTTAGGTACCTACAAGGAACACTCAGTTATGGATTGTGGTACCCTAAACAAGGGGAATTCATCTTGGAAGCATACACTAATGCCGATTGGGCAAGTTGCATTGATGACTAGAAGAGCACAAGTGGTGGTGCTTTCTTCCTAGGTGACCAGTTGGTCTCATGGCATAGCAAGAAGCAAGACTTGTTGGAAATGTGCCTCAAATTCACTTGACAATTTCGGGTTGATCGGACTAGCCTACACCGATGAAGCAGCAGAGTGATACCTCTTGGTTGTTGATCATTCTCTGATCTGTGTGACTTAGACCGATGTCTTCATATCTATAGGGTATCGGAGTAGCTATTTCCTTGTTATGCCGATGGCTGATGGTGTTGGTCTCAAGCGGATGGATTCGCCTTAGGAACCATTGGGAGATCGGAAGTTCATGCTTTTCTTTATGCCGAAACCTGATAAGGCCATCTTCTGTGATCGGGTTGCATATCGGCAATTGGGTTGACATTCTGAATGTCATGTCAATGTCCCGATGAGACCACCTTATGTTATTGGGCTATCAATGCATATCGGCATAACAGTTATGAGCGTGTTCTGATGTCCCGATGAGGTGCGTGCTCTTGGTATCGGAGATCGAGATAGCCTTTTTGTATTGGTCCCGATGGGTCGATGAGTTTGTCTCTTAGTCATCGGAGATCGAAGTAGCAGTCTACATGTCTAGCCAATGACCCGATGGAGTCGCCTTCGACGATCGGGTATCATCGGGCGATCGGCTTTATCAGTTAAGAGTTATATCGATGGCCGATGGAGCGAGGATAAACTGCGGGTGTGCGATCTGACCGAGTTCCAAAAGGTAAACATTCGGACACTAAGTATGAAACCGTCGATGTAAATGAATACGAACCGACCCGATTTTCTACTGCATGTGGGATAATTGTTTTTCGATGATTGCAGACCGACAGAAACAGTTCAACTTCCCAACCATCTCTGACAGATGTAATGGCTGACTAGTTTGGTATTTGAAGCCGAATGTAAACCAAATGGGGGTTACAAGTTACAGTAGCTATTGAGCGTTCTAAAACGATTGTGTGATCTAAGTGTTGTATGTTAATATGGAACGGTTGTATGACGAAGGAAGTCTGTAGACTGGACTTTATTGTATTGTTTTTTGACATACTGTTAATAAAGTTGATTATCTGGTGGTGGTGGGTTTTTCTCATGAAAGGTTTTTCCCACGTTAACTATGTGTGTTCTCTCTCTGTGTTGTTTAATTATGTTTGCTCATGCTTGTGCCATATTCTGTAAATGTTGAAATTTTGTATGCACTAGTCTATTCTCCCCTGCAAACTGACATTAGGAAAGCGAATTTCCACACTTGCCTTCCTTGCAAGTGGTATCAGAGCTTGGCTCGTTTTGTTATCCTTGTTGGGTTTGGGTTAATTTTTTGTGTCAATTTTGTTTCAGTGGGAGCCTTGCAGAGTGTCTACTTGTTTTTACAGGTTGAAATGGCAAGTACTTCAGGGCACATAGACATGGATAAGTTTAATGGTTCCAGTTTTGAACTTTGGAAACTCAAGATGGAAGACTTGCTAGTTGATAGAGATCTCTGGGGTGTTGTGGCTACAACTTCTAAGCCTTCAGGCATGAAGCAAGAATATTGGGATCTAGCCGACCGGAAGGCAAGGGGTCTAATTAGGCTATGTCTGGCTGATTTTGTTCTGTTAAACACCCATGAGGAGAAGACTGCACATCTTCTCTGGAATAAGTTGGGAGATATTTATCAAGGCAAATCCTTGGTGAATAAACTTTTCTTGAGGAAGAATTTGTACTCTCTGAAGATGGATGCAAGAACACCATTGCTAGACCACTTAAATGCATTCAACATGGTTCTTGCACAGTTAACTTTTGTTGGTGTGTCCATCCAGGAAGAAGAACATTGCATGTTGTTGTTGTGTTCATTGCTTGACTCTTGGGAACACTTAGTGATGGCTATTGGTAGTACTACATGTTAGGGTTTCAAGCAAATCCTAAGAAAATATGAACTAACAATTATATGCAGATTTAAATACAAAAGATAAAGGAATAAAATAGGACACATATAACATAGAGATTTAACGTGGTTCACCCAGAATGAGTTACGTCCACCATACACAGTCGTCCAATCTTTCTTATTATCCAGCAAAAATAGTACATCAACATCACAATGCCTTAAGCATCCCAGACGCTTATAACATGTGTTTTTAGGGAACCAAACAAAGTCGGCCTTTTTAGGGTTTTATTACAATGTCGGTTTTCATCAACAAAAGGCATCCCAAAAAAATTTCCTCGAGGGTTGCCGCCGAGGATATGTGCTGAGTGTACAGTACTTTGTTGATCAGTCGCCACATATCAACACTACGACCCAGTTCAAGATGGATACTATGGTTAATACTCTTTTGTCAGAAGAAATGAGAAAGAAGTCTTCTGAGACGACAAAAGATGCACTCTCTATTCGAGGCAGACAAAAGGACAAAGACAAGAAGAAAGGAAAGAAGTCCAAGTCTCAAGAGAGATTTAAATCTCCAGGCAAGAAGTCAAAGGTGAAGTGTTGGAACTGTGGGCAGAAAGGGCATATCCGAAAGGATTGCAAGGAGGAGAAGAAGAAGAAGAAGGATTCTGATACTAAATCTTCTCAGAGTGATGTAGATGCATTTGTTGCAGCCCTGGCAGTGCCTACATCAGATGACACCTGGTTAGTAGATTCTGGCACATCTTTTCACATGACCTCCCAAAAGGAGTGGTTCTCGAAGTATGAACTGTATGCTGGTGGAAAGGTATATTTGGCGAGTGATTCTACATTGGAGATTGTAGGGAGAGGCAGAATTAAAATTCAATTCCCAGATGGTAGAGTGAAGGGTATAAATGGAGTTCTTCATATACCAGGTCTGGCAAGAAACCTTCTCTTTGTAAGTAAACTTAATGATGTTGGAATACAAGTTACATTTGTGTCTGGTGGTTGCAAGATGACTAGGGGTTCCATTGTATTGGCAAAGGGTGATCACATTGGTACATTGTATAAGTTAAATGTTGAACCTATATGTTGTAATGTAACTTCTAAAAAGTCTATTAAAATAACTGTAAGGATGCATAATGCTAATTCATTGGAAGCTAAACTTCCCGCTAAGAAAAAAATGCTCTAGCATAATAGGTTAGGCCACATAGGTGAAAAAGGTTTAAAAGCCTTGAAGAATAAGAATCTGGTTGAAGGTCTAGATGATTGTAGTTTTGAGTTTGATTTCTGCGAACACTGCATATATGGAAAACATAACCGAGTTCAGTTTATTACAGTTCTCATAAGTCTTCTGATATTCTGGATTATATTCACTCTAATGTGTTTGGTCCAGTGGATGTACCTTCTTTGTCTAAGTCTAAATACTATGTATCTTTTGTAGACGATTATTCAAGAAGGGCTTTTGTGTACTTTCTTAAAAGTAAATCAGAAGTGTTCAATCGGTTTAAGGAGTTTAAGAACCTTGTTGAAAATCAGACTGGGAGAAAGATTAAATGCTTAAGAACAAACAACGGTGGTGAATTTTGTAGTGCAGATTTTGACAAGTACTGTACTGATCATGGAATTAAGAGACATAAGACTATACCTTACACTCCACAGCAGAATGGAGTTGCAGAAAGGTTGAATCAGTCTCTAATGGAGAAAGCAAGAAGCATGTTGAGTAGAGCTGGGCTAGAACAAAAATTTTGGGCTGAAGCAGTTGTTACAACGTGTTACCTGCTGAATCATTCTCCTACTTCAGCATTGGTTGACAAAACACCTATGGAAGCATGGTCTAGTAAGAAACCGTCCTTAAGGCACCTTCACATTTTTGGTGCAGAGGCATATGCTCATGTGTTTGATGTGAATAGATCTAAGTTGGATAACAAAGTGGTGAAATGTATCTTCATTGGCTATGGAGTTGGTGTGAAAGGATACAAACTTTGGAATCCAGTGGCTGGTAAGGTTGTGTACAACAGAAGTGTGATTTTTCATGAGCTGAAACCTATGTCACTAGATCATGATATAGTAAAGAAAGGAGAAACTGAGGTTAAAATTCCTCCAGCCAAAGACAAATCTCCAGAGATACCTGAAGATAAGTAGAGTTCAAGCAGTTCAAATAGTTCTGAAGAAGAACATGATGATGAGCCTCCTGTGGAACCTCAAGAAGCCTCAACACCAGAGTTGAGAAGGTCCACTCGAGAGAGACGGCAACCTAATAGGTATACAACTGATAAGTACAGTCATTCTATGTTGAATATTAATTGTGCTTATGCTTTACTTACAGATACTGATGAGCCTAGGATTGTAAAAGAAGCTATTGAAATGTTTGATTTAGATTCCTGGTTAGAAGCCATGAATGATGAAATGTCATCATTGGATAAAAATGGAACTTGGGATTTGGTGCCACTACCTAAAGGCAGAAAGCCTATAGGCTGCAAATGGGTGTTCAAAAACAAGTATGGTCCAAATGGCAGCATTGATAAGTACAAAGCAAGACTGGTTGCAAAGGGGTATTCGCAAAAAGAAGGTATTGACTATGGGGAAATCTTCTCTCCTGTAGCTAAGTTGACATCTATCAGATTTCTCTTGTCACTTGCAGCAGCATATGATTGGGAGATAGAGCAGATGGATGTGAAGACAGAATTTCTTCATGGTGATCTTGAAGAAGAAATCTATATGTCCTATCCTAAGCACTCTATGGAAAAAGGTAAAGAACATCTAGTATGCAAACTCAAGAAGTCTTTGTATGGTTTGTAACAGTCTCCCAGAATGTGGTATCAAAAGTATGATACATTTGTTTTGTCTTTGGGATTTGTGAGATCAAAATTTGATCCTTGTGTTTACTATAAAACTGATGGTGATAGGATTCTTATCATAGCTTTGTATGTAGATGATATGTTGTTCATAGGAAACACAAAAGGTATGATCTCAGATTTAAAATCTCAGCTTTCTATGAAGTTTGAAATGAAGGATTTAGGACCAGCAAATTACATTCTGGGAATGGAGATCAAAAGGGATAGATCTAAGAGGAAACTTTGGCTTAGTCAGAGAAAATATAGAACCAATGTTCTTGACAGGTTTCATATGTCTGACTGTAAACCACAGGTTGTTCCCATCTTGCAGGGAACTAAGTTGTTTGTGCTGGACAGTCCAAAATCTCCAAAAGAGATTGAAGACATGAAAAGTGTACCTTATGCAAGTGTTATAGGCAATCTGATGTATGCTATGGTATGTACAAGACCAGACATTGCCCAACCAGTGGGAGTACTTAGTAGATTTATGTTGAATCCAGGGAGACCACACTGGGATGTTGTAAAGAGAGTGTTTAGATATCTGAAGGGTACTTCAGATCTTGAATTGTGTTATCATGGTAATCTGAAGGATTTAAAGAGAACTCTCGGCATTTTTGGTTATACAAATTCTGATTGGGCAGGGGATATTGACAACAGGAGATCCACTAGTGGATATGTTTTTGTCCTGAATGGTGGAGCAATTAGTTGGATGAGCAAGCGGAAAGTTGTAGTTGCTTTGTCCACTATAGAGGTAGAATACAAGGCTGCCACACATGCTTGTAAAGAAGCAGTCTGGCTTAGGTGTTTGAGTTCAGATATTGGTTTTGGTGCAGGGCAAGTTGAAATCTGGAGTGACAGTTAGAGCGCCATATGTTTGGCAAAGAATCCTACTTTCCATGCCAGATCGAAGCATGTTGATGTTCAGTATCACTTCGTTCGTGACATGGTGGAATATGGAAAAGTTAGTCTTAACAAGGTAGACACTCTGGAAAATGTTGCAGATGCCTTGACGAAACTGATGAGCACACACAAGTTCAGGTGGTGTTCAAAATACATGGGTCTTGATACCCATGTTTCTCAGTAACGTCTAAAGTAATAATCAGTCTAGTGAATTCCTCGTCAAGTGGGAGTTTGTTGGAAATGTGCCTCAAATTCACTTGACAGTTTCAGGTTGATCAGACTATCCTACACTGATGAAGCAGCAGAGTGATACCTCTTGGTTGTTGATCATTCTCTGATCGGTGTGACTTAGACCGATGTCTTCATATCTATCGAGTATCGGAGTAGTTGTTTCCTTGTTATGTCGATGGTTGATGGTGTTGGTCTCAAGCAAATGGATTCACCTTAGGAACCATCAAGAGATCGCAAGTTCATACTTTTTTTAATTCCAAAACCCGATAAGGTCATCTTCGACGATCGGGTTGCATATTGGCAATTGGGTTGACATTCTGAATGTCATGTCGATGTCTCGATGAGACCACCTTATGTTATCAGGCTATCAATGCATATCGGCATAGCAGTTCTAAGCGTGTTCTGATGTCCTGATGAGGTGTGCGCTCTTGGTATCGAAGATCGAGATAGCCTTTCTGTATTGGTCCTGATGGGCCGATGTGTTTGTCTCTTAGTCATCGGAGATCGAAGTAGCAGTCTACATGTCTAGCCGATGACCCGATGGAGTCGCCTTCGGCGATCAGGTATCATTGAGCGATCGGCTTTATCAGTTAAGAGTTATATCGATGGCCGATGGAGCGAGGATAAACTGCGAGTGTGCAATCTGATCAAGTTCCAAAAGGTAAACACTCGGACACTAAGTATGAGACCGTCAGTGTAAATGAATACAAACCAACCCGATGCTCTGCTGCATGTGGGATAATTGTTTTTCTATGATTGCAGACCGACAGAAACAGTTCAACTTCCCAACCGTCTCAGACAGATGTAACGGCTAACTAGTTTGGTATTTGAAGCCGAATGTAAACCAAATGGGGGTTACAAGTTACGATAGCTATTGAGCGTTCTAAAATGATTGTGTGATCTGAGTGTTGTATGTTAATGTGGAACGGTTGTATGACAGAGTGAAGGAAGTCTGCAGACTGGAATTTATTGTATTGTTTTTTGACATACTGTTAATAAAGTCGATTATCTGTTGGTGGTGGGTTTTTCTCATGAAAGGTTTTTCCCACGTTAACTATGTGTGTTCTCTCTCTGTGTTGTTTAATTGTGTTTGCTCATACTTGTGCCATATTCTATAAATGTTGAAATTTTGTATGCACTAGTCTATTCTCCCCTGCAAACTGACATTAGGAAAGCGAATTTTTGCACTTGCTTTCCTTGCAAGACTCAGTCTCTCTATCAACTGCTGAAGCAGAGTACATTGTTGCTACTACATGTTGCTCTCACATTCTTTGGATGAAGCAGACCCTCAAAGACATACAGGTGGACATCATTGATCCTATTCTCATCTGGTGTGATAATTTGAGTGCAATCAACATAGCAAAGAATCTGGTGATGCATTCCAGAACAAAGCACATTGCTATCAAGTATCATTTTCTCAGAGAGAAGGTTGAAGGACAAGAAGTAAAGATGGACTATGTTCCTACCGGAGAACATGTATCAGACATTTTCACCAAACCATTACCGGTAAGCACCTTTGAGTACCTACGACACAAGTTGGGAGTTGTGTCATCTGCCTTATGCACTGGAGAAAGGAAGGATTTATATGGTTCAGGGGGAGTTCATAGTAGCATCTATAACTCTTGAACCACTTCTCAGTACCGACTGCAATCACTGGTAGCAGTCTAAGGGGGAGCTCGGTATGGATCAAAGGGGGAGTGTACAGTTCCCTTTGTCATTGTGTCAAAGGTGGAGAAAGGAAGTGTCTTGCAGTAAGTTGACATCAATGCCAAAGGGGGAGATTGTTGGCAATTTGGCATTAAGTTGTCATTGATGGACCAACCGGTTTGGCCAAGTCACCAATAAGTAAGAAATGGTGACCGGTATAAGAAGAGAAAGACATAAGGAAAGTTGTCGGTAAATATGACTTGTTTCATCTACCGGTAAGGCATAAACTGGGATGAAGTTTATTTGTGTGTTATGAAGGCACAACGACCGGTGAACAGAATAGAGAAGATGTTTGATGGTCATACCGGTAAGATAAACTAAACTGGTAGTCAACCTTGGTCGACAATGTATGTCAAACCAACATAGGAAGCCAAGCAAAGGTGGATGTCAACAAGCATGATAGTTGGATGCCAGGTGGAGGTATTGTACAAGTCGATGGAGTGTGCATCAATGTAACAAATCTGCAAGCAGGTCGCCTTTTATGAGGAACTCGCAAGTCACGGAGGATGACAAAGGACTGCGGCTCGAGGAAGGCAAGTTGGAAAAGCAACCGCATTGATCCTACAAGAATATTTGATCTTCGTACTTGTTTGGCGAAGGAAACAAAAAATCCATTAATTGCGAATGACATAGAAAAGCAGAAAAGCATGGTGCAGACCTCCAGATTTAGAAAACGCAGATTGGAATGTGAAGCTTTGTTGTTGATTGATCGATGTCATGAAAATATTATCCTTGGAAAAGCAGATCAAATCAAATCAAATTCGGAACGATTTGGAGAAGGAAAACCTAACACGATAGTGTTTGTGTAAAGCGGAAAAATCGAACCCTAGTCGTTCTCCCCTCCCCAACTCCGAGGAGAGAGGAGGGAGAGTCACTAGGGTTGATGGTTTTCACTTGGGAAAGACTTTACATTCAAAAGAGGGGTTGAAACCCACAAGATCCAATCCCACGCAATGCAAGATTGGATTCTATATGAGTTTCAAGGGTTGTGATAGCAAGGATACCCTCTTTTGTAAAGAAATGTAGATAGAATGATTGAACTAGGAATGCATGTAAAGTGGGAAATAATCGCTTATAAACAGAGATAGGGATATGATATGAAGCTGCGGACCTGGAATTAGCAGTAAAATGTCGAGATGGTGCTGTTCTGCAAATTTGAGCAAAAGTTGACGGGACGATGGCGCCCAGCGTGCACACGGTCCTCCAAAAAATCCGCGAAACGAAGGTGGATCTGTTTGTCTCTGTACAAGGATTCCAGATCTTCAATTACAGCCGCGTACCTGCAACCTACACACAGAAAAGAGAGGACGATTGGGGGGTTAGGGATGAGGGGTTTGCCTTTAGGTCAAACCCCAGTTTTGGAATTAACCAAGAAATGAGAAATGTTGTAAATGTAATGTAAAACAAGTACTAATACCTTGTTGTAAGGATGTTTGTATCCTTATATGCGAAGGTATAGATGTTGTTGTATGTTGTATGTTGTATGTTGTATGTTGTATGTTGTAGTATGTGATCTCCTCTTCAATGGTTGAATCCTTGTCTTGAATGCAACACTTAGCCTTGAATGGAGACTTAGAATGATCAATTGCTTGAAGGAATGCTTGAATGCTTGAATGCTTGAATGTTTGAATATCGTTTTCGCGCCTTTTCCATCTTACCAAAATGGGAGAGGAAATGTCATTTATATACTTGTCAATTAGGGTTAAAAGACTGATTTTCCCGACCTTAGGCCGACCAGGAAATGTTATTTTCCAAATTGCAAACAAAAAGACCCGAAGTCCCATAGGAGACCGGGCCCAAAATAGGGCCAAGGACTAGGGCGCTGGGCGCCATGGTCCTAGGGGACCAGGGCGCTGGGTGCCCTAGTCCTGAAGGACCAGGGCACTGGGCGCCATGGTCCCACCTCCAGGGACAACAGGGTGCAAGGAGGATCAGGCCAGGGTGCTGAGAAATGCAGTTTTTGGTGTCATGAACAAGTTTCGGGGTCTCCATTCAGGTTCCATGTTGCATCGCCATCGTGAAGACCCAAATGCAGTCAAAATTGCAAGTGTCGCAATTTTAGGATGCTACAGTTTGAATGCGATCTTGGCAAGAATCCACGATTATAAATACATGAACTTGAAATAGAAAAGTGTGATGCTTGTGGAGAAGAAGAAGAGTGAAGAGAGCTTGAGTGTAGAGAAGGATCATATCACTTAGAATATATTCTAAGAAATTTGCAGAGTGAGATAACAATAAAACCGGTAAGAGGGTTTAACCGACAGTGATAGAGTACCGGTATCAGTCTAGTAGGTCCAACAGTTGACCAAACCGGTGAGGTGTGGTTGAGCAAGGAGGCATCTGAGTGTGACATAATGTGTTGTGAGGCTGAGAGAGAGAGAGAGAGAGAGAGAGAGAGAGAGAGAGAGAGAGAGAGAGAGAGGCCAAGAATCAGAGAAAGCTATATGTTAACCGATAGTGTGAGAGAGAAGATTGTTAACCGACAGAGACCTATTCGATCAAGAGTTACACAATTCATTTGCAACAAGAAGCTATAACTATACCTGAACTGTATTTCAATTTACATCACCAAGTTGGAGCTTGGTGCAGGGGTTGGTGCTCCTTGGGTTGGTGCCCTAAATCAGAAGGGGTTGGTTCTCCTTGGGTCGGTGCCCTAAATCTTTGTAATTTAATGTTTCACTAGTGAGGCTGGATTGGAGCAGTAGTCTCCAACAGCATTTCTCACTGAGGTTTTTCCCATATTGGGTTTTCCTCGTACATTTGGTATTGTGGGTTGCATTTGTGTAATTGTCTTCTTTGGTTTCCTCATTTGCTTTACTAGTTCGATTGTTTAGTGCTTAAGATAACAATCGGTATTTTGAAGTTGCTTTAATAAGAGAAAAGAGTTTAGGAACCACTGATTCACCCCCCTCTCAGTGGTACATTGTGTTCAACATGTCATTGCAGGAATCAGAGAAGAATATAGTTCAATAGGTGCTACAAACAACCATACCCATCAAGGTGGCAGACCTTCTTCAAACAATGTCGCAATTAAGAATGGCAATTTCCAACATAGTCAGTGACGACATAGTCATCTAGAAACAATGTAAGCCACATGAGGAGGAGCTGATTGGAATTCCACAACTCGAAGGGAATAAGTCCAATAATCCAATATTGTTGATGATGAGCATTGAGAGGAATCCTGTGGTCATTGAGATGGAAATAATGGGGAAGAAGTTAACAAACACCATTATCAATGAAGTCTCAGGAGTAAGCATACTACTAGAAGACACTTGGAAATGTTTGGGGAAGCCAACACTCTAGCCGCTGACCTTCCACTTGGTAGGTGTCGACCAGCACGACATTGAGCCGTTGGGAAAATTGATGGCACAAAAAGTAATGATTGGGACAACAATTTTTCTTGGACTTCGTAGTCATCTCGCTGCAAAAGAAGGTGTATGATGCATTCCTCGAGAGGGGATAGTTGATTACTGCCAAGGTGAATCACAACTGGAAGCAAAACACACTCTTGATCGAGAGTGATGGGAGGAAGTACGTCATCAACCTGAGGAATTAGGCAGTGAGTAAAGAATTAGCATCCTTCAACTCAAAGTCGAAGGGTGGATAGCTAGGTATGGATGAAGGGAGGAAAGGCATGGAACCTAACAATGAAGGGATGCTCGAGTTGGAAGACTACTCTGAAGATGAGATGAGTTCCCTAAATGGATTATTTCACTGGCAAATGGAGGACTATGAAGTCTTCCACCTCAAGTGCAATATGCTACAAATTCGCCAAATCAAGGAAGTGCAAAATCCATACGTGGGCCCTTATATGGGTCAAAGCAATATTGGCGAACCCTACTGGGTTGAAGAAAGGACCGCACACAAGCTATATAAGAAATTTACAAAGAGGGGAAGTATATTTGAAAGAACCGTATGAGTTGAAGTTGAATGCCACAAACATCTAGAGAGTAAGTGAACAAACACATAAGACAAGTTGTCTAGAGAGAAAGTGTTTGCATGGAGAATGGCCAAAAGGTGGAAGTCTGTATAATCAAGTGGTGGAAGTCTGTATGAACAACAATGTAGGAATCTGTACAGCGTATGGAAGAAGGTCAAAGGGGTTGGAAATTCGTAGTGTAACCAAAATCTATATGGTGAACATGGTCAAGGGAGTCTCCAAAATCTGTATGATGAAGGGAGTCTCTAGCCATACGAATCACATTTGTACTCACGCCACAGGTCATACATCGTACAATAGAGAAGGAGCGCAAAGAAAGGCAAAGCGTACGGGTGAAAATCGTACGAGTGAATTAGCATACTGTACAGGTGGAGAGCAAGTTGTACGATTTATCACCCACATAGAGACTTGTACAAGGCGGGAGATAAACTTACAATGTACAAGGGAATCCATACGTGGTGAAGACTTGGTTGTATGTGGAAGCAATATGTTTGTACAGGTTGCACTCAAGTCCGTACATGGTGAAGACTCGACACACAGGTTCGTACGTGGTGAAGACTCAACACGATGAAATGCATGAAGGGAAGTTTGCCAAGATATCATACAAGGAAGAGAGGACCACATTGTCTAGGCATCACCATCCATACACTGCATGACCAAGAGAGGAAGCAAAGTCATACGACCAAGAGATCGTTAAGCTGTACGGAAATATATCATACAAACAAAAACATCATATGAAAAACAAATTGAAGAGTCTGTACATTGGCGGAGTCTAGTCGTATGATCTTTATCATACATAAGAAAGTGTTACACGACATATATGGAGGTGCCACCTAGGTCGTACGGGATAGACCCCACCAAACAACGTGTGGCACCAATTTTTGGTTCATACACCATACAATCGTCTTAGTGCCATCCTTTCATTTGTCTTCAGCACATAGGGGACCGATGTGTCATCTTGGAATCTTACTAGAGAGTATGACTTGAACATAATTTTGATATGAAATGGCTATTTTCTAGCTTCATCAACAATGTTTTTAGCGTCTTAAAAATCACAAAAATCATGTGCGCTGCCCCTCAACGCTACAAGGGGCACTACCACTTGACCTCATTGGATGCACTGCCCCCAAACCCCATAGGGAGCAATGTCCCTGCGTTGCCCCTTGACCCCGTTGGGGGCAGTGCCCCCAAACCCCCATTTGACTTGGCAGGTACATTACAAGTTGGGGTTGTCCAATACAAGTCATTGCCTACACTTGTCATTAGTATTTCCAAATATTACTTGTTGTTTACTTGTCATCTAGAAGACGACGTTTTCTTTTTTTTCTTTTTTTCTTTTTTTCTTTTTTTTTTCGGGGGAGGGGGAGGATGTAGTCGGCATAAAATTTATAGGGTTATATTTGATAATATTTGGTATCTGTCAATATATTAATTGTTTGTATTAAGTGGTTTGTCACTCTCAAGTAGTTATGTGTCGGTTGGCTAACAGTTGTATACCTCTCGGCAATGGTTAGGTTCTTTAAATATGTTGAGTACCGCCAAGGAAGGTAGTATGTAATCCTTGGCCGACCATCTCTGGTCTTCTTCTCTATAATAATTGCATGTGTGAATAAAGATATACTTTACTATCGTGTCTAGTATGCATTGTCATGTACATTATTATTTCTTGTATTTAATTTATCAGTCGTAGCAGTTATGGACATTATAAGATGGTATGGAACAGTTGAAAGGTAGAAGAGAAAATGGAGAACAAACATTATAGGGGAGAGATTGAACGGGTGCTTGGGAAAAGCGATGCCAGATTGGAAAGGAAACACATAATATTGGTTGCACTATGAAATTGAGTAGAAGGAGAGAGACGAAACAGATACGTATCGGCAAGAACAAAGTCCAGAGGAAGGGGATGTTTAGACTAGTGTTTGAGAGGTGAGAAGTTGCATCAATTTTAGAGAAAGGAAGATTGGGAAGTTCTGGTTTGGATCATTCTTTTGGAATAAGATTGCAGCCAATCATCTAATCATGTAATAATAGGTCGTATTATTCTACTAAGTTTTGTTATTTTTGTTGCTTATGTTGGAATCAGGGATCACTAAGGGGGAGTGAATAAGTGATCTACCAGTTAGCAGAATTTTAAACTTAACTTTAAAGCATTGAAAACTTAAACATGTAACTGGAATGCAGAAACATAGAACACACAACCACAAAAGCATAACACCGGATTTTTACGTGGAAACCCAAATCGGAAAAACCATGATGGGATTTGAACCCACAATATTATCCCACTATGGCCAGTAGAAAAACAATATTACAATCTGGGGAATGCACAAGCATTCAGGCACACTACCTAGAGAAAACTACTCAAATACAATAAGGGCTACAGTCCCGGAAGGCTCACTCCCTTCTGACTAGTTACAGTGATGAATTATAGCAAAATGAACCATGAAATAGCATCTACAATGCTTGTATGAGTTCTGACTGAGTGCCAAATATACCAATTGGGTTACCTCTGTTGATTTGCTTTGTTTTGTCTTGTTTACTATCTCAATCAGCTACTGGATCAAGAATACGCACGTGAAACTGCGTCAAAATAGATTCTCGATCGCCACTTGCTCACATACAATCATACCACACACACAAAAAGATCATCTACACCGATCTTATATACCAACAATCACAAAATAGGTTATTTACCATGTCGATCTGCTAGTGTAACATGTAGTCTCATGTCGGCTTGACCGGATCACCAAAGATAAATGTGGATCACCAAAACAATAATAAAATGATGTTTCTTTGTCAACTCAATCAATCCAAACATGATATAATTCACCACAATCATCGGAAAGCTTCTGGACCCAAAACTGCTCTATTCTTCCTAAAACACCGGTTAACTGGCTACCAGTTGACATCTGCTTCCGGTTAAGAAGAATTATGACTACCGGATCAAATCTCCATGAAGAGTTGCCATCAATGGCAACCCTAAACCACTGATAAACCATCAGAAGCCATCGGATGAGTCTCAATTGCCAACAATCTCCCCCTTCGGCATTGATGGCAACACTCATGAAAAATGACTAAGTGTTGAGCACTGTACACCAGATCAAAAGAATTTCTAAGGCTCCCCCTAGACAAATAATTACACTCTTCTATACTGTGCATTCTTCACCTTTTCTCTCTGCCCCTTTAACTGCAATGCCAAAGATGGGGTGTTGTCCAAAACTTATATACAGAGATATTTGTCGGATATTTACAAATACTTGAAGATGTCAGCAAAAATGGTCTTCAAGGATCCTATGTGAGTATCCCACCCGCTCTTCAAGTTATCCAAAAGAGTAATAAATGCACTAAATACAATGGCATGAATCTCTACCTCCTTCAGATCAGATGACACAAGTTGTGCCATAGCCTTCATGCAATATACCTTATTGCTTAGCATGGTGTCTAATCAGGGGGCAATTAAGTTCCGAAGTTCACCAACTCTCCTCAAAATTATGTCCTTCTCCACATTGAACCTTGAGATCTAATCATTTAGAACCAAAATTTGTCCTTCAACACTGCTGGTTGGAGCAACATTGGGATCAAAGGACTGAGAAATACTAGCAAGTTTTCCCTAGAAAACACTTATTTGTTTGTCTATGTCTACAGTGAATTTTGGAAAAATTAGACAAGACTTATACAATTTTTCACCTTATGTCAGAGCGTCTGAAATAACTTCCAGACCTTTATTTAATCTCACCCTATCATCCTCAATCATCTTTCAGAATGTCTGCATCCTAACATCCTTAAATCTATCCAAAACTCGCTTAGTAGCAGACTTCTCTAAAGAATCAAAACTGGTATTTACACGGTTAATTAATTGCAACAATTTACCAAAGGGGCTATCATTAGAATCTAACTATACATTTGAAGCCACCTTCTACAAAACATCAACAGACATCAAAATGAGCTTCTTGTCTTCTAACTCCGACTTCACCAGATCCTGACTGCCTTGGGCTTGCATAGCAGCTGCGAGCATGAGCTTTTCTATAGGAAACATTTGTCCAAGGTTTAGTGGACCATCAAGATTGATAGGGATCTAAGGTGTGGTGGTAGTAACCAGTGGAGTGACCATTGTCGGATCAACTACTCTTTTGCCCTTGTCTAACTCTTCAACCTTTGCCTTTGCACCCTCAACATCCTTTTTCTCTTCTCTATCCCCTTTATCTTGTGCACTGGTGTTTCCATTTGGTGCAGTATCATCCTTTTGGATCTTAGGGTTGTTGAACTTTCCATCATCGGAGGGGTATCACCAGTCTCAGCATCAAGTGTTATGTTACCTTGATCTTTCAGATGTCCCTCAATCTGAGTTTCACCCTTCTGATCACCGGAAACACCTTTCTTTTCTTCCGATTGAGAAGGCTTGAATGCATCTTTATACAGTGGATCATTTGCAATTTTCTTTCTCCATATGTCATCTATCTCCTTCCTTACCTCTTCCACCTTCCCAATCATTAACATGTTTACCTTGTTCTTGCTTCTAAATTATTTCTTGTTAGCGTCTTCAATCTCTTTTGACTTCATCATGGGTGATACAGGTGCCAATATTTACCAGTTGTCTTTCTTTAATATCCTTATCAGTTCTACTGGTAGTTAATCTCCTTGCATCAATAAGATTTTACAGGTCCTTAGGAATACTCTTCTCCAGCTCAATCAATGTTTTGCTAAAATTGTGCAAGTATAATACAACTTCTTCTTCCACTTTTCTTCGATCAACTTCATTCAAATTTGCATAACACAATCCAAGATTCTTCAAATTACCATTTACAATTATTTCATCAACTAACTGATCTGCTGACAATGAAAGAATGGATGTAGATTTACCTTTCTTAACACCGGACTCAAGTTGACTTTTCACCTTACTTTCCTTCTGAGGTCTTCCGGAACAAGCAGGATCAGAGTTTGCCTTCTTGCTCTATTGGGCTCCACCGGACTGCGGTTTCCTCACCACTCTTGCAAATTCACCTTTCTTCTTCGCCTTGCCCGCTTCCTCCTTAGACTCTATCTCAAAGGCCACCGAAGACACAGCAACATAAGTCCTCTTGGGCTTCTCCTTTTTCTTTAATACACCTTTCCTAGATGGGCTAGGTCCTGAAGCTGATACCACTAGAGTAGGGCAGACTTGATCTCTTTTGGTTTGACCTTGGAGGGAACCGGATCAACCTTAGGCTTCTTGTTTTCCTCTTTGGCTTCCTTCTGAGAATTTTTTTCTCTTGCCTTCTTCACCTCCTCATGGGTAAACCCCATTTGCACTGCAAATTCCTCGGCCATCTTTATAACTTTCCTTTTCCTAGTAGGTGTAGTGAATTGTCTATGCAATTCAAGGTCTTTCTCCTTGAATGTTCCAAATATCCCCTCTTTAGGATCCACCAGTTGACTCAGTAAGTGTTGAGCATATGCCTCGAGAGTGATAGAGTCAACTTCATACCCCATGGGCATGATCCACACTGTTTTGGGCTCCACCGCTTCCATTTGACATTGATCTTTGTCTACCATGAAGAAAATGGTTTTCTCATACTTCTCAACAATCTCTTTAGGGATTCTCTCTTTCTTTTTCATTGCAGCTTGGAAAGATTTGAAGTATCCCTAGAGAGAAAATATTCTCATTGTAGCATCTCCTATTCCCCACAATCTCTCTTGAATTTTCATAGTTACCGGTCTATCATAGGTCCATTAGACCTTTCCTTTCACATCGAGTATCTCATTCAAGAAATATAACACCAAGCAAATAAGAAGAGTTCCATATTTGAAAGTGTGCTTCTTATCTTGCTTAATTTTCTTCAAATTTCTTATCAACTCATTCAAGAGGACTATACATAGATCATACCTCATGTCATTCTTCAACATCTGATATGCAAAGTAAATGGCAGTTCTGGAAATGGAGTTATGTATGCTGGACTGGTAAACTTTGTAATTGACCACCCTTGATGCAAACTTCACATCATGCTCCAGAATGTCATTTATGGTCATTGCTCTGCTGTCAAATTTGGAATCGGTAGTGGCTATCACTATGTTATTTGACACCTTCCTCGGGCCAGGTACTTCACCGGTTTCATTGAGGCATGTCACAACTTGAATCAACTGTTTGGTAATCTTGTGGAGCCTGTCAAGCCATATAAACTCATCATGAACTCAACTGAGAATGTATTGGATCCACTCTGCTTCGTCGAACAACAGAAAATGAATGAACTGTGAAAAAACCCTTGTCCTGAAGAACCTTGTATTATGGTTTGAGGTTTCCCAAACTGTCCATCAAGTGATTATTATACATGTTCAACATATATGCATTACCAAGCTCCTCAAGATCACAATGGATGTATGCCCTAATATCTTCATTATGAAGGATGTCGTAGGGTACCAAAGAAAATGCACCTTTTGGATCGTCTTCAACCGACTTGAAAGGGTGTTTCTTGAATACAGGTTTGGCCCTATCCTTAATCTCCATGAACAATGGGGTAGCAATACCAGAAGTTGAAGCCATTTCAAATTTAAGGTTTGCGGAGAAAGATAGTCTGAACAAATAAATACCTTGATTTGCAACAAGGCACTGGAATTCACTTTAGAGTCGTTGAAATCATTGTTGCAATTGCCAAACTGCTTCGCTCTTCTTCTCTGCACTTTTTCCTTGATCGGATTGTGACAAATGAAGTGTTGAAATGTCTTTTTATCCTTCAAAAACCTAATTTTTCTTTGTAATAAATGTTGCAACCGGTTACCATGATTTTCACATAGTCGCTTACCGGAGCACCAATTCTTCTCTAAAACTTCTGGATAACATATGCACATATGATCTAAGCCCTAGTTACCGGATGAAGATCCTGCACCGGATTTGGGTGTAGATCCATTATTTTCTTTAGATTCATCTTTTCTGACCCACATTTTCTCATGTTTGTCTCTAATCTCTTCTAGCTTTGCCTTTCCCTTCTCATCTGATTTGTTCTTGTCTACCAGAGCACTGTTCTTGCTTCTGTAATACTTAGCAATGTGACCGGTTTTGTTGCATGCACGACAAACAACATTTCTCTGCATAGGTTTGAATTTCATCTAATTTGGTCTCATCTTGCACTAGTAAGAGATATGTCTAAACATCCCACAAGCATAGCATCTCTTGTTTTGAAAGTTATCCATTGCTTCTCTACACATATTTGACTTGTGACCAAAATTATTGCATATGAAGCATTGACCGGTAAAAGTAGAAACATTATTCATCCTACTTCTGCATCGATTCACCATATGACCGAATTTGTTGCAAGTAAAGCATCTACCATTGAATTTATGAGCATTAGGTTCTCTTACAGAAGTATTCTTGCTCTTCTTCTGATCAGGTTTTGCATTGCCTTGTCTAGATCCAGAGGATTCGTCTTTCTCAAATCCAAGTCCTCGCATGTCCTTTACATGTCTCTGACTTTCTAGCATCTCATCAAGCCTTGTTGAGCTAGCTTTGAATTTGTCTTTGTAGTCATTAGTAGTAGCAAGTTCATCCCCTAAGGTGTCCATTATTCCTTGATTGTGTCAACTCAAGCTTCAACTGATCATTCTCATAGGTAAGCCTGAAGCATTCATCAACTCTTTTCTTCAATGATTGTCCCAGACTCTCTTCATTTTTCTTCCGGTCCTCAGTTTCCTTAGTCAGCCTCATCACAATGGATTGCATCTCATTCTTCAAGGCAACATTCTCTCTCTCAAGCTTGTCACATTCATCAACTTTACCCTGATTTTCCATGATTTGATCTTCTTTATCCTTCAACTTGTCCATCAATTATTTCCTCTTGTCTCTTGATGTAATCACTTGATCCTTCAAGTCATTAATGAAATCATCAGCAGCTTTCAGGTTTCTCTTCAAGGAACTAATCTCATTTCTAGCTGCATCAAGATCCTCAAGTGCCACACTGGGCTATCTTTGAAAACCAAAATCCATTGAGTCAATCTCCCACACCTTCCTCAAGCGGTTAAGCTTCCTCAGAGGAACTAGGCTCTGATACCAATTGTTGGAATCAGGGATCACTGAGAGGGGGGGTGAATAAGTGATCTATTGGTTAGCAGATTTTCAAACTTAACTTTCAAGCACCAAAAACTTAAACATGTAACTGGAATGCAGAAACATAGAACAAACAACCACAAAAGCATAACACTGGATTTTTATGTGGAAACCCAAATGCGAAAAAACCATGGTGTGATTTGAACCCACAATATTATCCCACTATGGCCAGTAGCCAAACAATATTACAATGTGGGGAATGCACAAGCATTCAGGCACACTACCTAGAGCTCACTGCTCAAATACAATAAGGGCTACAACCCCGGAAGGCTCACTGCCTTACCGATTAGTTGCAATGATGAATTAAAACAAAATGAACTCTAAAATAGCATCTACAATGCTTGGATGAGTTCCAGTTGAGTGCCAAATATACCGACTGGGTCACTTCTGTTGATCTGCTTTATTTTGTCATGTTTACAGTCTTAATCAACTACCGGATCAATAATGTGCATGTGAAAGTGCACCAAAACAAATTCTTGATCACCACTCACTCGCATGCAATCATACCACACACACATAAATATCATCTACAACGATCTTATATACCAGCAATCACAAAATAGGTCATTTACCATGTCGGTCTACTAATGTAACGTGTAGTCTCATGTTAGCTTGACTGGATCACCAAAGATAAATGTGGATCGCCACAACAATAATAAAACGATGTTTCTTTGTTGACTCAACCAATCCAAACATGATACAATGCACCACAATCATCGGAAAGCTTTTGGACCCAAAACTGCTATGTTCTTCCTAAAACACCGGTTAACTAGCTACCGGTTGACATCCACTTTCGATTAAGAAGAATTATGGCTATTGGATCAAATCTCCATGAAGAGTTGCCATCAAAGACAACCCTAAACCAATCATAAACCATCAGAAGCCACCAGATGAGTGTCAATTGCCAACAGCTTATATATGCATGTGTGAAAAAACTGTCTTTATACTTAATTATAGTTCTTGTCACAGTTGATAGAATGAGTTATCTTAATTTAGATAAAGAAAGTCTAATAAATAATTGCTCTATTGAAGTTTGAACTTCATGTTGCATGTAGAGGTTAATGCCATCTTTCTAAATTCTTGTCACCACTGAAGGCAAAGATAGTTTGCATTTGTTTGATTGTGAAAGTTGTCACTCGTCAATATAGGTCACAGAGACTGTCTGGACAATTCTGTGAGTTCTATGTCTAGGACATACACGCAAGTCAAGGATGACAAGAGACACACAAACGTCCTATACAGACAAAACACAAAAATATGTACCAAAAAGTATAGAGCAAGGTGTACTCTATTCTATAAGCTAAATGCAATGAAAATACAAAAATGTAAAGTATAGAACAAAAATAAAATGACAAGAGAGAGAGAGAGAGAGAGAGAGAGAGAGAGAGAGAGAGTAGGAGGAAGCAAAGGAATGATGCTCACAACCACAAATGAATCTCTAGCTAAAGAGACAATATTCTTCACTGAAACTTGCATACATAAGACTGAGTATGAAATGTTGGGGTAGTTGCGTTAAGAGGTTTGCCTCAGTAAATCTATCACTTTGGTGTTTCCACCTCCATGAATAACCTATAAACAAGATTGTGGACAAAATAGATAGAAATGAAATAAACAATATGCTAGTACAAAGACAAGAAATCAAATGTAAGATAACCTAGAGAGTTGCCCTCTTTCAACACTAGAAGCAAAGTGACTTGCTAGAATGAGGAAAGACAGCACTCTCTAAGTTGACAAAGCTGAGGTAGTGATGTTGTGAGAAGAAGAAATGTGATGTGTAATGGTGGGAAAATGGTGAATGATAGATCAAGAAGGAAACTACCCTTTCCCTCAAAGAGAGATGAGAGCTTTGCTATCGATTACTATTCAAGCACTTTTCACCACGGTACATTAGAAAGAGGAGATGATAATTCACTAGATTCAATCTCTCCACATGAAGATGGTAGATTGAATTCTGAATTAATTAGGAATGCTAAGTTGATCCCCTCTTCTTTGTTTGAAATTGAAAGGAATTGATTGAATTATGTAGTGCAAAAATGACAAAGAACTGATTATAACTTGAGATCGGAATATGGGATGAAGTTGTGCACTTGGATCTGGTAGTAAAATGTTGAGGCGAAGTCGCCCTGCGAATTTGAGGAAAAGTTGCCCAGACCATGGCGGGAATGTACACAGTCCTTCATCAAATCCGCGAAACGAAAAGGGTTTTTCCATCTCTGCAAATGAAACCTGAATCCAAAAGTACAACTGCACACCTACAACCTACACACAGAAAAAAGAGGAAAATGGGTTGGGATTGGGGGTTTGCCTTTAGGTCAAACCCCGATTTTGGAATTAACCAAGTAATGAAAGAAAGTACTTGCAAGTAGTTGTAAATGAAAGACTGAATTGTAAATCACCTCAAGGGAGGTTGTAGTTACAATGTTGATAGAAGTGCTTGTGTGGAATTGAATGTTAAAATCAATCTCCTCTTCAATGGTTGAATCCTTGACTTGAATGCAACACCTAGCCTTGAAGGGAGACTCGAGAATTCTCAATGTTGGAAAGAATGCTTGATCGCTTGAATCTCTCCAACTTCAACTTATCAAACTTATCCAATTTTCCACTTATGCAAATGAGAGGACGAATGCCCCTTAAATACATGTTAGTGGATTTGAATTTCGTCACAAGCCGACATCGGGGAGTTTCCCACCCAAGGCACAACCAACAATGCAACCCTAGGAAGGGTCCTACCCCAAAATAGGGTAGGGACAAGGGCACCACACCCCTGTCCTACCCCTTTCTCTAGGGCAGAGTGTGGACGGGGTGATGCAAAGGCCAAGAAAGAAGTTATTTCTGCAAGTTGAGCGATCTTCGGTCTTTGATCAGGCTAGAGGATTTGATCTCGCATGTGTGAGGACCCTAATGCAATCAAAAATTGCTAGGGTCGCAATTTTATGATACTACATTTAGCCCCCACTTTAGTGGGAGTATAAGCGTATGTCAATACTGTCGATAAAGTACAAGGAAACAAGATTGAAATAATTTTACCACTTCAAGGAGGCAAGATGCGCCAAGCCCCTAGTGGACTTAGGATCTTACGACTTCGATTGACAAAGTAAAAGGGAAGATCGAGAAAGGGAAAACTATGGCTGCAAGTAGCAAATTTCCCTTCACTATGAGTCATGAAAGCAAGGATACAAAAGATTACAAAGCAAAACAAAGTTCTCTAAGTAATTCTAAGTATCAGAAGAAGGCAAGTATGAGCGGAGCGTATGTCCCCACGTTAAAGCAATCGCGTGCGCCTTATCAGGAGAAATTGCTTTAAGGTAGGATACACCCAAGAGAGAGAAGATAGGGAGCACGCTATCGCAAGGATTTAGCCCCCAATTGAGGTATACACCCAAGGATAATGAACACAAAACACGATGTAGTGTCCCTTTCTTCGGGGTCAGTATGTTGTATGATAACTCATGTATATCATGTATGTATATGCATATAATAATATTCATTCCCCAAAGAAGGGCACTACCTTAGAAGAAAGGGAAGAGAGGATGTCTGTTGAGTCAACATGAAAGAGACCAGGAAAAGATCTCAATACTTTATATCGTCCCCAAGTAGACATTAAGGGAACAATAGAAGAACAGGGATGCACATAGAAGAATGGTCACAAAGAGCAAGAAAAGAGATAGAGAGAGGATCTACAGTGTTAGTATCGCTAATCTAGCATGACATCTGCCTCCTGATCTTGCTGATCACTATTTCGGGAAAGCGAGCAACATGCCAGAGGAGAAATATCAAACGCAGTAGATGGAGCTATCACAAGATCCAAACAAGGACTATGCTCATGTTGTAAGTCACGTTGTTCAATTCGAGGAGCTAGGATTAGGGTTTGTGAAAACTCATTTTATAAATGCTTGTCCACATCAACATACGCATACTCACTATCAAAAGCATTAGGAGTTGTATTGCCATTATGAATAACATTTTCACCCATTTCTTCATCAAAGTTTAGAGAAAGAAAGAGCAAGAACATGAATAGGAGTAAAACCATCACATGTTTTATCCAACTTATGATTTGGAGATGTAGGTTGAACATCTTGCTTAGGAGAAAGGGGAATCATGTCAACTATCAGAGTCTGAGGAGATTGAGTATTTTGAGGGATAGTTTCACGAGCTCGAACACGGCGTCTTTGTCGGCATTCTCTCGAACAATGATTCCATCGAGTCTTAGTGGAAGGCTGAGAAGGAGGAGGAACATTTGAACAAATAGGAATATTTCTCACCTTGATATTTGAAGGTTTAGGTTGAGTTCTTTTTGGTTGAACAATAGGAGAAGTAGACCACTTCTCTCGATAAGAGGAAGGAGGTGGAACTGTACCATAGAAAGGAGGAATATTAGGTGTAGGAAGGAGACTAGGTCCATCATGAGGAGGAGGTATAGGTATAACCTTAGGAGGAATATTTTTGTTCTCCTTAAGAGAAGGTAAAGTCACATCCATAGGAGTAGGTGGACAATTTTCCTTAGGAGGGAGATTAGTTCTATCCGAGAGGGGAAGAACCTCATCTTGAAGAATAATAGGAATGTCAAGTGTTGGCGATCTAGGTTGACTTAAGGATAAGATCATATCGTTCTTCCATTTTTTATAAGATTGAAAAACAGCATCGCTCCTTGATGGAAGAGATTGAAATTGTTTAGTCGAAAAGAGATCAATAGGAACTCCGAGGCTTCTTCCGGATGGACGAAATAAGCTATGGTTCACGAGTTATGATTTCTCCATTGTGAGGAAATTTAAGACACTTGTGGATTGGAGAAGCAATAGCCTTCATGGAAGATAGCCAAGGATAGCCCAACTTCACACGAAATTGCTTAGAAGAAGGTATGATAACAAAGTCAACATCCATGGATTTAGCATGAACCTCAATAGGAAGGATGATAGAACCAATGGTAGGACAAGAGAAGCCATCAAATAACTTCACAACCACATTAGAAGAATCATAAAGTGGTTTATGCAATCGTAAAGTGAAAAGATACTCTTCAGTTATGACATTAAACATGCAAGAGGGATCAATCAGGGCACCACAGCAAGGGATATCCTTAACCTTTGCAACTATGTATAAAGGGCCATCGAGTGCTCTAATGGTCTTGCTAGGGTCAAATATAATACAAGGATCCTTAGGAAAATCTTGTGTTTCTACCATATTAACCAAGTTTGGAGCCATAGAGGTGAATTCTTCATAAGAGAGAGAATTAGGCACAATCTCAATAACGTTAGAGGTATGAGATGGCAAGGGACCAGTGAAAAATCTTAAGATTTTGATTAGGAGGAGCTACTAATTTATTCCCTTTATCATTCACACCTGCCACAGATATAGTATTATTATCAATCAAGTCTTGAATCTTATTCTTCAACGCAAAACATTTTTCCGTATCATGACCAGGTTGACGATGAAATTTGCAAAAGGAATTGTTATCAAAATAAGGAGATGCAAGTTTGGAAGGATCAATTTGTTTTATAGGAGGAAGTTTGATAACATTTTTGTGCAACAACCGAGACATAATACTATGTAAAGATTCATTCAAAGGAGTAAACTGTCTTTCTCTTTGGAAAATTTTAGAAATAGAAGGCACACCTGTTGTAGCATTCACATGGTTGTTGTTGATTGGATCATTGAACTTGATGAAGCTTTTTGTTGGTTTCAACTTCCCAAACGGTTGTTGAACACTCTCCCCCTTATCACTCGGAGCCATAGGAGTGGATTGCTCCATTTGACTCACAACCAATTGATAATTATGGAGTGTTGCACACAACAGCGGAAAGGAAGTAAACTCAGACAAAAGAAGTGTTTCCCTGATATCTTTTTGTAAATTAGAAATGAAAAATCTTTGAATATCATTATCAGGCACATAAAAAGAAATTTGAGCACACAAATTCTTATATCTACCAATGAAATCGGTCACTTTTTCTTTAGCATCTTGTTTACAATGCATTAAATCAGTCAAAGTGATTTAGGACCAATGTTTTGAAATTGTTGGATGAAAGCATTTGCTAGTTGTTGAAAGGAAGCGATAGAATAAGAAGGCAAAGAGCAATACCATTTTAAGGCCTTATCACTTAGTGTTCTTGTAAACAGTTTTGCAAGCAATCATTGATCATAAGCAAAATCAGTACACAAGGTTTGAAATGTTTTGACATGCGTAAGAGGATCACCTTTTCCATTATAGAGTTCTAATTGAGGGATCTCCACATATTTAGGTGGCGCGGCTTTAACAATATCAAGAGAAAGTGGGCTCGCAACATCAAAGGTGGGCACACTAAACTTGGATTGACTCATAGAAGCAATTTGTTGTTGTAAGGAAGACACAGTTTGAGCAAGATTGTTAATTGTCATTTCGGTGGAAGAATTGATGTTAGACATAGGTGATTGAGCAAGTGGTGCGATGTTATTGAAAGAAGGCATGGACTGAGAATAAGGTGATGGGACATTATGATAAGTAGGCATGGGAGATGATTGGGTAGGAAAAGGGACACTTAAAGTTTGAATAAATTTGTTGACGGAATTGCCCCCTTGTGTCACACTGATTAGTTGAGGAATAATAGGAACACTCGTGGAAGTCATAGGTAACGATGGAGGATTAAATTAAGAATAGGGATTCCCCCCATGACCTATGGCTGTAAAAATGACATTTTGAGTTGAAGTAGCCATGATGTTGGTTGTGAAAGTAGGAATATTAGTCATAGGAGTAGTCAAAGGAATAGAAGAATTGACTTGTGTTGTAGGTTGTGAGTAACCTAGGGTTTCAGCACAACTCTTGATAGGCATGACATTAGAATCAACAATATGTGCAATGCCACGCAATATATTAATTCCATTCTTATCATTTTGAAGCATTCGCTTAAGACCTTCAATTAATGGAAGAGATTCACTATTAGGTATTCTTGGGACATCCATTGTTGAAAGCTATCAAATCGATTTTCCAATGTAGAAAGTTGATCTAAAGAAACCCTAGTTAAAGCTTCTTCTTCATCATGGGATCCATCAATGGAGTGAATAGGCACATGATTAGGATGGGAAGAATTAGCATGATCCTCATTAAAGAAGTCACCCAAATTAGGCTCCATCTCCTCGGTAATTAAACCTTGTGAAGCCTTAATTCTAATGCTTCCTCTAATGGAGATAGGATAGGTAGGACTAATAGTTGTAAAATGTATGCACTAGAGGGAAAATTGAAATTTTGAATTGTAGAACAAAGCTTACAAAATTGAGTAATGCAAAATTCAAGAAAATAATGATTACACAATTTAAACTTTGTTGGGGGAAGAGGATGACACAATTTCCAAAAATGAAAGGAAATTAAAATTTTAAAATTAAAGCCAAAGGAATACCACTAAATTTTAAAATCAGAATTTCTAAAATCGGGGCAGACTATAATTAACCTCTTAATTTTAAAAAATTTCTTGAAATTTGAAATGTTGAATTTTGAAGGTATTTCCGATTCTAGAGGGATCACAAATCAATAAAATCAGCCAATCTTCTAGATTTAGGCTATTAAATACAATCATAACAGTCTCCCGAAATTTTGAGAAAAAAGCCAAGGACCGTGGCAAGAACGCACATGTTCCGACCAACTTTTTTTGAAATTTCCAGGGATGGATATTATGATGATTTGAAAGCTAACGCCAAAAAATTGGCGAATTTACGATCTCTAGATGGGCGAAATGAAGGTGCAAATGTGAAAATAGGACCCTATTAGGGTTCTGAAGAAAAAGAGGAATTGAATTGCAATTTTGAAAAGGGTCAAACCTAATGGATAGGGACACCTTGGAAAATGTTTAGAAATCTGAATGTAAATGAAATTGATTTGAAATTCACACAAAATCCAATTAATTTTAAGAATTAGGGTTTGATGACCTAACCACTTAATTTTGAAATTTGAATTTTGGCAAAAAAAATGGGGGGACTGAAAATTTGAATTGTAGGATTGAAGACAAATCTAAGAACCAGATATCAGAAAATTAAATCAAAATCCAATTTGCACAAGTTCAAGATGATATTTGAAAATTAGGGCTTTAACAAGTAACCTCTCAATTTTGTAAATTTTAATTGCAAACTGAACAAGACAATGAGGAAATTGAATTTGACAATCAAAACAATTTTCAGATCTAAGATAACCACAAGCAATTTTTACAAATCATTGTTGGCATTATGTGAACCGGTATGAGGACATAATGACATTGTGTGTTGTCATTGATGTCAATATGATGAAGAGAAGAGAACCGGTATAACACTATGAACCAGCATTTGTGCCAAAGTGAAGTGGTGTGTTTGTTCAAGGTGAACCGGCATATGGTTATGGGAACCGGCACATGGAAGCTTCGTATGACTACCGGTTGGTAGTCTCAACTTCAGGGTTTCCGGTTTAAGTGCTTCAAGCCTGTGTGGCTCAACCGGTGACTTTGTGAGATGAATTAGCATTGTAACAAAGAACAAATCATGTTGCCACGTCAGCCTTGTGCACGTGAAGGATCTTGCATGAAGGAGATTGTTCTCATCTACCTCGGGAATGTGTGAAGCCTGTAAACGGTGATAACACGTGATGGGTTATCAGCTGCCATGAAATCGGTAGAAAACGAACGATGGAGAACATCTTGAGATTGGATCAAGACTGTTGCATTTAATGCAATGTGCTCAATGGTCAGGATTGAACCGTTTGAATTCCTTAACCTAACAGGTTTAGGGTTTAGGGTTTATACTACCGACCTATCTATTTTCCGATAAGGTCGATGTTGTGTTTCTTTATGTGGTTGTTGGCAAAAGTTGTGTGTGTGTATCCAAGAGAAGAGATACGTGATTCTTGTCAAACCAGAGGAGAGGAGTGATACCTCCAGAGTGTAAGTGCAGAAGGTGAAGAGGAGCTAAAGCGGATTTGCATTGGCATTGAGTGTTGTTACCAGATCATTGTAATACCTGTTGATCTCTAACCACCTCAACAGCTGGAAAATCCCTTAACAGGGTAGCTTTAACCGTCTTGTTGTAAATCCTTTAACAGGGTGACTCAAAACCATTGAGTTCTTGAAATCCTCTAATAAGGTAACCTTTAACAGGGTTTAACCCTTAACCGGGTATTCTAGCCATCCCTTAACCGGGTGATCCCTAACAGGATTGGTTCCTAACAGAACCTATTGTATCAGTCTTTAACTAGACGAGGCTCCTAACAGAGTGGACTTCTAAAGAGTTCAAAAACAAGCTTGTGGGTATTCATCCCCCATCGTGGTTTTTCCCAGTTGGGTTTCCACGTGAAAAATATGCGTGTCATATGTGATGTCTTCTTCATGTGATGCTATGTTGTTTTCTATCAAGCGGTGAATCATGTTGATCTAGCTGTTATATGTATATCTTTGATGGTAGATTACTCGTTCATGCACTAGGGTGAAATGGAAATGAAGTCTTAGATTGTATGAGAAGATAAGTGTCAACCGGTTTATGCCTGTCTCAGTTATTCTGGGTTTTGCCGGTTGTACTCTGTTTAAAGACCGGTGTTACTATTTGTTTGTCAATGCACAGTGTCTGCTGACAAACCAGTTTAAGATTGTGTTTTTGTCTGTACTGATTCACCCCCCCCCTCTCAGTATCGGTTTGGTACTATTCGTTCATCATTGAGTTATCAATTGGTATCAGAGCATCCTCTGGGTCCTCTGTGTTATAAGCTTAACCGCTCGAGGTAAAGATCCCAGTCTAATAATGAAGAGGGAATGTCCAAAGTTTAACAGAGAAAATTTTAGTATATGGAAAGACAGAATGAAGATATACATCAGAAGCATGGGTGCTCAACACTGGAGCTATGTTGAGAATGCCTATGTTGCTCCTACTGGTACTCTCACCAATGACCAAAAGAGAGAGATGCAGGAGAATGGGCAAGTCATGGAAGCCCTAATTAGTAGTTTATCTGGCATTGAGTTTATTGATGTCCAAGATAAGGTAAATCCCAAAGAGGTATGGGATACTCTTGAAAATATCTATGGCGGTGATGAGCATGTAAAACAAGCTAAGGAAGAAAGCCTTAGAGGGAAGTTTGAAGACATGTGGATGGTTGAAGGTGAGACCATTCAAAAGTATGGAATAAGAAACAAAACCATTGTTGGAGATATCAAGAGTGCAGGTGGTAAAATGGAAGATTCCACTATGGTAAGCAAAGTCCTGAGATCCTTATTACCGGTCTATGCAATAAGGGTTGCTGCTATTTAGGAGTTGAGATCAATAGACAAGGCTAAGGTATCCCTAGACTCCATTATTGCAAAGTTGACAACTATGAGCTAAATAGTTTTGATGGCAGTGTTCAAAAGACTGAATCAGCTTTTAAAGCTTTCGTTGTACCATCCAAAAAAGGAAAAGAAACTAGCACTAGTGGTGAACCAAGACAGAGCATAGAAATGGATGATGAGGAGATTCTGATGGCATTTGAAGCTCTTCTTGCTAGGAAACTTCCTAAGGGAACCGGCAAATATAGAGGTAAACTCCCTTTGAAATGCTTTTCTTGTAACTGGATAAGACATATTGTTGTAAACTGTCCTAATGGCAACAACAAGGACAAATCGGAAAGGTTCAAGAAATTCAAAGGAGGAAACCGGAGAAATTGTTTTGTGGCAGTTGATGAAGGTGTCACAGATGAAGAATCAGAAGATGAAGAAAATGAAGATATTGTGTTTGTTGTTGTCAAGGAAGATGTGTCAGACAAGAAGGCTCTTGTCTCCCGGTTTGATAATTCCAATGAATGGATTATTGACAGTGGTTGTTCTCACCATATGACTGGTGACCGGAGCAATTTTCTATCCTTGGAAAAGTATGATGGTGGTGTGGTTCGCTTTAGTAATGATGCACCATGCATGGTCAAAGGCAGAGGGTCCATCTCTCTTAATGGAAAGAGTAGTGCTGACAATGTGTATTGGGTTGATGGTCTCAGACACAACCTTTTGAGTGTTGCCCAGCTGAATGATAGTGGTCTCACTCTGGAATTCAAGAATGGAGTGTGCAGAATAAAAGGAAAGAATGGTGAATTGGTGGCCACCGACATGCAAACCAAAGGTAACCTATTTCAGCTGAATGCAAATATAAGTACATGTCTTATGGCTAAATTTGATGATAGTTGGATATGGCATAGGAGACTCTGCCATGTAAGTTTTGATAACATTGTGAAGGCTAGTAAGATCAAGGCAGTTAGAGGATTGCCGGTGCTAAGCAAACCAGATAATACCTTGTGCAGAGAGTGTCAATTAGGGAAAATGTCTTCCTCAACCTTTAAAGGTAAACCTTTCACTACTGACAATTTGCTTGATCTTGTGCATACTGATTTGTGTGGTCCCACGAAAACTAGGAGTGTGTAGGGTGATAGGTACTTCATGATTCTCACTGATGACTGCTCAAGAATGATGTGGGTCACATTCTTGAAAGATAAGTCTGAAGCTTTTGTAAAGTTCAAAGCTTTCAGAGCATTAGTAGAGAAGCGGTAAAAGAATCAAGTGTCTGAGAACTGATCAAGGAGGGGAATTCACTTCCGATGAATTCAACAAGTACTGTGAAGAACATGCCATCAAGAGACAACTGTCTGCCCCCCAGACTCCATAGCAGAACGGCCTAGCAGAGAGGAATAACCGGACTATGGTTGAAGCAGCTAGAACTATGTTGATTCAAGGAAAGGTAGCCCACACCTTTTGGAGAGAAGCGGTGAGCACTACAGTCTACACAATGAACCGGGTACTCATCAAGAAAGGTAAGGATAAAACTCCTTATGAGTATTGGACCGGTAAGACACCTGTGGTTAGCTACTTTAGAGTGTTTGGTAGCAAATGTTACATCAAGAGGAGCGAACACCAGAGCAAATTTGATGCGAAATGTGATGAGGGAATATTCCTAGGGTATTCCACCAAGAGCAAAGCTCTCAAGTGTTTCAATAATAGGACTGAGAGAATTATGGAAAGCATCAATGTAAGAGTTGATGAAACCTCTGAGAAAACTAAGGAAACCGGCAATGAGCAAGCGGTAAATGAACCGGTTATAACATTATGGGAACCGGTTGTCAATCAATCGAGTACCAGTAACAGTGTTCCTACACTGGTAGATGTAGATGCTGATACTGATGGAGATGAGGATGAAGAAGAAAAGCAAGAGGAATCTATAAAGACCATTCCTCGGTATGTCAAGTTGAATCATGATCCTAAGCATATCATAGGAGATAAGGATGCAGGAATCCTTACAAGAAGAAAGGTCAGAGAAAACTCATGTATGATCTCTGAATTTGAGCCTAAATCATTCAAAGAGGTACATAAAGATGAAGACTGGATCAAAGCAATGGAAGAGGAACTTGACCAGATAGAGAAAAATGGTACATGGTCTTTGGTACCCAGATCGGAGCATAAAAATGTCATTGGTACCAAATGGGTTTTCAGAAATAAGCTGAATGAGGATGGCACAGTGATTAGGAACAAAGCCAGACTGGTGTGCAAAGGATATGCCCAAGAAGAAGGAGAAGACGATGGAGAAACCTTTGCTCCTGTAGCCAGATTGGAAGGAGTTTGTATGCTTCTTGCATATGCAGCTTTTAAAGGATTCAAAGTATATCAAATGGATGTAAAATCTGCATTCCTAAATGGTGTACTTGAAGAGGAGGTGTATATAGAGCAACCAGATGGGTTTTCCCTATCTGAAGACAATGACATGGTGTGTAGGCTACATAAAGCCTTATATGGTCTAAAGCAAGCACCTAGAGCATGGTATGAACGCTTGCATTCCCATCTTGTGAAGATTGGATTTGAGAGAACAAGTGAAGATAGCAATATCTACTTGAAGTCTGAAGGAGATCAAATCCTGATCTGTGAGGTATTTTTTGATGACATTATCTTTGGTGGAGATGACAAGATGAGTCATGAGTTTGCAGATGAGATGAAGAAAGAGTTTGAGATGTCACTCATAGGGGAGATTAAGTTCTTCATTGGACTGCAGATCCAGCAAATGAAAGATGGAATCTTTATCACTCAGTCCAAGTATGTCAAAGAGGTGTTGAAGACCTTTGGCATGGAAGATAGCAAACCGGTTGGTACACCGATGGTGACCGGTTGTAAACTATCCAAAGAGGATGACTCGGCATTGGTTGATGAGAAGGAATACCAATCAATGATTGGTAAGTTGCATTATGTAGTGCATAGCAAACCAGATATTGCACATGCAGTTAGCATTACTGCAAGGTTCCAAAAAAGCCCAAGAGAATCCCACTTGGTAGCAGTCAAGCGGATTCTTAGGTATCTGAAGGGAACTGTTGAGTATGGATTGTGGTATCCATATAGCAAGGATTTCAACTTGAAAGTATACACAGATGCTGATTGGGCAGGTAATGTAGATGACCGGAAAAGCACAACCGGTGGTGCATTCTTTCTCGGTGGTAGACTGGTCTCATGGATGAGTAAGAAGCAGAGTTGTAGTCTACAGCAGAAGCAGAGTATGTTGCAGCTTTCATGAATTGCACTCAGACAATTTGGATGAAGCATGTATTAAATGGCTTCAAAGTTCATGTATCTGAACTAGTAAGTATATTTTGTGACAATACTAGTACAATTAACATCTCCAAGAATCCGATTTTACATTCTAGAACCAAGCACTTTGAACTTAAGTATCATTTCTTGAGGGAAAAGGTTCAGAACAAAGAGATTGCACTAGAACATGTTTCCTGTAAGAAGCAGTTAGCAGACATATTCACCAAGCCTCTCCCAAAGGCTACATTTACATACTTAAGAGGTTAATTAGGGGTGTTGCCCCTTCAGGAGGTAAACTAAAGGCATATGCTCCACATCAGTCAGGTATTGCATAGTCAATTTTATTTGGATTGATGTGTTGAAGGATTCTACTCCTCAGGGGGAGTAACATAATGGAACAGGGAAGCTTGTGCCTCCACTTTGGCATTGTTGTCAAAGGGGGAGAAGATGTGAAGCAGAGAAGATATCTGCAGAAATTGGGGGAGAAGATGTGAAGCGGATAGATATCTTTGTATATTGCCATCAATACCAAAGGGGGAGATTGTTGGCATTATGTGAACCGGTATGAGGACATAATGACATTGTGTGTTGTCATTGATGTCAATATGATGAAGAGAAGAGAACCGGTATAACACTGTGAACCGGCATTTGTGCCAAAGTGAAGCGGTGTGTTTGTTCAAGGTGAACCGGCATATGGTTATGGGAACCGGCACATGGAAGCTTCGTATGACTACCGGTTGGTAGTCTCAACTTCAGGGTTTCCGGTTTAAGTGCTTCAAGCCTATGTGGCTCAACCGGTGACTTTGTGAGATGAATTAGCATTGTAACGAAGAACAGATCGTGTTGCCATGTCATCCTTGTGCGCGTGAAGGATCTTGCATGAAGGAGATTGTTCCCATCTACCTCAAGAATGTGTGAAGCCTGTAAATGGTGATAACGCGTGATGGGTTATCAGCCGCCATGAAATTGGTGGAAAACGAACGATGGAGAACGTCTTGAGATTGGATCAAGACTGTTTCATTTAATGCAATGTGCTCAATGGTCAGGATTGAACCGTTTGAATTCCTTAACCTAATAGGTTTAGGGTTTAAGGTTTATGCTACCGACCTATCTGTTTTTCTATAAGGTCGATGTTGTGTTTCTTTATGCAAAAGTTGTGTGTGTGTATCCAAGAGAAGAGATACGTGATTCTTGCCAAACCAAAGGAGAGAAGTGATACCTGCAAAGTGTAAGTGCAGAAGGTGAAGAGGAGCTAAAGCAAATTTGCATTGGCATTGAGTGTTGTTACCAGATCATCGTAATACCTGTTGATCTCTAACCACCTCAACAGTTTGAAAATCCCTTAATAGGGTAGCTTTAACCGGCTTGCTGTAAATCCTTTAACAGTGACTCAAAACCATTGAGTTCTTGAAATCCTCTAACAAGGTAACCTTTAACAGGGTTTAACCCTTAACTGGGCATTCTAGCCATCCCTTAACCGGGTGATCCCTAACAAGATCGGTTCCTAACAGAACCTATTGTATCAGTCTTTAACTAGACGAGGCTCCTAACAGAGCGGACTTCTAAAGAGTTCAAAAACAAGCTTGTGGGTATTCATCCCCCACCGTGGTTTTTTCCAGTTGGGTTTCCACGTGAAAAATATGTGTGTCATATGTGATGTCTTCTTCATGTGATGCTATGTTGTTTTCTATCAAGCGGTGAATCATGTTGATCTAGCTGTTATATGTATATCTTTGATGGTAGATTACTCGTTCATGCACTAGGGTGAAATGGAAATGAAGTCTTAGATTGTATGAGAAGATAAGTGTCAACCAGTTTATGCCTGTCTCAGTTATTCTGGGTTTTGCCGGTTGTACTCTGTTTAAAGACCGTTGTTACTATTTGTTTGTCAATGCACAGTGTCTGCTGACAAACCAATTTAAGATTGTGTTTTTGTCTGTACTGATTCACCCCCCCCCCTCTCAGTATCGGTTTGGTACTATTCGTTCATCATTGAGTTATTAATTGGTATCAGAGCATCCTCTGGGTCCTCTGTGTTATAAGCTTAACCGCTCGAGGTAAAGATCCCAGTCTAATAATGAAGAGGGAATGTCCAAAGTTTAACAGAGAAAATTTTAGTATATGGAAAGACAGAATGAAGATATACATCAGAAGCATGGGTGCTCAACACTGGAGCTATGTTGAGAATGCCTATGTTGCTCCTACTGGTACTCTCACCGATGACCAAAAGAGAGAGATGCAGGAGAATGGGCAAGTCATGGAAGCCCTAATTAGTAGTTTATCTGGCATTGAGTTTATTGATGTCCAAGATAAGGTAAATCCCAAAGAGGTATGGGATACTCTTGAAAATATCTATGGCGGTGATGAGCATGTAAAACAAGCTAAGGAAGAAAGCCTTAGAGGGAAGTTTGAAGACATGTGGATGGTTGAAGGTGAGACCATTCAACAGTATGGAATAAGAAACAAAACCGTTGTTGGAGATATCAAGAGTGCAGGTGGTAAAATGGAAGATTCCACTGTGGTAAGCAAAGTCCTGAGATCCTTATTCTCAGTTATTCTGGGTTTTGCCGGCTGTACTCTATTTAAAGACCGGTGTTACTATTTGTCTGTCAATGCACAGTGTCTACTGACAAACCGGTTTAAGATTGTGTTTTTGTCTGTACTGATTCACCCCCCCCCCCCCTCTCAGTACCAGTTTGGTACTATCCGTTCATCATTGAGTTATCAATCACAAGTTCAATTTTAATTTTAAAAACTAGGGTTTTTAATGAATTAACCACTAAGTTTGCAGAAAGTTGAAACTTGTAAATAAAAAATATGCAATGTTGTTCAAAGGAAAGCATGCAAGATGTCGGGTTCACCAAAATGTAATGGTGGGAAAATGGTGAATGATAGATCAAGAAGGAAACTACCATTTCCCTCAAAGAGAGATGAGAGCTTCGCTATCGATTACCATTCAAGCACTTTTCACCATGGTACATTAGAAAGAGGATAGGATAATTCACTAGATTCAATCTCTCCACATAAAGATGGTAGATTGAATTCTGAATGAATTGGGAATTCTAAGTTGATCCCCTCTTCCTTGTTTGAAAAAGGAAAGGAATTGATTGAATTATGTAGTGCAAAAGTGACAAAGAACTAAGTATAACTTGAAATCGGAATATGGGATGAAGTTGTGCACTTGGATCTGGCAGTAAAATGTCGAGGCAAAGTTTCCCTGCGAATTTGAGGAAAAGTTCCCCGAACCATGACGGGAATGTACACGGTCCTCCAAAAAATCCGTGAAACGAAAAGAGTTTTTCCATCTCTACAAATGAAGCCTGAATCCGAAAGTACAGCTGCGCACCTGCAACCTACACAGAGAAAAGAGAGGAAAATGGGTTGGGATTGGGGGTTTGCCTTTAGGTCAAACCCCTGTTTTGGAATTAACCAAGTAATGAAAGAAAGTACTTGCAAGTAGCTGTAAATGAAAGACTAAATTGTAAATCATCTCAAGGGAGGTTGTAGTAACAATGTTGATAGAAGTTCTTGTGTGGAATTGAATGTTAAAATCAATCTCCTCTTCAATGGTTGAATCCTTGACTTGAATGCAACACCTAGCCTTGAAGGGAGACTTGAGAATGCTCAATGCTGGAAAAGAATGCTTGATCACTTAAATCTCTCCAACTTCAACTTATCCAACTTATCGAATTTTCCACTTGTGCAAATGAGAGGACGAATGCCCCTTAAATACATGTTAGTAGATTTGAATTTCATCACGGGCCGACATCGAGGGAGTTTCCTGCTCGAGGCACAACCAACAATGCAACCCTAGGAAGGGTCCTGCCCCAAAATAGGGTGGGGACAGGGGTGCCACGCCCCTGTCCAAGGGGGGACAAGGGCACCACGCCCCTATCCTACCCTTCTCCAGGGTAGTGTGGACGGGGTGATGCAGAGGCCAAGAAAGAAGCTGCTTTTGCAAGTTGAGCAATCTTTGGTCTTAGATCAGGCTAGAGGATTCGATCTCGCATGTGTGAGGACCCTAATGCAGTCAAAAATTGCTAGGGTCACAATTTTATGACACTACATGATGATGGAAATCTAGTATGTTGTAGAAATGGTCAAGAAGTGCAAGAATAACCAATAAAATACTTTTTTAATGCAAGAAGGAAACCAGAGAGAAAGAAATGAAGCCAAAAAGGTAAAAATTACTAATAAGCGGTTGTCCAAATGTCTGTGTGAGCACAAAGGGGTGGTACACTGCCAAAATCAAAAAATGTAACATCCCAACTACCACCTTCAATCGCAAATACTCGTAGGATGAATGTGTGGTGTGCATGCAAGTGCAATTTGGACCTAACGATTGGGGAATGGGCAGGACAAGTGGCAAGGATGCTTGATAGATAAAGGATTAAGGTCTACATTAGATATTGTCTTTAATTTAATTAATGAGAAACTCATGTAGCGTAAAATTGCATAAGATGCAATTTACAATATTATATTTTGCCCCCACTTCAGTGAAAATACTTGGTCATAGAGAAAGGCGAGCTAAAGTAGAGAGAAAGAGTTAAAAGTATTTTACCCTGGATATGAAGGGGAAGCAAAGTCTTCTATTAGTGAGTTCAATACTTACGATCCTTTATAATATTTTAGCTAGTTGGCATTAAATTTCTCTACATTCTAGAATAGTTGAAGATGGCTTTCTAAGAGATGGAACCAAAAGTTCCATTGTAGCTATTTCTTGGATTGTACTTGAATTAAAGGATAGAATTTAATACAAAAATGGTTTGTATTATTTTATAATCTTCTTCTTGCATATGGTGTAATGCCTAAAACTTAAATCTTTGTTTATTGATTGCTTAATAAATATATTTGTTTAATGGAATTTGTAAATTTGTTTATAATTTAGGTTTGGAATACAGTATTGGAAATGATTTGCATTTTATTATTGAAGTTGTTTGAATCTAGCAATAATAGCATGAGAGATTGTGATTAAAACTAATCTAAATGCTACAATAAGTGGATTTCTTAAATTGTTAATTGAATAGAGATTTGAGCAAAGAATGTACATCCTTCTCTTCAATTTATTTCTTTATCTTTGAAAAGAGTAGGATTTAGATTACAATATGTAGAGTCAAAAATTGCACCCCCTTGCAATCACACTACAAAACACCTCTCCTTTAGCTTGAGATTGCAAACACTTAAATTTGACTAATCAATTTAATCAAATTTAATTCCCTTAGTCATTGACATCAATTAAATAATCCATATTGTTTAATTATGTGTAACATCCTATCCTATATGGCTAAATTAATTTAATTAATAAGGCCATCTCCAATTAATTGATTAAATATTTTAATTAATTGATTCCCCTTTTCCATCTCCTTATTTTAATTTTATTTAATTCAAATATTCCATTTGATTCACATGCCTCCTAACTTTAGCCCCTCTTCTAACCTAACCATTGGGTTCTAACCAACCCTATCTTTTGCAACCTCCCCCCTCACATATGTGTGCATATTCCTAATTACCTAAATATTAGGAAATTGAAACCAATTTTGGATGGCCTTCTCCCAAAATGGACATGTGTCCTTGAGGACACATGTCATGCCCCTTCTTGACATTTGTCCCTCTTGGGGACACTTGTCCTCCCTTGTTGAGCCAAGTGTGGAATCCCATTCCACATGGCACCCTTTGGATTGCCACTTGTCCTCCTTGAGGAAAAGTGTTGCATTTTCAGGGCCCTTCATCTCCCTTCCTTTCCTATTTAAATATTCCCTTTTCTAAGCCATTCATCCACTTCATGCACCCATAATTCCATAATGCCAAATTTCATCCATGCTATTGCAACCATACCCTCATAATGCACAAATCCCATCCAACCATTTCATCCATCTTTTCATGCTTTTGAACCCCATTTGCTCAATCATGCCAATTTTCATACTCACATCCCATCATCCCACACTCATATCTTGAATCCATCTTGCATAATCCCACATATGGAACAGAATTGAGCATTCACGACATCATCAAGCACACATCTAACCGGAGAACAATCAAATCAAAGGGACATTGGTTTGCATTTATTTAGTATTATTTGATGTTTCCAATTTCCTTTTCTAACAGCATTCTCGATCTTGAGGTGTTTGAATGAATTTTGTGTTAGCTTAGATTGTTTAATTTAGATTTTCAATCATTCGTATTTGCTCACACTTTCATACACACACAAATAATAAAATGTTTTAATTGTAAAGTGTTGATATCAAAATATCCTTTTGCTAGCAAAATTATCTTGATCCTCATCTTTTGAGTCTAATTTTCCCAGACAATTGCACCACGTGCAAACATCTACGTGATGAGCTAGTGTCCCATGAAAATTCACAATTCAAATGTTTGTTGAAGTGTTACACTCTCAAGAACCTTCTAAGTGTAATGCTCCTAAGTAACTATCACACCTAACAGAAATTATACGACCTTTCTATTTTGAAAAAAAAAAAAGATTTTTACATTGGCAATATGGGTTACTCACACATACACACACTCCCTCTAGCTTTGGCTATGGAGCTCACTTACAGCCTTTATGTTTGAACTATACAACATCCTTCTAGCTCTTTGCATGTTATTATTTCATAGTTAAATCATGAAGAACAACTCTATTACAAATTTTATATCCATTTTGGAGGCCTTTGGTAGCTTCCAAGTGATCTTTCTACAATCAGTTGTCTTCTCAATGTGAATATATTTTATTTGCACTAGCAATTGAAATTTTTTATATTATCATAGTACACGATCTATCTTTTTTATCTCTGGCGTAGACACTTAAGAATGACTATTGCATAGTCTAATCATTTCTCGTCATTTATTCGTTTTAAATTAATTAGATGATTTTTAATCAAGCTAACATCATTTCTCCATTCATCAAATTCAAATTCTCCCTCCATTTCCACTTTAATTAAATAATTTTTCATTATTTATTTTATTTCACTAATTATTTATTTTTATGTGCACATGAATTAAATAATTTATTTATTTATTATTCTCAAGCATTTCCACCTCACCACTTAACTATCTTTCACTTCCAATCTTCTATCTAAACTCATGAGTCCACTCATAGTCAGCTACTTATCTGATTAATCAAATCCACTTCACTTCTTCATACAGGCAATTCACTGAATCATGCAATTAGTTAATTCCTTAATTCTCTTAATTTGTCATTCTCATCAATTATCAACCATTGATCTTCCAATTAGTCTCAATTGATCTCACTGTTGATCATTGTTTGGAAAAATCTACAAATGCAACCTTCATCCATGTCATTCTCTAACCATATCTTTAAGCTTTTGCACTACCATATTGTTACTTGGGCTTGTGTGAAACTTGAGAGCAACAACACTATCGCCATTCAAATAGAGCTTAAGAAGACAATGGAGATGAGCAAGGTGTTTGCATGAAGGTAACATTGTTGTTTGATTCATTGGTTTATGCATTCATTTTTATCTTCATTGGTAGATTGGAATTAGTTGTGAATTCAGTAAGTTTTTTGGTTAACCTATTCACTACTCAGATTTGTAATTTGCACACTAATCTATACATCTAATATCACATTTTGCTTTAATCAATATTTCTATCATACATTTATTTTATCAAGATCCACCTTGGTTGTCAATGGTTGTGAAAATAGCCAACCCAACATTTTCATTTTTCTCTCCATGTGCAGGATATTCAAAATTGGAAGTATGAGGAGTCCTTGGTGATATAATTTCCTCTTCCTCGATATTTCATTTAATCATTAAAATTTAATCTATTTTAGCAAGCTTTCTTGTATTTTATTATTCATTTACTATCCATATGCAATGGGCCTATGATGTTATTTCCATTTGTGTAGGTACAAACTTTGAGGTATTCTGAAATCTTCACTTTTCATCCATACGAGATGACAATGTACCACAAGGATGTCTATACTACACGCTGGTGTCCCTAGTCGAGGTCTTGGAAAAGTCACAAAATTATCTCTAGTATATCTACTTTCTATGTTTGCAAGTTTTAAATTGTAATTAACAATACATAAATATATATTTTCACCAATTCTTTATAACTAGGTGTTTGTATTGAAATTTGATTTTGTTTTCTAGTTATAAATCATTATAAAAAGATTGATCAGATATGTTTACAAACATCTAATTCATCCTAATGTTAATATATGATTTCAATTCTTAAAGACGATATTATCCTTTATAAGAATCAAATTAGTGTTTTACATAATTCAATCTAGTTTGTGCAAGAAACCACATTGCCCCTTGCATAAATAATCCACATTGACCACTCAACCAAACAACACAATTGTGACCAAACCCCCAAGACCTTAGATAGTGATTGATTCAAACTCAATTTCTTTTTAAGGAGAGATCAAACGAATTTTACCCTACCTATGTGCATGTGTCAATTTTGCCATCAACAAGTTTGAGGCCAATTAGAGCGAGGTCTAGTACTGTTCAAGTGGGACCCCAAGGGTCTTAGCTTTATCTTTTGATTGTAGTTGTTTTGGGCAATTTGGTTGGAATTGCACCACTCTTTTTAGTCTTGTTGAGGAGTTTGGTTTCCCATTGCTCATGGTACATGTTTTGTCTATCTTTTGGCTATGTTGTTGTACAAGGGTTCGGGCCCTTTCAACCCAACTTATTGATATCATGTAATACTATATTGCAATATCAATTGTAATTGAATAAATATATTAACCCAACTTAGACTTGTTTTTATAGTCTGAAGCATGCAATATCAATTGTAATTGAATAAATATATTAACAATAGTGCTATGAATCAAGGTGTTTCAACCTTTGCAGGTAGTTGATTTAAATTATTTATTACTCGACATTTTCCTATAATTGTTTTGCATATTTTTTATTGTATTTTAATCAATATTCATGCTCCACTACAAATGAGGCATTGGAATTTGGTGTGACATTTGATGTCATTTGTCCATACTTTATTACATGAGTTGTAAGTCATCATAAGGTGCCCATGTCTAGTGGTTAAACTATAAAATATAGGTGATTTATTGATTTAGTATGTTTAACAAGTTGCAAGGAAACTTAAGGGTGACATCAAAAATTATTATTAAGATAGGTGTCTCAAACATCCTCCTAATGTTAAAAAAAATTATAGCTTTTTGTTATAAATCAAACGAACTCAATTTCTAGACTAAGGAATTGATTTTTTACCATAATAAATATTTTGGGTTGTTCAACACCACCTTCAAGAGTGCATGTTGCCTAGGACTCTTCAATCTATACACTTTTTTTTTAAAGGCGCTATCAACTTTCTAGATCAATAGTTATGGCCTTTGAAAGTTGGTATTTTTTAATAGGAAATGTAAAATGGTGTTAGCACATTAAATAGTTGTAATGAAGAGTTACACTTGTTGACCAACCTTTGATGTATATCGTAACACATCATAAGGCATCTTTGGCTAGAAATGATGGAACCAAAGTGGAACTCTCGATTTGGTGAGTGGAATATAATGAGATTATAATAGGTGGAAGGAATATGTTACTTTTAGCTAGAGGACTCATCTTGAAATTTGTGAGTTAGATTTTTAAGCTAAGGATTTGACCACCACTTTTGGGTGGTTTTAACTCATGGTTTTCTAATCACTATATGATGTTTTTTAAGAATTTTATTTCATATATAATGGGTGTTTGAGATGGAGGTTAAGTGAGAATTTTTGTAGATATTTTTAAGTTGTCATAATGCTTTCAAATCTCTAATTGGTGATACTCCTACGAGGACTTGCTTTGCACTTGTATTGTAACTATGTTGTTTACTAAATAATATATTGGGCTATTTTGGAGTGTGCATTTTTCTCTTGAAAGGATTTTTCCCACATACACTTATGTTATTCTATATTGTCCAATTTTATGTTTTTATGTGTTTCTTATTTCTATAGTTGTTAAAATATTGAAATTTACACAGCACTCTCCTTAGAATTTGTGTAGAAAGTGTTTATGCCTAGCTAACTTCCTTTTATTAGGTAGCAGAGTTCAATCACCTCATATCCTAGGTGTTGGGTAGAGTTTTTTGTACTAAAATTCATTAGTGTTGAAGCTTCAGCAAAGAGTGTTTTCAAAAAACAAATAAAAGGGGATGTTGCCACATTATTCTCTAGACATATATTTTTATGTGATCTACAAGTACGAAGGAAACACATCCACACAACGGCCTCATGTTTTAATGGCACTTTATGAAAATGCCCAAAGTTTCTTTATAATAGCTAGCAAATCTATAACTAAAAAGGTCAAACATGCATTTATAATGAATTCATTGCAAGAACAGTTCAATAAAACTCACTCATGGAATTGATATATTCACAATTGTTATCCAATATACCAACATGCTACAATCTATTAAAAAGAAAAGAAAATCTTGTATGTGGTAGTAAATCTCACATTGCTTATCCCACAATAATTGCATTCCTTGAGGCTACATCTTCCTTAGTTTAATGTACTATCAATAGCAAGTGTTCCTACAATCATTGATCAATGATATTGTCCTTATAGACCCTAACATGCATAGGATACATTGGCCAGAGTTAAGTACCTAGTCATACCCTTCATTAAGAGTATTTACATGCTTGCAACATAGATTGCAACCAACACACATACTGGCTACATGTTTATTTTCTATGTGACTTTCATTAGAATCTACAAAAAGCAAATTTTAGTTCAGCACGTGTCTATCCCAATAAGTGCACACAAAGCTTTAGATTATGCCTGAAACTATCATAGTTCAATCCGATGCAGTAGTCAAACACAACAATGTAGCTGACATGCATTGCAAATAGAAAGAATTCCACAATCTGTGCCCCAATTATACTTGAGGGCAAAATTTACAATCTTAGAAAGATAATTTGCATGTGAAATTCAAATAAGTTAATATATTATACAATCTTGAAAAGGTCTCTAGTATATGGAATTCAAAATAGCAAAAATCTTATATACTAGATCCAATCAAGGTGCAACCTACAGTTCAAATCCAAAATCCAAATGAACATTTTTTTTTTCCAAATGAAAGTTCATGAATGCAATCATTGACTTCAAGTGGAATATAACAATGCCCTAGCAAGAATTATAAAATTCATTATAAGAAGTCTTAATAAATGTAACATAAAAAATTGTGCTATGAGAACAACTTGTATATATAGAATCTAGATAAGTGATTCCATATGCAACTAACCACTAAAAGGCAAACCTCCTGAAAACAATCAACTGTTGCCTGATTGCATCAACCCTTTAGATCCCTACAACTTGATTTTAACCAATATCCAATCTCTGTTCACACAAAAATGTACCTCATATTTAGTGCTCACATCCAACAAACTAACTTTAACAGCTTAAAGCAAAACAACTAGCCCAAATAAATTCAGACAAACAGAGATGATGACACCTATAACAGAATTTCAATGTATATATATTTTTAAAACCTAGCTAATGATGGACACGAAATTCAATAAATAGAAAAACTGCTGACAGGCATCCATCCTGATTCCAATACAATTATTATAATACTTGCACAAGTAACACTAAAAATTAAAAATATGAACAAGTGATATAACAACTTTAAAGAGATCATAGATTTTACTTGTTTCTACATTCCCATTGTAGAAAAACAACTCAAATCCTCAACTCCAATTGAAGGCAATCATTGCTGAATTTGCCAAAAAATCTGCTTGTTTAAAAAGCCTTGCAGATGTATAAAGTAAACGCAATTGACGGATGTATGCCCAATCTCTATTGTGCAAAAATAACTCTAATCCTCAATTCCAACAAGGCTATCATTGCTGAAGTCACAAAAAAATGTGCTTGTTTAAAAAGCCTTGCAGATTTATAAAGTGAGGGAAATTGATGGATGTATACCCAAACTCTATACACTTCTCTAGCACCCTCCCTGCACGTTTCAAGATGGTAAACTTGGAACTGAGTATGGAGTTTCACCAAAATAACTGAAGGTGGAGTTTCTATGTGCCAAATCTTAACAAAATGTCTCAATGAAATATCATCTCATGAAATGTGATGGTTGAAGAATAATGTCCAAAATTATCTTGTTGAATGTGCCTCTCGAGATTTTAAGCAAAGGCACATTTATTTGAGAAAATTTAGATGAATGCACTTTGGAGGATATTTCTCATTTAAGTGTGGTCTCTTGGACTACAACCTCTGTTAGATACATATTATTATATCTTCATATAAGATTCATATATATTCTTACATGGTGACTGAAACATGCATGCTTCCTCTAGACAGAGCACCAGACCCCAAGGCAATGCCTCTACTATTGGTATGTGATGACTGATCATGCTGCTGGGCTCAAATTTTGGTGACTTTGTCAGCTACAAATCATTAACGGGGAGTGCAAGGGGCAGAGCCCCTCTTGTGGGGCCCGAGGGCGGAGCCCATAGGGGTTTGTGGGCAATGCCCCTAGTGGGGGCTGCTAGGGGAGCGCCCCCAACCGGGGGTTTCGAGGGCAGTGCCCCAGAAGCAAAAACTGCCCATTATTTAATAAAGGTGCTGGCTATTATTTTGGCATGTAAATTGACCTTTGTAAACCATCAAAAGGCTTGATAAATAAGTGGTTGCATAATGTAAAATATCATAATATTGTAATTTGCTCTTCGTTGGATAATAGAAAACAAGTAGACTGTTTCTCTAGTGGATGTAGCCCATATTAGGTGAACCACGCTAAATCTTTGTGTTATTGTGATTTGATTTTTGCCTCTTATTCTGCATTATATTTAATATTGTTTAGTGCTCTAATCTGCCTTAAACCCTAACATCTACTCCATGCAATCCTAGCAACTAGAGATAAAATGTGGAATTAAAGAGCTGATTCAACTACAGAGAAAATAGCCCTTGGAGATTTAGTAGAGAACATTTTAATAAGATAATAACATTGGAAATGAATTCAATGCTTTCCTACACAAAGCAACTATAGAAGTTAAGTTCATAGCCGAAAAGGTAAAGAAATTGACACTTAATCTTCATAGGCGTGAACATGCAAGATTGAAATACTTAATTTAACAAATGAAATATAAGGAAGAATTTGCTGAGGTTGCATCCAAAACAACTATATATTTGCCTTCAGAATCTATTTGGATGTAAGAATACATAGATACAACAAAAATGTTGGAGAACTTCTGAATATGACAGATTGATCTTCAATAGAAAACAATTAATCTAAAAATAGTAAAGATTTTAACTTCATTATCCTATGCTGATGCCTCAACTCAATTGCCTTATTGTTTAAAATCAAAAATATACAGACAACATAATGTTTCCTTACATTATCACAAATAACAGCATTACGTTATGAGGGTGAATCTAATGACAACGTTAGTTTAAGAGGATGAAGCTAAGTAAAATCAACAAATTGGAGGGACTTGATCTTGATATGGAGGTTTCTATAACAAGGTAGTACTTTTTATACGGGGTGTTTTATAGGGTGGACCTTAAATATGGAAAAAAAAGAGTATATTGAAAAAAATACAATAATCGCTAAAAAATAATATCTTACAATAATTAAAAATCATATGCATAGATGGTTCTAAGATATAATCAAAATTATTATCATGAAAGGCAAATGAGATTGGGTTATGATTAATTATTTTTCACTATCACTGTGAGTCGTGACTACTCTAATGTGGAAGCTTTCCGAAAGCATGCTAGTTGTTTGACAAACTGCTGCACCAAAATGTGGTTCTCACGAAATACAATGGTTGTGCAATGTGCCTAAAGTAGAGTTGTTAAAAGGTCAATAAAGACTTTTAAGCAAACGTGTTTCATAAAGATGGTACTGTAGATGACTGCATTTCAGAGGAATGCCTGGTTAAAATGTAGTCTCTTCAACAGCAACCTTTGATAGACTTTTTAAAGCACATGCACAAAGGCAAGCAAATTGTTTGACAAAAATGAAAAATGTCTCAGCAAGATGTTGCTTTTTGAACTGCAGCCATTACTGGTTGTGCACATAATGGACCTGATAATTAATCTTTGACACATTGTAAGCAATTGCACTTAATAGGTATAAAGCTAGACTTGTCAATTCATAAATGTTGTAGATGTGCCCAAAATGGGCTTGTTGAAAGGGCCTTGGAGATTTTCAAGCAAATGCATCTCACAGAAGACAGATGTATTCATGGAGTAACCCTAGCTGACTGCATTTCAGAGGAATGCCTCATTAAAATGTAGTCTGTTCAACTGTAACCTTTGTTAGATTTTTTGAGGTATATGTTCGAAGGCTGTTAGAAGAAAAGTGTATTGGTGAAAACTAATGCTGGTTATACAAAATATGGATTTGTAGGTTAAACTTTGAAGGAATTTAAGAAGATGCACTTGAAAGATATATAGCTAAACTTGACAACCTTTTCCTGTACCTGTACCAAACTTGGACTATGGAACAGGCTAGGCTTTAGTTCAAAGCACAAAAGTTTGCATAAAATGACAATTGGACAAGTGAACCCCCAATGATATTCAAGTATTGAGGCCACCTACCCCTTATAATAGATTTCATATAACTTTAGAATAATACAATCTGTGGTTCAAAATGAATAAATTCCCCTAGACGAGGCTACCTGCCAAGGTACATGAAATTAATATATAGTGGATGAAGAAAATGAAAAACAAGAAGGAAATAACGATTAGAAGGAATGCAAAAAAGTAAAAACCTTTACTTTGCTCCCTAGTGCTCCTTGCTGAACGGAAGAGGAATGTGCCCATAGTGTTGAGAGATCTCCAAGAGCTCTATCAACCCTCTTATGTGTTCTTAGATGGTGTTGATGAATGATGAAGAAATGTAGGTTGCTTGGAGAACCAACAATGTAACTTTGTGATAAGAGTTCTTGACTAAATGGATAGCATGAAGATAGTATATGAAAAGACGATGAAAATGGCTTTGAAAGGGTTGGATTTATAAATTTGAGGATGAGTTGATCAACGGATTAGATTTGATTTGAAGATCAATAATAAAAGATTCATGAAAGGATTGGAGAGAGGAGAGGATGCCAAGTGTCATCACTAGACTGATGCCCTTGAGGATGGAAAGAATCAAGGTAAAATCAAGGGCTAGGATTGGCTTGACTCCAATGGTTGAAGATGAGTCCTTTCACACATATGGGAGAGGATGCATGGGGAAAACGGATGGAGACAAGTGTCCTCGGATATGTTAGGACACATGGAGATATGGGAATAGAGACATGTGACTTCTCAGTGTGAGTCACATGAGCTAAATATACATTTGGGATTTTCTTGATCGAATGGATGGCCATGATCATATTTTAGTTTTTTAGGAAAGTGTGATTAATTAAATTAACCACACTTGGGCATGTGCAAGGGATTAATTAGCTAATTAATTTGGTTTAATTAACTGATATGATATAACATGGAAAGGGAGAAATTAAATAAATACTTAATTCTTGTGCAATAGGAATGCAAAGGTTTGGACTTAATTTAAATAAATGTAAGTGAGGAATGATGACAAAGGATGAATCAATATTTATTTAATTAAAGGTCAGAATAAGATAAAGTCTAATGTTGTTGAGTGTAGTCAATTTTGGGTGTCTAAAATGAACATGAGAGCTTCAAAAGAAATTAAAAATTAAAAAAAGACATGGTTCTTGCAGCCTTGCCATATGTGCATTCAAATATTTCTTGGACACTAAGATAACAGAGATTTGTTTTCTAAGTATGTACAATGGACTCATCATGGATTGGAGAAAGCAAGAAGCACTCACCCAATTTATGGTGTACAGAGTACACACAATATAGTCCCCAAGCACACCGCAAATAAATATATCATAATAAACCAGGACTGCAAGTGTGTTGAATGGGGTCTTATCATTTGTCGGTGTGTCCTTTTGGTTCTATTGAGATATATAAATAGCAATATCGCATCAATTCTATTGAGCAAAACTACAAAATGTGAACTTCAAGTACTAGCGGAAGATGAACAATACGTGTAAAAGATTAATACCTGCAAAACACATGTAGTTCTCATCCAATGAGATTTCTGCTATTCTCCACTTCATTCATGGCACCTAAGTCACAAACATAAAACATCAGAATCACATTTTCATAAACATAATTACCAGGTTCAAAAATTCATTTTGTTTGGGAGATCAAAAATGTTTGTGGTTAAATTTATATAGGAATTGAAAAACATGGATCAATTCAGACAAATTCAGATGATCTAAATTTTTTGCGTCTGGTTGGATTTTAACCAATTCCAACTGTGATACTGTGATTGGTAACAGTGATTGTAAATGAATAAGCATAAATACAACCAAGATTATGTTTTAAATATTCTATACTAGAAAGCTATGCACTCAAAAAGGAAAGTATGATGTTATGAAAACCTCACCCTAAAACTTTTACTTTTGACAATGCCTTCAAAATAATTTGTAGTCACCTCCTCCTATTTTGTATAGAATTGCATGATAAGTTGGAGGCTACTATGATAGGTTCAATTTGTATAAAAAGATAATCTGTAGAATAATAATTGAATGTAAAGAGCACAAACTTGGACTCAGGGATTACTCATCAAGCCAAAAATTTCTGACTTGGCAAAAACTCAGCAAAACTTGGCAACTTAAAAAACATTTAATTTTTTTGAAAATAATATAAATTTATGCAAATTTAAGCTACAAAATGTATCAAATGAGTTTGAAGGTGGGCAACACTCCCAAAAGGGTCGAGGGGCAATGCCCCTCATGAGGGTTGAGGAGCAGCACCCCCAATTGGGTAAGGGGCAGTGCCCCTTGTGGGGCTCTAGGGAGCCCTGCCACCAAGCCTAAATGAAGACCTTCAAAATCACATAGACCTTCATGGCACACACCAATTTCATAAATTTTAAAAAGGCAAAAAAAATGCTTATAAAGCCAAAAAACAAAGCTTTTGGAGTGTTAAACCCACATTTTTTTCTGTGTTTTGCTGGAACAACGAGTCAATTCGTGTTTCAAAAAATTGGCATTAAATTCTGGGAAGTTAAACCTGCAATTACTTGCCAGTATAAAAAAGTTGCCAAGTGTGCAATCCATGCTTAACATGTTGCCACTCTAGTCTATTGTACCAACAAAGTTGAAGCTCAACACCTTTAGTAATATCCAAAAGATCCATGTTAAGATAGCAATCAAAGACCGTATTTCCATCCTTTGTTTTTATTCTTTGCTCCCTTCCAATATACTAACTCTAAAAAGAAATACCCTATTTTGTACTTTAAGCGGCAAATTCTATTATAGTATGTTTGGGCTTCTCTATATCAATCATTTCACTCTCAAACAACACACTACAGTCTGATCCAATTCCAAAACTGATTTAAACACCCTTGTTTTAGGCCCCTCTCATCTCAACTTAAGTATGACCCATTTCTAACTATGGTAAAACGATCTTTGGATAAGGTTGACTTGCCATTTCACAGACAAAACAGATATTCCTCAAATTTTGTCCAGCATCAATGGATTGACTCTCAAACAACACTTCACAATCTGATCCAATTACAAAACTGGATGAAACACCCATATTTTGGTTTCCTCACATCTCACCTAATGTATGACCCATTTCAAACTTCGGTACTGTTAATACATAATAGCTTTGGTAAGATAAATGATTGAATGAGAGATAAATGAAGTCTCTCATTCAATCATTTATCATATCGTTAACTATGATAAAATCATCAAGCAATTATTCATCCTTGATAGCGATTCTATATTTGCATATGAGCAATGTATGGATAATCACATATTCATCTATCTAATGAATTTTGTATTTAGATGAATAACAACTAAACATAAATAATGATCACACTGATTAATACTACCAAATTGAATATATATTATATCGGGTTGCATGTTATATTATATCGGGTTGCATATAAAGTATACCGTAATATATATCGGGTAGCAATGAATTAATCACCGATAGTTATCGGTGTGTTAGTCTACACCGATAGTTATCGGTTGTCAAGGCTAACACACCGATAACTATCGGCTGTTAGCATTGACAGCCACCGATATACTTCGGTTGTGATCACCGAATTGCATTTACCGTAACATGCCTTTGTCAGTATAAACAAAAAGGTACGATCAAGTAATGTCTTGATCGATCATGACCGACCAAGGCATTGCTTGATCATGCCTCCTTTGTCATATACTTATAGTAAGTGGCATTCTTGAGATAGGACATAGAAAATATTAAATGCTCCTCTCATCTGCCACAAGCAAGAAGACAGTTAGACATATACAATAAGAACGTAATAATACATATCAGAAAATAGAAATATAACTTGCATATTGAATGTAAATTGAACATCTTTTACATGGTTTCAGAGCTATAGTTAAATCGAACCTGAGGCTGTTGAATTTTACGTAAAATTCAAATCAAGTATATATTCAACATCACAATTCTATCAATGGCCAGCACTATCAGATTTGAAGACAGGCTTGCAGGAGGTGACGACTTCTCCGCATGGAAATTTAGAATTCAAATGATACTAAAAGATAACAAAGTTGAATCATTTGTAAAGACTGAATCCAAAGAACCTGAGACTAAACCTGATCAAGCAATTTGGAGAGAAGGAAATGATAAGGCTATCAAAATAATAGTCGATGGGGTAAGAAACAATATTATGCCCATTATAAAGAAACACGAAACAACTTTCAACATGTTCAAAGCACTTGAAGACGCTTTTGAGATATCCAATGCCAGTAGAACCTTGGCTCTAAAAAGAGAGATAAATCATATAACCATGATGAAAGGAGAATCAGTCAACGCCTACTTCATGCGGATATCGAACTAGCAACCCTTGGATATGAGATCCAAAGCAAAGAATTAACCCTCGTTGCTTTAGATGGGTTGCCTAGTATCTGGTAAACGTTCGTCCTAGGCATCAGTGCAAGGGACAACTTTCCAAAATTCGATAGACTAAAGGCTGACTATCTCCAAGAGGAATCAAGGCAAAATAAGAAAGGAATCAAACAAAAGAATATAGATGAAGTTCTTCAAGTTCTAACTACGAACTCAGATAGAAAGGGTAAGATGAAGCAATTCAGGAAGAGAAAGAGTCGCCATGGCAAGAACTCTTTCAAAAAGGATCTCTCTCAAATTCAGTGTTACAGATGTGACAAATTTGAGCACTATGTTGCCAAATGTCCAGAAAGAGCTAAAAAAGCCACATTTGCCAAATCAGGAAAATCGAAAAGGGAAGAGGACTTCGAGAAGTATGTGCTCTATTCAGCACTCACACATCAAACATCAAACAAAGTGAATTCTTGGGTAATCGACAGTGGCTCATCCAGACACATCACAGGATTCAGAGAAGTACTAGACGTTATGAAAGAGGAAAATGATAGAGGTAACCATCGGAGATGACTCCACACACCCTGTCAAAGGAGTTGGAAACTGCACCATCAAACTGAAGTCAAGTGTATCATTACAACTTGAAGGAGTGCTATATGTTCCAGGCATTAAGAGGAATCTTGTCTCAATATCAGCACTGGAGGACAATGGATATAGAGTGACATTCATGGACAACAAAGTGTTGGCTTGGCCAAAGAACTCATCTATCAAGAAGGCTAGTACAATTGGTCAAAGACAAGGCTACCTATATGAACTACGTATAGAGCCCAATTCAGCCCTAATTCATGAAACTACAGATGCCAATGAAATCAGGCATAGAAGACTAGGCCACCTAAATTTTCGAGCATTATCATCAATGGGAGACCTTGTCACAGGTCTACCTAAGCTAAAGCAATATCATTCAGGGGCATGCACAGGATGTGCCCTAGGCAAAAATACTAAAGGTACTTTCCAGAGTAGTACTAGGAAAACAAGTAAAGTCTTAGAGTTAATCCATTCTGATGTATGTGGACCTATGTCTGTAAATTCATTGGGGGGATTTTTGTATTATGTGATATTTGTCGATGACTACTCTAGGAAAACCTGGATCCACTTTCTGAAATGCAAAGAATCAAAAGAGATCCTTAATAGGTTTAAAGAATTCAAATCATTAACATAAAACTACTCAGGAAACAAAATTAAAACACTTAGAACTAATAATAGGGGGGGAGTACACATCATAATTATTTAAAGAGTTTTGTAAAAATGCAGGGATTAAGAGGGAGTTAAAAATACCTTACAACCCCCAACAAAATGGGATAGCAGAAAGGAAAAATAGGACAATTGTTGAAGCTGCCAAAGCTATGATTCTTGATCAGAATCTAAATATCAATCTTTGGGCAGAAGCAACCAGCACTGCAGTATACATTCAAAACAGATGTCCTCACTCTCACCTTGAAGACAAGACCCCCGAAGAAGTCTTTACAAAATACAAGACCAGATATCTATTATGCAGTCAATGCTCTAAGTCAATTTATGTGTGAACCAAAGGAGATACACCTGGTTGCAGTGAAGCACATTATGAGGTACCTACAAGGTACTCTAAACCTTGGTCTCAAATACAAGAAGGTTGAGATAGACTTACATGGATTTACAGATTCAGATTGGGCTGGAAGTGTAACAGACAGGAAAAGCACTTCAAGGTGTTGTTTCAGTCTAGGTTCAGCTATGATATCTTGGATCAGCAGGAAGTAGTCTTTTGTAGCTCAAAGTTCCACCGAGGCAGAATACATTGCAGCTTCTATGGCTGCCCGAGAGGTAGTATGGTTCAGGAAGTTGCTTGTAGGACTGTTTGGAGAACCTATGAAACCCACTGTTATACACTGTGACAATCAGAGTTGCATAAAACTTTCAGTAAACCCAGTGTTTCATGACAGATCCCAACATATTAAGATTCCCTACCACTATGTGCAAGATATGGTAGATAGGAATGCAATCCAACTAGAATATGTTTGTACAGGAGATCAAACTGCAGACATTCTGAGCAAACCCCTTTCCAGAGTGAAGGTTGATCACTTCAGAAAAGGTTTAAGTATGATAGAAAGGTAAATTGCTTTGTAATCTATATTTGCATACCTATAAGATGTTTAATGTGTAAACCTCTTTGTCATGTTAGGACAATTTTTGGATTATATCCCCTGGGTTCACATCTAAGAGGTGACGATCTCTCAAGATAGTGAACACTTGTATGAGGACATTATAAGGTGACGATCTTATAATGTCCAAACCAGTTATCATGTTGGATCTCTAGTATGTCATGGATGTGCCATGATTGTGTTGTGATAAAACATTTGTATAGAGTGTTAGTGCACTTATCACAACTAGGATAAGGTGAGAAATTAAGCTTTCTCATATGATTATCCTTAAGTATTGCGTGTAGGCAATAGTGATATCACGTGCTTAGGTGATATCCTATCAATCGCAAGATTGATGTGATGAACTTCAGTATCACGTGTTTAGGTGATATTACATACCAAATGATTAGATGGTATGACTCTCATGAATGACTAAAATGATTACTATCAATTAAATTATGATGCTTGAATATATTGTCTACATTCATCTTACCTAGCTAAGAGGGAGTGTTAATACATAATAGCTTCGGTAAGATAAATGATTGAATGAGAGATAAATGAAGTCTCTCATTCAATCATTTATCATATCGTTAACTATGATAAAATCATCAAGCAATTATTCATCCTTGATAGCGATTCTATATTTGCATATGAGCAATCTATGGATAATCACATATTCATCTATCTAATGAATTTTGTATTTAGATGAATAACAAATAAACATAAATAATGATCACACCGATTAATATATACTGAATTGAATATATATTATATCAGGTTGCATGTTATATTATATCGGTTGCATATAAAGTATACCGTAATATATATCGGGTAGCAATGAATTAATCACCGATAGTTATCGGTGTGTTAGTCTACACCGATAGTTATCGGTTGTCAAGGCTAACACACTGATAACTATCGGCTGTTAGCATTGACAGCCACCGATATTCTATCGGTCATTAGCGTTGGGTTAAATACACCGATAAACTTCGGTTGTGATCACCGAATTGCATTTACCGTAACATGCCTTTGTTAGTATAAACAAAAAGGTACGATCAAGTAATGTCTTGATCGATCATGACCGATCAAGGCATTGCTTGATCATGCCTCCTTTGTCATATACTTAGTAAGTGGCATTCTTGAGATAGGACATAGAAAATATTAAATGCTCCTCTCATCTGCCACAAGCAAGAAGATAGTTAGACATATACAATAAGAACGTAATAATACATATCAGAAAATAGAAATATAACTTGCATATTGAATGTAAATTGAACATCTTTTACAGGTACAACTATCTTCGTCATTCAAAAAACTAAATATATCTTCCTCACATTTTGTTCTACATCAATGGATACGGGTTTTGACTTGGACTTGTACTATTGCACATGCACTTAAAATTTTTAGAATTGCTGCTCATGCAGTTCTTTGGATTACATAAGATTGTTAGTTCCCATTTGACCAAGTATCTGGTTGCCCCACAATGTTGAGTCTAGTTTGTCCGGCTCATTATGCTATCACTTCTGATTTCAGCTTCCTTTATGTGGACCAGTAGTAATGATCCCTTGCTTTCAGGCTCCTCTATTGAGGTGTGTTATATTGTTAAAGAATTTCCGTAGGCTCCTCTATCAAGGTGTGGTATATTGTCAAAAGAATTCCTCAGGCTTGTGTTTTGGATGACTTAGCTCTTAGACTGGGGATGAAACTATGATTACATGGTTAAGTGTAGAGCGCCTCATTAGTCCAAACAAATTCAAGTTAGAATAATTATATTCGAGGCAATCTCCATGACTGCAATGGCAATTTGTGGCAATAGTCCTTTCAAGTTGGACCCTATGCTTTTCTATCAAACACCTTATGCTGAGGCAGATAGGTGTGGTGATATTCAAATGCAAATTGATCTCTCCCACAAACACAGGAGATCTATGCAAAAGTGGAAAAATGTTCCAGATAAAAGATCTGTATTGAATCAAAGGATGGAAGAGGAGAAGAAAATTCTCCTCTTTCACAAGAGTAAATGAGAAGGGTATCCATATTGTCAATCGTATCCTCTATAACATCTATTAGAGCTATCAAGAACCTTTTGCTATGTTGATCATTAAGCCTAATCTGGAATATGTGGAAGGACGCATAAGATTGCATTTAGTTTGAAAATGCCCCAACTAGATGCAGGACAAGGTTTGAAATCATTTCTGAATAAGCAAGGAGTAAGTGTAAAGCCAAACTTAAATTCCTTTTACCAGCATCCTCATGGTACCTGCCAAAATGGGAGCTTGAGAACAGGGTATGGTGTTCACTGTTCTCTCAAACCAGATTATTCATTATTGTCAGATGTTGTAATTGTAACTTTTCAGATAGAATTGTTTGCAAAACATAGAGGCATATAGATGGCTCAGAAATTGCTTGTCAAAAATTTTCAACAAAAGTTATCATTGAATGTAATGACTGCAAGAAATGCAGAATAGAACCTTGTAGAGTGGTTCTATGGTTCCAATCGCATGTTGTGTCAGCAGACCATCTTTTGTTTTGAACAGAGTTGGGTGTTATAAGTTGAATTCTGATTTGTGAAAGCCAAACTCAACAATCTTTGGCAGCACAATTTCAATGCATGATTTAATTGAGCTATGAAACGGGGTATTCAATTAAAATAAACGAAAGAAATTTTTATGTCAGAAATTGTTATAACTACTCTTGAAAGCTAGGAACAAGATGGTGTTAATAAGATATGTGGCATGCCCCAAATTTCTCGGACAGTGAGCTCAAGCTGGAACTCTTCTACTTGTGCCTGTCAATTGCAAAAAATACAAAGGTATTCAGGTGCTCAATTGATTAAATGTTGATTCCTACTCATGCAATCGGATAAGGGAGAAAATAGGTATATTTAGATGCTGAACTAACTTAGACATTTAATGGCAGTATTCTCCCATCTGGTTCCAAAAATGATGCTCTAGATAAGGGGTACAGAGTTCCATAGTGATTCTGCTTAAAAAGAAAGAAAGAATGCATTTTTTTAAACGTTGCTGCTGTGACTATTCTAATTGATATGTATGCATTATTTGGAAGTAGAAAGTCGGCACCTAAATTAGGATTTCTCAGATTTTGTTTCTGTAAATACCCGAATAGTCTTGGGAATAGTCATGTGTGTAATTCATGGAAGCATACAGAAGACCCACAAAATATTTAACAATATGCCCTGGAAGCCGAATATGCTAAAAAGGGCTTATTTGCAAATGCTTCTAAGCATTTTACATATCCAATTGCCTGGAATCAAACTAATGAAAGACCCACAAAATGTTCAAAAATATGCCCTGGATGCCAAAGATGCGAAAAAGAACTCATTGCAAATGCTTCTAAGCATTTTATATATCCAATTGCCTGGAATCAAACTAATGAACATCTTTGCCAGGTTACTCCTTTCTTGTGCCATAATCGGAGCTCCTGGACCATTCTGACGATCCAATTGAAAAATAAATAAAATGTAAATGCTCAGCTGGTATTTTAAATAGGATTTACACCAAAAAATGGTTCATCACTGACCTGTTTGAGAATTCCTGGGAGCAAACATGACAATGCAGACCCCCACAACAGCAACAGCAGCACCCAAAATATCCCACCCATCAGGCTGCTGGGAATCAAATGCCCAACCCCACAACAGCGAAAGCGCAATAAAAAATCCGCCATATGCAGCATAAGTCCTACCAAAATCCTGGGTTTGTAAAGTGGGTAAAATGCCATAGAGTATAAGAATAAGAGAGCCTAAAATGAAAAAACCCCAGTGCCATCCTTCTTTACGCCATTTCCATACGAACCATCCTCCACCTATTTCACATATCCCAGCTAATACAAATAGGACTAGGGATGATAAAATACTTTGCCAAATGTAGCTGCTCATCTTTCACTGCTGAATAGATTGAACAGCTACAAAAATTTGAATGTGGGTTAAGGGTAATTCACTGCTATATGAACGAGCAGTTCGAGAAATTGTATATAGAGAGCAGTTGCAGAAATTTCAATACAGATTGTAGCACTTGGGAATTGTCTTTGCTAACAGTAGAATTCTCTGTGATTTCCTGCTGAACAAATGACAGCTTTAAATCATGAAAAATAAATGTTTTTTAAAAGGGACAAAACAGGAAGGTCAGTGGATTTGTAAAACTCACAGAAGCTGCAATAATTTCAAATCTGCTGCATCTCTTTTCGAAGGATGTAGTGTTCTGTTGAAAGTCTACTGAGTACTTGAGCTATAGAAATATATTTGAAGGCCAGTCGTAATCAAACCTGTAGGTTGACTTCAAATTTCTTACCATTCAAGTTGAAATTTAAAGCCTGTGTAGGGAGATTAATAGGTTGAAGGGAGAACCCTAAAAAAGATTCAACATGTTTTGGATTGAAAACAATCTCGGTACAGTTATTCTAGCTCAAGTTTCTCTGGGATCAAAGTCTGTTAATTATCTCTGGATAAAAATCCATTCAGTCCTTTGTAATATTCTAACATACAAAATTTTGTCCTTTTTAATATTCTATACAAGATAAATATATTATGGTGATGAGACTTCCAATATTTGTTAATTTTAACTTTTTGTCCTTTTAATATTCTATACAAGATAAATATATTATGGTGATGAGACTTCCAATATTTGTTAATTTTAACTTTTTTATTTTTTTTAATTTTCATGATGAAATATTAGTTAAGTCTATTTTTTGTGTTTTTTTTTAATGATTTTTGTTGTAGAGTCATCTATGGAGATCACATTTTCAAAAATCTTTCTTTCATTATTATCATTTGTTTTAATTAGAGAGTTCAAAAACAAGTTGTAGATGACTATGATTTCAACTTTATAAATTAAAAAACAATGAGTCAAATATGAGTTATAGACAATCATAATTCTTTTAGGTAAGTTTTTCTATCCTATATTAGTTTATTGTAGTTTATTGTCAAGATACTTTGATGAAATTATAAAGAAGTAGAGTTTAAATCATGTCAAAAAAATAATTCAAAAACAATTGTAGATGACTATGATCTCAACTTTCTAAATTAAAAAACAATGAGTCAAATATGAGTTGTAGACAATCATAATTCTTTTAGGTAAGTTTTTCTATCCTATATTAGTTTATTGTAAAGATACTTTGATGAAATTATAAAGAAGTAAAATCTAAATCCTCTTAAAAAAATATTTAATTTTATTAGTGAAATGGAGGAGGAGGAATGATATGGGGTTTGTTGTCATCTATTTTATTTTTATTGTGTTTTGTTTTAAATTTATAATAAAATGTTTTTATTATTTCATATTACAAAGGCAAAGGTTTACCCCATAGCTTCTATAAAATTGTTTTAAGGATTTCTTTAACAACTCTTGTGGGGACCTTTGGGCCTTAAAACCATCTTCTTTTGGATATCCTAAGAGGTAAAGTCAATTGAATCTATATAATCTATCAAGTTAATCATTTGTTTGGAAAATTGTGGATGTTTAGAGGTTTCATTTCATTTTTTAATTAAAATTATTGAAAGTTTTGTTTATATTAATCATTTATGTGTTTTGATTGTGTTATTTCACAATATAGCTATCATTCATGTGTGTCATCTTTACTTATACCTAGTTGTATACACATAAAAATGGCTATGAGCAATTAATATTTTATATTTATTTAATATTTATTCTTCTATTAAATGGTTAATTTGAAAATATTAATTTATTTAATTCATTTCATGTCCTTCTATTAATTAATTTAATTGAAATATTTCATTAATTAATTCATTTATCCTATTCATCTAATCAATTAATTAAATATCTAATATTTAATTATTCTTCAAATCAATCAATTAAATATCTAATATTTAATGGTTATTATTCTATCCTATAGTCTCAAATATTAAATGATTTCTTAAATTATTTAATTCATTTCCAACTCACCTTTCATCTCCACTTCATCTTTCCCTTGCCAACTCATCCATCATGTGGCTAAATTAATTCAACAAAATTAAAATAAATAAATCATTTATTAGCCAATTATCTCCAACTTCCAAAATAAACGAAATATTGTGTACATACGCATATTTCCTAACCTTCTTCTATATTCTCTCTAACATCCCTATATCTTAGGAAGGACTTGAGTCCACTTGTCCTCTCATGTCTAAATCTTCTCCAACCATCCCTAGATTCCCTGCAACCCAGTCAAGGTGAGATGAGTGACACTTGTCTTCTCCTTCCCCCTTTCTCTCAACCTTCACCTTTGCTCACAACCATCCAAATCTGCAGAGCTAACCATGACCGTTGATCTAGGACACATCATCTTACCCTCACAAAAGTCTATAAAAGTAGGAGTTTGAGTTGAGAAAGAGTTAGTCTTTGAGTTAACAATTTGAGTAAAACTTATGCATCTGTGAATTTTTATCTTGAAGCAATTTAGCAATTTAGCATAATCATTTAGCTTTAAATCATTTGCATTGCAAATCATAGTATCAGTTATCAATCCATTCTTCATATGCCATCTTGGAAGCTATCAATGCTTGTCTGGGAGTACATCATCTGCAACCAGGAACAGTGGAGTTAGGACACAATGAGACTTAAATCATGAAGGTAATAATACGGTTTTTATTTTATTATCAATTTCATGTAGTTTCATTGGTTGAGTTTGGATTTCATATAGCATTTCCTTTGTATTTAATGAAACTAACATGTTGCAGGTAGTATTATGATGATGAAATTCAAGTGTGTGCACTTGAATTTCATCATCAGAATACTACGCACTTGAATTTCATCATCAGAATACTACCTGCAACATGTTAGTTTCATGAAATACAAAGGAAATGCTACATGAAACACACTTGAATTTCATCATCAGAATACTACCTGCAACATGTTAGTTTCATGAAATACAAAGGAAATGCTACATGAGATCCAAACTCAACCAATGAAACTACATGAAATTGATATTAAAATAAAAACCATATTATTACCTTCATGATTTAAGTCTCATTGTGTCATAACTCCATAGTTCCTGGTTACAGATGATGTGCTCTCAGACAAGCACTGGTAGCTTCCAAGATGACATATGAAGAATGGACTGATAATTAATAGTTAACCGATACAATGATATGCAATGCAAATGATTTAAAGCTAAATAATTTTGCTAAATTGCTTCAAGATAAAAACTCACAGATGCATAAGTTCTACTCAAATTGTTAACTCGAAGACTAACTCTTTCTCAACTCAAACTCCTACTTTTATAGACTTTTGTGAGGGTAAGATGATGTGTCCTAGATCAACGGTCATGGTTAGATCTGCAGATTTGGATGGCTGTGAGCAAAGGTGAAGGTTGAGAGAAAGGGGGAAAGAGAAGACAAGTGTCACTCATCTCACCTTGACTGGGTTGCAGGGAATCTAGGGATAGTTGGAGAAGATTTAGGCATGAGAGGACAAGTGGACTCAAGTCCTTCCTAAGATATAGGGATGTTAGAGAGAATATAGAAGAAGGATAAGAAATATGTGTAGGTACACAAATTTTTTTTTATTTTGGAAGTTGGAGATAAGTGGCTAATAAATGATTTATTTATTTTAATTTTGTTGAATTAATTTAGCCACATGATGGATGAGTTGGCAAGGAAAAGATGAAGTGGAGATGAAAGGTGAGTTGGAAATGAATTAAATAATTTAAGAAATCAATTAATATTTGAGACTATAAGATAGAAGAATAACCATTAAATATTAGATATTTAATTGATTGATTTGAAGAATAATTAAATATTAGATATTTAATTAATTGATTAGAGGAATAGGATAAATGAATTAATTAATAAAATATTTCAATTAAATTAATTAATAGAAGGACATGAAATGAATTAAATAAATTAATCTTTTCAAATTAACTATTTAATAGAAGAATAAATATTAAATAAATATAAAATGTTTATTTAATTGCTCATAGCCATTTTTATGTGTATACACTAGCATTATTAAATAGTTATAACTAACCAATATAAAATTGAAATAAGATAGGTAATAGTTGGATATAAATTTTTTTCTTAAGCAATATGTTAAATAGAAATACAAGATTTCAACGACATTTATGTCATTGTATCCTCAATTAAAATAGCTACCTAAATTTATATTTTATAAGGTTGTATAGAATTATTAGATTTGATTTGCTGTATTTCAACCTACATTTGTAATATATCTTTCAAATTTATGGATTTCTCAATTGATGTAAATAAAGTGACATTGAGTTGAGGTTGATGGTGTTGATATAAGAAATGGTTGTGGTTCACGGTTATCTCAAAGGCATTGTGGGATTTCACAATCCCTCTCTTGATGTGGCAAAGCTTTATACACCCAAGACCTCATCATAATTCTACAAGTGGTTTAACCTAGCTAAGGCAAAAAAAAATTAAGAGTGGGCCTAATAAAGAAGAAAGACATGACTTGTTGTTTAGATTTTATAAGCATTCAAACAAGTTCTTGTCATAATCTATTAGGAAGGTTGGGTCATGTTATTGTTTGTCTTTATCATATATTATTATAAATTGTCATGCAGTGTAATCATGTTTATTTCCTTCCATTTAGCCAATATATATGTGGTTGAATTGTTTCACTTAGTCAAGGCGTGACTTTAAATAAATTGTATTTATTTTTGTATGCCAAAAATGTGGTCTTCAACCTGCAAGAAGAAAAACACTTCAAACACACCAATGAAGCATTGCATTAGAGTTAGAAATCATACAGAAGTTAGTGGATTTAAAACTCCTAAAATCTCCTCATTGTCCTCTATCTCTAAAGATCTTCAAGATTCAAGGTGGCCCTCACTTGGAAGAGCACTTGATCTCTTAGATGACAACCTAGAGAATGATATTTTAGTGATGTACTAAGATCAAAATGGATGCAACTAAAATTTTAGCTAAGATGAGATGATGGATGAAGATAGGATGCGAGATGCAAGACTAGATGATTAAGATGTTAAAAGTATTCCAAATTGAAGATTAGATGATGCTAGATGAGTTAATTAAACTAGATGAGTATAAAATACTATAAGATGATATGCAATTAACTAGATGATATGCTAAAATGAAGCTAAAATGCTAATGCTAATGCTAAATGGCTTGGATGCTTGAAGATGACAAGGTGAGCTCCTTAACTTGCAAAATGACTATAATTTAGATGCACAAAATTGAGACACGAATTGAAGGAGAAATGGGCTCTATTTATAGAAGAATTGGAGAATTGGATGACCAAGATTGAATTGGCTTAAGGAGGGTCAAGATTGAAAGTTATCAATCCATGTGAGATTTTCAACCCAATCCCATGTTGACAAGTGTCACCATGAGATTTCTTGAGAGGAGAGGGAGGAGGCATTAAATGCTTTAGAAGACTTAATGGTTAATCCCATGTGGGCAAATTCATGGAATAAAGCTTTTATCCAATGAATAAAGATATTGTCCAATGGACAAAATCTTGTGCAAAGCTCAATGTGTTGAAAATGTGAAGTTTTGTAAGAGCATTAAAAGCTCTTTGGAGACCTTGGAGGTTATCTTGTTGGGAGTTAGATAACCTTAAAGACTTTTGTGACTACAAATTTGGGGAACTCAACAAAGTTAGCTTGTTGAAAAGATAAAACTTTAAATGCATTTAGAAGACTTTCTTCCAAAATTAGAAGTGACTTCCCTAAAATTTAGGGATGTGACCATGGTAGAAGAATTAGACTAATTAAGTGGGTTTTGAGAGGTTCTGGAAGTTAATGAAAAATGTAAGAGAATGCAAGTTGGAGAAATGGGATTTTTTAATTAAAATAAAAAAAATTATTTCAACTAAAATGAATGCAACTTGCATTTGGATAGATATTTAAATAAATATTAATTTATTTAAATGTGAATGTGAATTTTGGATTTTATTTAAATAAATCTTAATTTATTTAAATGAGAAAAAGGAGGATAAAGCATTAAATGTTTGAAGACTGTGAGGGAAACCATTAAAGGCTTAAGGAGACTTTAAGGGAAACCATTAAAGGTTTGAGAAGACTCTAGAAGGAAGCCATTAAAGGTTTCAAGTGGATGGGCATAAATAGGATTTCAAATAAATTATTTATTTATTTAAAATTGTGGTGCAACTTGCATTTGTAGGAAAATGCAAGTGGGTGGAGGAAAATAGGATTTTTTTAGATAAAATAAAAGATTTATTTTAGCCAAAAGGAGATGCAACTTGCATATGTTGTAAAATGCAAGTGGGGTGAGAGAAATAGGGATTTTTAATTAAATGTAAATTTAATTAAATGGGAAAGGGAATTTTAATTAAATATTTTAATTTGATTAAAATAGCTAGAAGGGATATTTAATTAAATGTTGAATTTAATTAAAATGGCTAAAAGAGGATATTTAATTAAATGTTGAATTTGATTAAAATGGCTAGAAGGGGATATTTAATTAAATGTTGAATTTGATTAAAATGGATTAGATCGAAGAAAGGGGGAATTAATTAAATCTTTAAATTGATTAATTGTTGATTAGAAGAAAAGGGATATTGATTAAACCTTAGTTTAGTCAATAAGCGGATTAGGGTAATTAAACAAATATAAATTCATTTAATTAGTTATGAAAATTTTAGGTGTCTACAATTTTTACTATCAAAAAATGGAGAGGGCCCTTACCCTACTTAAATTATCTGAAAAAGAAATTGGTATAAGTAAATATATTTGCATGGAACAACATAGGAAGAAACATATAGAGCATGTTGTCATCTACTTCTCCCTATTATGTAGTGTTTTGAGATTATAGTAAAGCATTTTCATTTAATACAACAAAGACAACGGGTTACATGTAGCTTCCATGAAATTGTTATAGGGCTTTCCTTAATGGATCTCATGGGGCCCTCTAGATCTCGATAATCTCTTCTTTTGAATGCTTGTGCAAGTAAAACCAATTGTGTTTGTATAACCTATCAAGATAATCACTTTCTTGGAAAATTGTAGATGTCTAATGGTCTATTTTTTTAATCAATTTTTTTACAAGTTGATGCAGGAGCATCCCCGGTCAATGAGCAACCTTGCATCAACCAAAAATATATGCTTTCAGTTTTGTTCTTGTTCTGTGTTGCAATTTTTTTGTTTCTTCCGGAATTTTCTGGTAGTTGTTCCTTTTTCGTTGCGGATTAGATTGTTGGCTTCCAAACTGGTCCTTAATCCTTGTCTCGGATTTTTAGTTCATTTGGATTCTTTTACAGCAAGTTATCGCTTTTGGATTGTCTGTTTCTTGGTTCTCATACTAGTTATGAGCTTAACGGCTAGTTGGAGATTTCTTCTCGTGCAGAGCAATTTCTTGGTTTACGGATATGTTTGGTACCATGTTTGATGTTCCTTCGCCCTTGGTCGACCTTCCTTGGTGGTCTGCACTTTATTTGCATTCTTGGTGGAGGAGATCTTCACATTTTGGAGCCAACCTATTTTACATGTTTTATTTTCCTGTTTTGGAGAATGTGATCTTTTGTGGCCGACCCGAATGTGTTTCGGATGATATGTATATTGATGCAATTGATCTTTAGGAGGAAGGGAAGCATATATAGAGGTAGATAAGAAGAAATATGATAATTTAGTTTAATGATCTCTAATTTGGAGATTCGAATGATTGTAATCTGGAATGTATGATGTAACTGGTCTTGCAAGAATGTTTTGATTTCCAGATGTTGTCAATTGATTTATAATGAATATATGATGTCGTGAATTTATTTGATTGCATTTTCTATGTTTTGCGTTCGTTCTTCCAATGTGTTACTCTTGCTGCATGATCCAGATTGTTCTCTTTGAGGACCCTTCGAGCCATGGTTGCGTCAAATGGTATCAAAGCTGGTTGCAAACCTTGAGGCATTCCTTTGGGTGAATAGATCACCAATTTGAGGTAGGTTGCAAGTGTGTTCAATAGATCGTCAATGGAGAGACAATTGAAACCTTGTAGTCAGATCGTCGAGTTGAGGCAATTGCACTGGAGTAAAGGGAGGAGATGCCACCGAGGAGGATGAACCCTAGGAGGGTAGAGTAGATGATGGAGGATTTCGAGAATGAGATGAGGAATGAGATCTGAAACGCGTTGGTTGGTTTGCAGAGGAATCCAGAATCAGAAGATAAATATGAAGAGGTGGGAGAAGAACTTGAGGTCGAAGAGGTTGAAGGACTAGCAGATGAGGGAGAAGAAATATTTCTTAGAGCGATGGTGCAAGTGAGTAAAATTCATAAAGTTGAGGTTTCTAACTTTTCGGGTTCATTGATTCCGGAAGACCTGATAGACTGGATCAGAGAGTTGGAGGACTAATTCGAGTTTGAAGATGTTAAGGATGCACTGAGAGTTTGGTTAGAACAAACTAAGTTGAAAGGGCATGTTGCTTTATGGTGGAAAGAGTTCCAGAGAGAGTGGATAATATTGAGATGAAAATCACCCGATGGAGGCAGATGGTCATGAGATTGAAGGCTAAATTCATTTCAGGAGACTATGAGTTGGAGTTGTTCAAAAGGTTGTAGAACTTGAAGCAAAAGGACATGAGTGTGAACGAGTATACTAAAGAATTCTACAAGGTGATGATCAGATCCGGTCATCAAGAGATGGATAGGGAAAAGGTGGCTAGATACATAAATGGACTCCAATTTAACATCTAGGATGAGATGAGTATGTTGAAGATTTCTATAGTTGAGGAGGCTTGTCAATATGCATTGAAGGCAAAAGATAAAGTGAAGAGACGAAAGCAGAATAACCCTAGGGGAAGGGAGAGACATGTAGTGGATAAAGGGAAGATGAGTGGCAGTATGGAGAAGAAGACTGTTGAAGAACCAAAATCTAAACGGAGTAAAGAACTCGAGAAGAAGACACAAAGGAAAGGAGGTAGCAGTAAGGAGTTCTTAGGCACGTGTTTCAACTGTGGGGAAACCTAACATAGAGCTTATAAATGTCCTCAGGGTAAAAAGGGAAAGGCAAGGAATTTCTTAGCATGTGAAGATCTGGAAACTGGAGTTGCAGGTGAGAACTTGATAGAACTGGAGCAAGGAGAATCCCTTATGTTCAGAAGATTCTTGATGGAGTAGAGGAGTGAGGATACTGAACCTACTCAGAGAAAGAATATTTTCCGAACTATTTACAAATCAGAAGGTAAGTGTTGTAAGGTTATTGTGGATAGTGGAAGTATTGATAATCTCATATCAGAAGAGATGGTGAAGAAACTTGGTTTGAAGAGGCTTAAGCATCCTTATCCTTACAAGGTGGGTTGGTCGAAAGATGATCATGTGGTAGAGATGAAAGAGTAGTGTTGGGTGAACTTTGGTATTGGTCCTTTTAGAGATGAAGTCTTGTGTGATATCTTGCCTATGAGTGCTTATCATGTTTTTCTAGGTAGACCTTGGCAGTTTGATAGAGGAGCTATCTATGGTTGTAGGAAGAACCTGGTCATTATTGAGAAGGATGGGAAGAAGTTTACTTTGGCATCTTTGAAAGAGAAAGAGGTGAGGAACTTGAGTTTTGTGAAGAATTACAATGCTAAGAAACAAGTTACAGAGGTTATACCGAATGTTGGCCTAGATTTGAAGAAAGATCTAGTTGATAACAAGGTGGTACCAGATGATAGCAAGGCTAGAAATATGGTGACTGGTAAGATGGATTTCGGTGGAAAGAATAGATTTGACTTGCAGAAGAAAGGGAATAGTGGTAAGAGGCAAAGTGTAGGTATGAAACAAGCAAAGAGAGCAGAAGAGAATAAGAGATTGGAATATCTAACTAAAGTTCCAGAAATGGCAAGAGGGAAGAAGTTCGCAGACAAAGAAGACATTTGGATTAGAAGTGAGCATGGGGTCTATATGTCGAATCCTTCTCGATAACATTCATGAGTTACCTCTCATGGAACATCTTTTTCTACCAAGGGTTTCTGATGCAGGAGCACCCCGGTCGATGAGCAGTGATGCATCAACCAAAAATATTTGCTTTCTATTTTGTTCTTGTTCTGTGTTGTAGTTTTTGTGTTTCTTTCAGAATTTTCCGGTAGTCATTCCTTTTTCGTTGCAGATCAAATTGTTGGCTTCCAGACTGGTTCTTGTTCCTTGTCTGAGATTTTCAGTTCATTTGGATTCTTTTCTGGCAAGTTATTGCTACCAGGTTCTTTGTTTATTGGTTCTCAGAGCAGTTTTGAGCTTAACGGCTAGTTGGAAATTTCTTCTTGTGCAAAGCGATTTCTTGGCTTGCGGATCTGTTTGGTACCATGTTCGATGTTCCTTGGCCCTTGGCCAACCTTCCTTGGTGGTTTGTACTTCATTTGCATTCTTGGCAGAGGAGATTAGGGTTGACCTATATATATTGATGTAATTGATATTTAGGAGGGACGTAAGCAAATATAGATAGGAAGAAATGTGATAATTTAGTTTCATGATCTGTAATTTGGAGATTCGGATTATTGTAATTTGGAATGTATGATGTAACTGGTACTGCAAGAATGTTTTGATTTCCGGATGTTGTTGGTTGATTTATGATGTTGTGAATTTCTTTGATTGCATTTTCTATGTTTGTGTTTATGCTTCCCTTGTGTTACTCTTGCTACATGGTCTGAATTGTTCTCTTTAAGGGCCCTCCAGACCATGGCTGTGTCACAAGTTTTATTTTTGTTAATCATTTATATGTTTGGCATGTGTTATTTCAATAGCTACAATTATTGTCTTTCATCTCTATTTGTCACATCCATTATTAAAGAGTCATAAAATAAGTAGTTTAAATGTAAAATGAGATAAGTAATAGTTTGATATATTTTGTATCATAAACAATATGTTAGATAGGAATATGAGATTTGAATGTCCTTAAGACTAATGTAACCCAAGCAAAGTGGTTGCATAATTTCATGTTTTGTAGAGTTGAGTAGAAATTATTAGATTTGATTTGTTGTATTACGCTTTAATTTTTATAGATAAATGTAGTTTGAAAATACACATTGTATTTTTCAACCTACATATGTTTAGTTTATGATTTGTAATTTATCTTTTAAATATGCGACTTTCTTACTCAATATTATTTATAAAGATGTAAACAAAATGATATTGAGTTGAGATTGTCTAAAAGATATGGTCTTAGATTTCACCATCCTTCTCTTAATGTAATGGAGATTTATGCACCCAAGTTATCTCCACTCTAGGAGTGGTTCGATAGAACTAAAACAACAAAAACTATCAAATTTCAAGAAGTCGTGTGACTTAGGTTTTTTTAATATTTGAATTGGCTCTCTTTGTGGTATGGTCAACAAATTGGTTCATGTTTATTTTTTCTCCATATCATGTTTTTAAAAAAATATACATGTAATGTAATTAGGCTTGCTACCTGCCATCAAGTCATTATGTATGGTTAAGTTCATTTGGCTATAGTCAAGGCATGACTGTAAATATCCTAATTTTCAATAAAAGAGAGAGGGCTCTTACCCTCCCTCACATTATTTAGAGAAAAAAGGTGTAAGTAAATATGTTTGCATGTTAATTAAGAATTAGTAATTAATACATTTTAGTTATTAAACTATTGTTGTTAAAAATAAATATTTTATTTGTACGATTTCAAAACTATTTAGGAAATAGTTTAAAGCTTAATAAAGCATGAGATATGAAGCAATTAGATTTTGTTAGAATTTGTTTTAAAATGGCATGTCTTCTATTGTTAACAATTTTGTTATCATTTGATTAGGATAATTATTTTTTTATTTTTTGAAATTTTTAATCTTGATAACAAATTGGTATTTCTACATATATTTCTCTGAAGATAACTAATTTATATTTAATAATTAGAATCATTTCAAATTGACATGCAAAAATTCAATGATGATATAATGTATATCATTTTAGACTTATCAACTTGGCAAATTGCATGATATATATGACAAGTGTAAAATAAAAACCATAATGCATTTGCAAAGATGAGTAGAGTGGGTGAAAGATGGGATATGTAAATATACACCAAACTCTGCAATGATGATGCATTAATGATGGGATATGTAAATATATCATATAGGAATACTAGATCTATGAATAATATGTGAATCAAAAAAAAATTAAAAACCTTAAAAATGAGGAGAAAACTAAAAGGAAACTTGTAACCACATAATGACAATTTTGACTAACCCAAAAGAGAAATATATGAAAACAAGTACTCAAAATCTACATGCAAGAGAATAGACAGCATATCATTAAAAGATGACACAAGATACACCCTTAGAAAACCCTCAAGAGTGAAAAAACTAGCCTCCAAAAGAATCCATGACTCATGTATTATCAACAACACAACATTGCAATATATCTTCAAAGCCTCCATGAACTCCTCTAAAATATCAAGCCTCTATAATGCATCCTCCATGTGTCCAAGCATGAATCCACATGTTCATGTCATGCTTCACATATGCATTAGAAAAAACTCAAAACCTTAATTATCCAACCTTAGACAACTACCACCCTTGTGCTTGCTTTTATAGAAACAGCTCACACAAAACCACCAAGTAGTATTACATAGAACCATGTGAATAAACCTTGAGATTACAAAACTATTAACCGCACATTAAATATTAGGTACTATTTTACTTTATTAATATTTCTATAATGTTAAATTAAATACATCTTCCCAATGTAAGCCCCACATAAAATATGTTTCCCATTTACATGTACAACACATAAAGTAGCCCCAAGAATGTTATCTCCTAGTGATACACATACTTCTAGGCCCCCTAGGTGCACCACACATAATAATAGATTAAACATAAAGAAAGGTGTACAAAACTTAATTCCTAACATCTCCCACTTGTTGTATACATTGCATAAGGGGTAACAAATAACCTCAAACATAAATAAGGGAACAATCTCCATAGCCACATATAGCATCAAGGAATCAAAGTGCTCCATGTTCTCCATCAAGATACTTGCAACAAGAAACTTGGTTACCACCATCCCAGACATGAATGCTCTCATCCTCCATCACATGTCATTGCATAAAGATAAGAAGCCATCCAAAGAGAATCCACACAATATATCACAATGAAGAATAATTCCTACCTTAATTGATATCTCAAACACAAACACTCAATCCAAAGGTATCAATATGCATCGATAGTTGTTAAGATACACTATCCATAGTTGAAATAGCACCCACAACAAATGTTAACCCATTCGATTGTGTATACCTCAAAGGTATACAAACATTGTAAACTCATGCCATCAGCAACCCATAAACCACAATCATAAGCTCTATGTGCAATGTTTTCAAAGAATAACATACACATCCAGGAACTCCCACTCCATGTGTAATACAAATATTAAAATGATCAAGGCATATCAAATCTATCAAAAGTATCACATAGAAGGTGTAAACATCATGTAGTACCAAGGAACATCCACAATGGTATACAAAACTTGTAAACCAATAACCTATAAGTACAACTCTCACCACAAGTCACCATAGGTCTCCCATATTCTCCACACTCAACAAAGGAAATAGATAAAGGAACCTCCATGTCATCACCTAAAGCATAAGTGAAAACATATGACCAAAAACATAGTGATCACCACAACTCCAACCAAACCTCAAAACCAATGTCATATGAATCCAAACATCGAAGAAGATAATCAAGACAAAAGAGAGAACTTGCAAATCATACACCTATAGAATGTCCTTCTACATACACCTCTAAATGCTAATTGTGTCAAGAATGATATTCTTAACAATGCTCCAAGAAAAAAATCATAAAAAGTTGAAGATGAAATGATGTTTCATTTAAGTAAATATTTGCACAAGAGACACAATAAATTGAAGATGAAATTTGGATCTTGTAGGATTCTTAAGAAATTTGTACCTCGTAGAATTCTTAAGAAATTTGGACCTTGTAGAAAATGCTTGATTACTTTAAGTTCTCTAAAAGCGTTGTTTCACCCAAGTTGAAGATGAAAAGATGATTTATTTAAATAAATATTTCTACAAGAAATATAATAAATTGAAGATGAAATCTTAACCTTGTAGAATTCTTAAGAAATTTGATTCAAACTATTAGAATTGTCAAAATATTTTAATATATCACAATATTTAGCATTTTTTTTATACATAGGAGGTATCCCCGCAACCTAGCCCAGCAACCAACAACCCATATCTTGGGTACCTGTCTAAACTATAGCAAGACTAATCCCCTCACGGGTGAGATCCTCCGCCCACAAGTTGTCTCACCTCTTTAAACTTAGAGCAGTCAAACCCGAGACCAATGGGGAGCAAACCCACAACCCAAACCAACTTTGCTACCTGTGCAGACTACAAATATTTAGCGTTGTTGATCTTTATGAGTATCATGGTGGTAATGAGAGATCACAAACCAAAGGAAACAATTACCTATAAATAGAACAAAGTAGATTTTAAAACTATTTAATACTACGAGATTAGAAAGAATGCAAAAGATACAATTCTAAGCAGATGAAAAATGAGAAAATCACTTTTCAATTGTCGAGGCATCTAAAACAAAATGCATCCCAAGTGTAGCAACAATCTTGCAATAACCAAAAAAATATTGTATTTTAACATATTTTTGTTTTTTCAAGTAATTTACTAATTTTCCAAAAATATTGTATTTTAACATATTTTTGTTTTTGCATGTAACTTACTAATTTTCCAATTTTGTTGCAGTAATGAAAATCAAGTTAGTGACATTGGATATGTCACAACAACTATGTTTTATAAGGTTTGGAGCTTCATATAAACAATACAAAGCCACTTGTGACACTACATATTGACACTCCATATTATTCAAACAAGTTATTGTTAAATAGTAAATAATCTGATAGCGGTTCTAACTAACTCCTTCTATGCAAGATGTACATGTTGTGATTAAGATTATATGAAAATAGAATGGAACATTCTAGACACATGGTGGAATTTATGATCCCAGTCGTAGCCCATGAGAATCAATTGATTTATGATCCCAGTCGTAGCCCATGAGAATCAATTGCGGAGCTTTGTAGTGTCACAAGTGGCTTTATATTGTTTATATGAAGCTCTAAACCTTATAAAACATAGTTGTTGTAAAATATAAAGACGTGTCAATTCTTGATGTTAGCCACTTCATTATAGGTCCTACGAGGGGAAATGTATGAACCCACATTAAGTCTGGAGACTGATCTCTCAAAGCGTAATGGCAATAATAATGAATCGCATTCCCAATGAACCTGCATGCTACACCTCGATGATGCATCAACTCTCAAGGTTGGGTATATATTTAATTTTAGGTCCATGGATCTATGTCACAGTAATTTGTGGGTGTATATTATACCATTTGCCACACAACATTCAACATTCTTTGTATGTAAGGAAGTCCAACATGGTCTGAGGGAAAACAAAAAAGAGGAGGGAGGGCGGAATGAGGCAAATACAAGTGGAGCAATAGAAGACATATCTAACAATCAACTGAAGAAAAAGGAAAGACTCCAACAAGATTAGAGAAAGGAGCTGCACAAGACAAAAAATTACATTTAAGTGAGATCATTCAATCCAATTTGTAAATAAAGGTCAATGATTGAACATGTAATCCAACTCACTCTTGAATCAAATTAATAATACTAAATTGTTGCAAGTTGTTTTGTAAAAAAATTCATTGTGCTTATTTAGTTTGAATTTTTAATTTCTCATGGTTGAATAACCTTTATTTGGACCCTATAACCTTGAGTCAAGGTATAGAAGAACCAAAGTCGTTGTAAGGTGGAAAGAATGGCAAAAGAGCCTAAAGAGGCTACAGTAGTACAAGGAAGGTTGCAAAAGGAATAACAACAATCAAATGTTCTAGAGGCTAATTCTAGTGACAGAATGCGAGAGGTCACATATGATGTAGGTCGGCATTGATAATCAAGAGACTATATGGATGTTGTGGTCAACTATAAGGTCACAATTTGAAAAGGGGGCACATTTATCACTCGAGGGGTAATTTTAAGTTTATATCGGCACGCAATGTGTTAAACTAAGTCGTTTAACTAACATAAACCACATTAATGGGTGTTTAATTGCATCAGTAGAGTTTGAGTAACCAGTAAGGTGATTAATGGGGTGCAAGGGAATCGAGAGATTGTAGGAAGGTAGAAGGAATGACGAAAGAGCCTAAAGAGGCCACAAATAGTACGAGGGAAACCGTAGGAGGAAATATTGGTAAAATGCTTGTGAGGCCAATTTCGGCACCAAAAGATAATGCCTAGATGGCATGGTCAATTAAAGGGGCAATTCAATGTTTGGGTTGGCACCGAATGGGTTGAACTATGTCATTCCACTATACCCCTAACCACGTTAATGAATATACAAACTACATTACATTAATTTGGCCAAGAGATTGATAGGATTTCAAAATTGAAGAAGTGAATCTAGCATCAACGACGAGTTTTTTACCGTCACGGAAGCTAGGTTGATTTGAAGCGTATAAGATTTTGCATGAAAGAAAAGGAAGTTTCCAGAAGGATTAAGAGATGAAAATTTTGGGGCCATTGCTCTAGGCACAAAATGGGGGAAGAAGATCGAGGTGAGTTCAAACATAAAACCAAGGGGCCACATATATCAAAGAACAAGATAGCAATAATGACAAACACTAAAATGCCCAAAAGGAAGTTAAAGAATGCAAGAATAAGAAAATGGATGCTAAGAGCATATTAGTGTTGGCATTTTTTATGTTTATGTTGTGATTGTCATTGATGGACACACATTTGCTTTAAGATCCTCTTTATATGTATGAGTTAGAGCACAACCGGTATTTGTTCCAACCGGTATGTTGTATTATAGTCTTTAGACTATTGATGTTTTGTAGAATGTGTTTCCCGGTCTAAAATGGCATGTTGACCTCAAGCAGTACGAGGGATTAAAGCCGCATAACACATTTCTACCAGTCTTCATTCTTGATAAACCGACAACCGGTATTTTGTATGAACCGGTAATACTCTGTGATGAGTTACCAACTGGCATTTTGTGATGAGTTACCAATCCACCGATTGTTTGACAGTGCCGACACTATAGCGATGTTTTTTGTGACGTACTACCTAGTATGTCTAGGTTCATTGAACCTAGGAAATTGTAATGCAATCCCATTGGACCGACATGAAATCAGTTTCCTTTATAAGGACATCATGTCTAGGGTTTTAGGTGGTTGTTATTGTTGTTGTGATAGTCGATGTTGCGGCTAGGGTTTAAGGAGGTTGAGGAGTTGGAAAGAATATGAATGTGTAGAAGATTGAAGTAATGCAGGAGTGCATTAAGAACGAGCTATCAAGGATCTAACCGAGCAGTCTGTGCTATTAGATAGATCAAACACTTGTTGATTACTCACATCTTTGACAAGTTTGTAGCCCTTAACCGGGTAGGCCCAAAAGCCTTTTGTAAAATCCTCTAACAAGGTGGTTCACCTCTGTGAATCTAAAATCCTCTAGCAAGGTAGTCCTTAATCGGACTTATCTCCTAACAGAGATTGAGATTCCTAACAGGATCTGTTCTGGTGAAGAACATTGTAAGACCTTAACTGGTCTGGTTTCTATTCTGCAGATAGTGACTTGTGAGTTCCATCTCACCGTGGTTTTTCCCATTTGGGTTTCCACATCAAATATCTTGTGTTATGGTTGTATTGCTTTTGTGGGTGAATGCTTTATTTGCATTTTGGTTTGCATGTGTGATAACCGGTCCGTCCGTTAAACTGTTTTATTGGTTTATCTTTAGATTGTTTAAGTGTTTCAGTGCAGAGATTTTTGGCATACTAATTCACCCCCCCTCTTAGTATTCATCAATTGGTATCAGAGTCTACCTTTCTATAAGTTTAACCACTTGGAAAGAGATATGGGGGAATACACCTTGAGGGAACTTACTCAACGGCTCACTCAGTCTGAGCAAGCCTATGATGATCTTATGGTCAAATACAAGGCATCTCAAGCAAAAAGGAGAGAACATGCAGAAAAGTTGATGGAGCTATCTGAAAATAGTTCTGCAGATGAAGCAAATATGGAAGCCCTAATTGCAGAAGTAAATAAGTTGAATGAGTCAAACTCCAACCTGAGAAAGGAGTTGGAAGGACTGACTAACCGGAGAAAAACTGAAGACCTAGTGAAAGAAAGAGATTGTGAGATCTCCAAGTTGAAAAAAGAGATGAGTGCCCTAAATGCTCAACTCCATGCTAGCAAAGTGGAAAAGGACGACATGAAAGGTGAACTGAATAGTGCCATCTCTGAGAATGAAAACCTGATGGAAACAAATGTTGCTATTTCCAAAGAACTCTCTAAGTCAAAGGAAGTACTTGCTAAGTTCAACAAGAGCACTGTCAAGCTAAAGCAAAAGCTTGAATCTGCCAAACAGGTCAAGAATACGGATGGACTTGGCTATACCGGTCATAAGGAAGGTGAAACCTCTGGTACAAATGCTGGAACATCAAAGAAACAACCGGCATCAAAGGATAAAGGTAAGCAAAAGTTTAAACCTGTTTGTTTCAACTATCTTAAAGAAGGACATACTGCAAATGTGTGTAAGAGTAAGGCTTACAACAATTTTCCTTATTTTCTAAATGATAAGCCTAGACCCTATAGATTTGATGGTAACTATTATGCATGCAACAAGTATGGGCATAGAGCATTTGAATGCAGGTCTGTTATGAATAACACTGGAAGATATCCTCAAAGGACCCAAGGAGTTGGTACCGAACCTTTTGTGAACCGGAACCAAAACCGATTTAATGTCTTCAATCATCAGCCAAGAAGCGGTGAATATCAAGCAGCAACCGGATGGAGAGCAAACTATATGGTATGTCATGGTCATGGTCATGGTCACACTGCTGCAACATGCAGAAGGAAGAATGGAAACATGAACAATGGACCTTGGAGAGCACCTGGAGTGGTTTGCTATCACTGCAACAAACCGGGTCACATTGCAAGATTCTGCAAAAGCAGAAAGAGTATATCTGATGATATACCGGTCACTCCGGAAGGAGGAATTGATATTGAAATAGTTCAAGCGGACATGAACAAAACCTAGAAGAAGAAACTAGTAATGTTGGAAGAGGAACCGGTTTCTGCACCTAGTGTGGAAATATCGGAACCGGCAAACTAAGCTTCAAAAGGCTTTAGGGGAGAAAACGGCAAAATGTTTTCGAACCCCCGGTTTATACCAGCAAAAGACCTTAACCAGTATGTGATACCTACCGCTTGGCAGAAGACCGGAAACGGTAAAAAGGCAAATTAGGGTTTATGCCCTAATGGAGGAGCAGTAATGACGATAGGTGAGGACTATGTTTAAAAGCATTTTTGAAATCATTTCTCACTATCAGTTTTCGAGCGAAGAAAAACTTTTCAAAGAGCAGAGTGACGAAAAGGCGATTTGAGCAAAGATTTGGAGAAATTGAGAAACCGCGAAGGAGATTCAAATTCAAATAGCAAACAGTCAAGTGGAGAACACAAAGCGGTGATTCAACTACTGACGAAGTGAGGAGTAAAGGAGAATCGGAAAGCCCTAAAATCACGTATTTTGAAAGGTATTTCTCGAGTTCTTAAAAGTTCTACAATGGCTTCCGCATCTCATACCAGATCTAGTGCATCTATTGAGTCTGAAAGTTTTATTCAACGGAAGTCAAAGTATAATGCCCTATCACAAGTTCCGGCTAGAGTGACAGTAGAAGAGGGAATCTCAGATTATATTGATTGTAAACTCGAAGACCTAGGGTCTCTAGCTATCCATACCCAACTAGGTCTGTTTTGTGGACAAAATAAGATGATCAAACCGGAATATAGTATTCTGGAGAAGAAGAAACTCCACAATGCGGTTTACTTCCTGGAGGATTTCACAGAAGATCATATAAGGATTATTCTGAGCAGGGTCCATGGTGACAAGATGTACCTGGAGAGAATGCATGATATTACGCCACAGGCAATTCATGTCATCACCGGTTTCTGCAATACAGGGGATGTGCCAACCCTAAGGACAGTTAGCAAAACTGAGATGTCCAAGCTCACCGGTTCAATGAGTGACTCACGAGGCATAACTGTAAATTCAATCAAGGATGATCTGGTTAAGTATGCCTGCATGGTGATAGGCTACTGGACGTTCTCAGCCAGCAGAATCAACTCTGTATCTGCTACAGCGGTAAATGCCGCTTACCGGATGATAAAGGAGGATGCATCATTTGATCTGTGCACCGATATGCAGAGGCAACTCCTGTTGAATCTAAAGGCGATCAAACAGGACAATGCACTGAGGTTCAAGTTCGGACAACTATTGGTTGAGTTGTTCTTTTACTTTCAAGGATACTTCCCAGGAATAGGAGACATTCAGTGGTCTATGGACCAACCGGTCACCAAACAGATAAAGGAAAGTTTGCAAGCAGTGGGAACCAGTTATCCTGAAGTTTTGAACAAGTATTTTGATGAGTTCAGATGGAAAATGAGCCAAAGGATGAAGATCTCAGGTGATATCGTCAAGAAATATGAAGATGACATCTGTTTCACCATCCAAGTAGACAAATGCATAATGGAGGTTGTTGAGCCTAGAATGGAAGAAGTGGAGCCAATGGGCTATGAAGTGATGTACGACATGTTGAAAGGGTATGCCTCTACCCTTATCACCTCACTGCTTGATCCTAAGGCGAAGAGAACTGGCACCTACCTAGAGAGGATAGCACCGGCTGAGGAACCACCAGCAGTGAAAGAGAAAGGATCGGCAAAGAAGAAGGCAAAGGTAGTGCCTGCAACATCTGCACCGGTTACTACTGCAACTCCAAAAGTGACCAAGCGGTCACCAGCTAAGAAGAAACTGGAAGCTGCATTGGCTAAAGTGTTCCAGAGAAAGAGGAAGACGAGAAGCAACTCTCCGGACTCAGAAGAAACTATGTCTGAGGAGCAGCCCGAAAAGGCGAGACAGACAAGAAAGAAGACACAGAGTGAACCGGCATCTTCAGCACCGGTAAATATAGATATCTCCTCCTATAAACCTTTGACACATTGTCAAAGAACAATAAAGAATATTAGGAGAAAAGTGTTAAATGATTTACTTGAGTGTTTCGATGACTTCAATGAGGATGAAAAGGAAGCGGTTGAAAAGGAAATAATTCAGTATTAGTGTAGTAATGACCGGTCACCCTTAGAGATTAAGTCTCAGACACCGGATTCTTTATATATGTCATTAGATAATAGATGGCGCATTGCCATAGAGAAAGAACAGGAAATTAGGGAGAAAGTTTTTGCACAGTACTTTCTCGACCTGTCAAATTCTTAATTGTATGATGTTATTGACCAAAATAAAGGACTCTTCTTCACTAGAAAAAGAAGACTCTGGCTGTTAGAAGGTAGAGTTGTTGATGTCGAAAAGGACACCCATCTATTTATGCAAATTGTTGTCCAGACTCACAAAGCACGTTTGGCCAATCGGCAAGCAGAAGAAGAACCGGTTATATCCAAACCGGATGAAGCATTTGATGATGAAGGAAATCTGGTTGTAGAAGATGTCACTCAGGACATACCTTCTGAGGGAACAAGCCAAGAGCAACAGGTTGAACAGGAGAAGAAAGCCGAGGACAGACAGGAAGCGGCTAGGGAACAGGCAGAGAAGAAGAAGAGGGATGAAGATGAGGAAAAGCGGAAAGAGGAAAAGAAAAGAAAAGAGGAAGAGGAGAAAAGAAAAGGTGAAGAGAAGAAGAGGCAAGAAGATGAGAGGAAAAAGAAAGAAGAGGATAAAGAAGAGAAGAGGCGGAAGGAAGAGAAAAATAAGAAGAAGGAAGAGGAAGAGAAAGAAGAGGATAAGAGGAAGGAAGCTGAGAGGAAGAAGAAGGAAGAGGAAGACAAGGAACAGGAAAAGAAGAAGGAAGCAGAAAAAAAGAAGAAAGAAGAAGAAGATAAGGAAGTGAAGAAAAAGAAAGCGAAAAAGAACAATACAGGAGAAGCGGAGAAGAGCACACAGATGGAGACTTCGAAGGCAACCAAGAGTCAAGCCAAACCAACTGATATCACCAGTCTTATCGATCTTCAGTCTGCAAGTGAATCGGAGCTAATGCAGAGCATCAAGGTAGCTCAAAAGCACCTTGAAAATATTCGACAGAAGGAGGAGCAGGATGTAATTCAAGCTGCTGTGGATACGCTTACCGGTTTGATACCCGATACAAATCTTCCAAACACTGAATCATCACTAGCAAAGTATAAGCTACTATGCATAGTAGTGGATGATCAAGTGCAGAGCCTGGAAGAAGCAGCTGAGGGAAATGTCAAGAAGGAGCATCAAAAGGCTCTTAATATAGCTCTGGTGAAGAAGTTAAATGAGCTCCGGTCTAAACTAAAGAAAGAGCAAAAGGATATAAGGGACGCTCTAGATGAGGGGAATATGCTACGCAGCAAAATCTGTCAACCCCATCTGTTCTATGATGATGTGTTAGCTCAGAAGCAAAAACTTGAACAAGACTTGCAGTCCTACTTGAGCACATTCAAGCTGCCTTATGATTCCTTCACAACTTATGGGCAAACCGTTCACCGGTTTCATATCCAGTCAGCCAAAATGGAGCAAGAGATCAGCACACGGTCTAGAGATTTGCAGGAGCTTCAACTAGTTTTACTTCCACATCTGCAAATTCTTCAGAAGTGTTATCTGAACCTGGATGTCTTGACAGTTACACAGGAGATGAGCATAGTTGATGCCATGGAAGAACAGGTCTCCCAGATGCAAACAGAGAAAGAAGTGGCCACCTCCCTACTTGAGTCCTGGTCTCTATCCATGAAGCAATTCTTGCAAGACTAGAAATCTGTTTTTGACAAGTACTATTCCTTATTGTCATAAACTTTTTTTTTTTTATCAAATGGAAACAGGGTTGTTTAGCAATACTTTGCCATTGTTGGCAAAGGGGGAGAAGAATTCTATTTGAAGAAATATTTGGTAGTCAAATTTTGATTATATTCTCTGTAGATCTCAATGTTTATGCTCTTTATGCAAAATTGTTATACATTGAATTGTCCAAGGGATAGTGTATATGCTTAGGGGGAGCAATTTTGCTAACAGCATGATTTTGTTGTGAAACACTTAGATGTCAAAATTTTATTTTCCTAAGTGTTGCCATCAATGCCAAAGGGGGAGATTGTTGGCATTTTTTATGTTTATGTTGTGATTGTCATTGATGGACACACACTTGCATTAAGATCATCTTTATATGTATGAGTTAGAGCACAACCAGTATTTGTTTCAACCGGTATGTTGTATTACAGTCTTTAGACTATTGATGTTTTGCAGAATGTGTTTCCCGATCTAAAATGGCATGTTGACCTCAAGCGGTACGAGGGATTAAAACGGCATAACACATTTCTACCAGTCTTCATTCTTGATAAACCAGCAACCGGTATTTTGTATGAACCGGTAATACTCTGTGATGAGTTACCAACCAGCATTTTGTGATGAGTTACCAATCCACCGATTGTTTGACTGTGCCGACACTGTAGCGATGCTTTTTGAGACGTACTACCTAGTATGTCCAGGTTCATTAAACCTAGGAAATTGTAATGCAATCCCATTGGACCGACATGAAATTAGTTTCCTTTATAAGGACATCATGTTTAAGGTTTTAGGTGGTGGTTATTGTTGTTGCGATAGTCGATGTTGCGACTGGGGTTTAAGGAGGTTGAGGAGTTGGAAAGAATATGAATATGTAGAAGACTGAAGTAATGCAGGAGTGCATTAAAAACGAGCTATCAAGGATCTAACCGAGCAGTCTGTGCTATTAGATAGATCAAACACTTGTTGATTACTCACATCTTTGACAAGTCTGTAGCCCTTAACCGGATAGGCCCAAAAGCCTTTTGTAAAATCCTCTAACAAGGTGGTTCACCTCTGTGAATCTAAAATCCTCTAGCAAAGTAGTCCTTGATCGGACTTATCTCCTAACAGAGATTGAGATTCCTAACAGGATCTGTTCTGGTGAAGAACATTGTAAGACCTTAACCGGTCTGACTTTAACCGGTCTGGTTTCTATTCTGCAGATAGTGACTTGTGAGTTCCATCTCACCGTGATTTTTTCCATTTGGGTTTCCACGTCAAATATCTTGTGTTATGGTTGTATTGCTTTTGTGGGTGAATGCTTTATTTGCATTTTGGTTTGCATGTGTGATAACCGGTCTATCTATTAAACTGTTTTACCGGTTTATCTTTAGACTATTTAAGTGTTTCAGTGAAGAGATTTTTGGCATACTAATTCACCCGCCCTGCCCACCCCTCTTAGTATTCATCAATTAGAGAACCAAAATTGAAATAGAGAAGGATCATGTAATATTAAGGGCATTCGCCAGTTGTGAGTTGAAAAGGTATAGTCAAGATAAGGATGTACAAAGGTGTTAGTCTGCATGCAAATGTGTAACTCAGAGAAGTGCATAAAGGCCATGAGAGCCAAGATTGAGCATCACAAGTTAGAGGCTGCTACACAAGGAAGGTGTACAGACTATGTTTGACAACCAAAAGACAGCGGTACTTCACAAGGAAGTGCATACCATGAGAGACAAGATTGATCATGACAAGGTAGAGGCCACTACACAAGGAAAGTGTAGAGGCAAAGTGTGATGACCAAGAGACTGGTACTGAACAAGGTAACGTGGAAGTAAGTTGATGAGAAGTGAGGGCACACCAAGCAACAATAGAGGCAAGAACAAAAGGCTGGTAAGGAAAGGCCAAAAAGAAAGAGAGATGGGAGCCAAGTGGGAAGAGAGGGCTGCAAGTATCAGAGACGTTGAATTCAAAGAGAAATCGTGAGCAGAAAAGAGAACACATGAGAGATATGTGAGAAGGTTAAGCAAGATAAAATAGAGAAGCAGGGTAACGTGATAGAGTGCGCACAAGCAGGTCAAGAGGAAGAAAGCACAAGTCAACCAAGCGGAAGCACAAAAGTAATGCATGTGGCCCGTACAACTGCAAGACACAAAGTACATAAGGCTATGTGAGCCAAGACTGGGTGGCAAAATGGAGGTAGCTACACAGAGGGTGAAAAGGCCACATGTTTAGCCAAGAGGACTGCGAGAGAGGAAAGAAAGCCCAACAAAAGGCATGTGCAGATAAGAGAGGTTAGGTAGCAGGGGAGGATCAATTCTTGAACTTATGGGTGTAAATGAATGTATATTTGTATTTTAGTTTACATAATTAAAAAGAAATATTTTAGTTTGTGTTCAAAGTGTCTTGTGTTATGTCTCCATGTGCATGAGCTTTTGGATTCCATTTTCTTGCCTTCTTGTTTGCCTGAACTATTGCTGTTGAGTACAATTTCTGCATATAGATGGTAGCTCTTAGAGATCAACCTGCGAGTTGCTACTAGTCATCCTACAGCAAAGGGAAGCCCTTGCTTCTACCTTGCTGCATGTGGCTTTCCAAAGAATTTGTACTTAGATTGACCATTTGTCCCTTTGGTTTGCCAGCCAGGACTGTTGGTATCACAGAACACCTTACATAAGAGTGGGGCATATCTTACACTCTCATTTCACAAGATACATTGTATGACAGCCATGCAGGGTCGACTTGCCTAAATAGAGAAAATAATGAACAAAATCAATGATATAGATCAATTCCTTTTGACACTCTTGTTCATTTCAAGAATCTGGCAGCCTATTTGGCTTAGGTATTTTTCCCAAGAATATCGACAAACAATGGAGAAGAAGGCATATAGATTGTGCTGGGAACCTGAGAAGTCACATGCTTGAGTCCTGCAATAGTTGTTTTTATTTGATACAGTTCAAGCAAGGTTTGTTTCAATTTTCAACAGCCCTTGAACATTTGTTTGCAGAAAAGCAAATAGTCTATCTTCTCTGACAAACATTTGTTGTTAATAAATACCAAAAAAAATTATTATTATTTTGCTTGTTTTGAAAGAAAAAAGATACACCTGGCCTAATATCTAGTCTGTCAATGCACACAGTAGCCTAGAATCTTGTGCCCTTCTTTTGATTGAAGTCACCTTATCATATATTTTTCATGGCAGATGTAGACACTGTAGGACTGTTGCAACTTTGAACTTGGTTTTTAACAGCCAATTTTTAGTAGCCTGGTTATATCCGTATACAGTGTGTATTGCTACATTTTGATTGCTGCACCTCGCAATCTGAATGATTTTTTAACTATATTTCGTGTGGTACCATAAATACAGCTTTATAATTTTGCACACAGTAGATTCACTCCATTTGTAAAGACCAGTACTTTTACTCCATTTTGCCCTATACATAAGGCAAATATATGCTCCATGCTATCCTTTGAACTTTAGTTTCTAACAAAATATTTACAACTTAATATGTTAGAGATTTACTCTAAATCCACTGCACAGAAGACAAATTTTGAAGATATATGCTGTAGTAATTTATTCCTTTCTGATCAGGCAACTTTAACTCTTTGAAAGACTAAATGAATGAGCATCCCAGATATGCATTAATCCTAGCATCTAGGCAGATAAATCAAGTAAAGAAGTTTAAATACAATCTCATTCAATGCTGTATGATAGCCTCGAAGAAGAAAGCCAATAAGATCCAATTCTTAACACCTGTAAATAGAATACGTCAAAACCAGACAAACAAATTTCATACAATCTGAACAAACATACTACAATAATTATTTGAGCCAAAAATATTCCTCAATACATAAGATCCACTAAAACAGACCCCTGTACAGGGGCATTCTGTAAAAGAAAGTGCCCCTATGGTAAATAACGGGAAATGAGTTTGAAATTTTCAAAATGGTTATTGTAAATTGGGTTCAAAGATTCCTTCAAAACTACTGACTAATCAAAATAAACAAACATAAGTCAACCAAAGCAGAAAAGAAGTATATGTTTAAGAGGAGCATGCAAAATTCATTATAAGAATTTCTTTACTGACACCAAGGTCTCTAGCTTCAGAGTACTTTGATTAGATAATATTTTCATCTAAACCAAATCCAAAGTCCATAATTGATTTATTCCAGATCCTCTAGTTTCAAAGAAGGAAAAATAACAATAAACTTTGCATTTATGAAAATCTTTCTACAGATTTGAGCCTTGGATACAAATAAATGCTACGCACAGGGCAACTGGAACAACTATGACTTCACTCCAAAGACTCAAAACTCTGTCTACAGAATAGGATCACTACACAGCAATTTATTTTGTGTCAGAAAAGACTTGTTGACATTGGGTGGCCACATCAAGCACACCAATAAAATATAACTCACTAAAAACTAAATCACGGTATGGTGCGTTCATATAGTGGAGTAGCACCCAAGGCTTCACGTTCTTTCCTCTCTGCTTTAACCTGCAAACAGAAAGCTAATTTTCAACAAACACATGACAGTTGCCTTATATCTGATTACTACATTAATATTTCAAAATTAGATTTTTAGTAGCTATACAGTACATACAGTAAAGCATTTGAGTAGAGAACTTGATAACTAACTTCATTTAATGAACAAGGCGGCCTCGGAAACATATTAAAAATTTATAATGTCATACCAATACCATCAAAACAAAAATGACAAAATGGCAAGCAGTGATAAAATCTTGTGCCAACACTCTTGGAAAAAAGAGAGGGCACGGAATAGTCCAAGTTCAGCCATGCATTGAAAACAAAAAGGAAATGACAATTCAGTAGAACAGTTTGTCAGCCATCAATCTCTGAATAAACAACCTTACAGCAAAAATGAACCGGCCATAAAAAAACATGCAGTTAAAAAATATCTCAGCAGAAGAAGAGAAACGCCTGTGCAATTTTTATGATTTTATTTATGGTTTTAAAAAGAGCATGTGTTGTATTTGTCAAAAAAACAAGCTCTCGTTCCAAAATAAGCGAGTAGTTACCCAAAGTATCTTTTCAGAGCCATTTGTCAACTGACAAGGAAGTTTTTGTTTTCTAAGGAATTTAAAAATATGCAAAGTTTGGATATCATCCAGCTGAAGTTGATATTGACATCAAAAAGGAAATATTTCAAAGCATAGTATAGTTTGCCATAACAACCAATATGCAAAACACACACATACTGTTTGAAGATTAAATAGCCAAAAATTGCCAATCATCTGTTGTCTCACACAAATAGACAATCCTAGTTCCCAATTATCCAGCTAAATTTCTTAACAGAAATATCCTTCGATAATGGCCAAAGCAGAAAACAAAATCAGTAGCTAAATTAGCTAACACAACAAACCCAGCAGATACTTTGATCTTTGGCTGCTCAAAAAAAAAAAACCCAAACTCTATATATGATATAATGCATTTCATATTTTAGAACAATACAGCACAATAATAATCAGAAACCCAGTAGCTAAATTAGCTAACACAACAAACCCAGCAGATACTTTGATCTTTGGCTGCTCAAAAAAAAAAACACCCAAACTCTATATATGATATAATGCATTTCATATTTTAGAACAATACAGCACAATAATAATCAGAAACCCACACTATGACTAAGTGAAATCTCCTTGAGGAATGATAGTGCAAAAAATGCAGATGTAAGAAAAGCAAAGAGCTGAAATGAAATTGCTGTAACAGCCCATATGTTCTTTTTTTAAATACTGAATTTGTGGGTGTATTTATTTCTAACAGGTCCAATAAGGCAAAGCACTAGTATTAAGCATTGAAGCCTGTGGCTGTGTACATTGGTGTCATATTCAAAAAAAACTATTAACAACTATGCAAATTCTTCTACATAACCAAAAACATAATTCCTTCTAAGATCAGAAAAGTGTCTTGTCTGGTAAAAGCAACTTTTGATAATTTACAGATCTCAGCTTCAACTCTTTCTAGAAGTCTTTCAGCTTCAACTCTTTCTAGAAGTCTTTCAGCTTCAACTTTTTCTTGCTAACAACGATGCAAATTTTTCTACATAACCAAAAAATTAATTAATTCTAAAATCAGAAAAGTATCTTGTTTGGTAAAAGCCACTTTTGATAATTCGGAGGTCTCAGCTTCAACTCTTTCTAAAAAATCCCACATGAAGACATATAGGTTAAAACTTAAAATCAATTACTTGGAAGTTTTGGGCTCTATCGTCAAAGCCACAAGTTACCTGAAGAGTTAAAATCATTAAGTCTAAACCAAGGGATCACAATTTCAAAATTACGAACACTATTTTGATAACTGTTGGTGTAAATAATTATTCATCTTGGATATTATTACACTTACTTAATTTTACTTAGGAAATGCATTTCATAGTAGTTTGCGTATGAGACACTTGGGTGTTTGTGCCACATTGGGATAGTGTGTGTAGGAGAATTTCCACCTTTTATGGTATTGATCTTGTTGTTACACTTCACATTCAGTGGGTGATCCACCTCATGTGGACTATTATATTATTTCTCCTACCTACCTACACCTATTTCCTACTTACCCTTGTTTCTTATTGAGCCACATGTCATGTTTGTGTGCTCACATATCCATATAGCCTTGCCTATATAAGCAGACTCATATTCATTGTATGTATCGATTGATGATCCAGTTGATCAGTAGTTTCATCTTGATAGAATAAAGTTTATTTCTATCATCTATTTTGTCTCTCTTATTTGTGTTTTCCATTGCCTCTTGATCTTGGAAAAATCTCACATGGTATCAGAGCCATTAGAGTGTCATTGGTTTGCTAATTGAGAGAAATTTGATGCTATTTGGAGTTGTGTATTTTGGAGTTTCCTATTGCAGGTTATTATTGAAGCTTGATGGGTCAAATATGAGGTTACCATTGGATTTAAGAGGTCCAAGAAAGTCAGTTTTGCCTTTTGTTTCATCCAAATCGGACTTCGGAGGCCAAATCTAGATGCATTTCAAGTTTGACGCTGCGGCGGAAATTTTCTAGAAATTATAATTTTGCAGGCATTTTTCAAATAGTGATATCTCACTCATCCGGACTTGTTTTTTCGAACAATTTTTTTTGATTTGGGGTAGAATTTCGTGATCTGTATAGTGGTGCAGAATTTTTCTGATTTTCGGATACAGGTTTTTCGGAAATCACAAAATCCCAATTTTTACAACTTTGGAGGCTTCGTTTGGGCTCATATGGACTCCTTTTCAGGTGCCATTTTTTTTTAAAGTGCATATTTTTTCATCTACTTTCATAATCTGCTATTTGTTTGCAGTGATTCTGAGTAGAAATTGTACTTTCAGTATTTGGTCATTTTTGGCATATTTGGTACTTGTATTTTGTTTGGATCTCAGTTTAGATCGCTAGCAGTATTTGTTGAAGTCTCTTAGATCTCATTTTGAGAAGTTGTAAATTGAAATCAGAAGTCCACTTTGCCTTGTTTTGCAAGTGGCCCATTGTATACGCACTAAGTATAAAGTGTCAAAATCACCATTTTGGGGGGATTTCTTGATTGAGTGTTTTGGGGGGGTGTCTTGTGTGATTGTGCCTCTCTCTATCTTGTGTTTTTTCATTTTGGTGCTATGGGTACTCCTAAATTTCCACTTTTAACTCCTCATAATTATGCATCATGAAAAATTAAGGCATGGAGTTAAACTAATGGAAAAAGGACTCATTCATAATGTAAATGAAACTATTACAGCACCACCTGATCCCTCCTCAGGCTGATCCTAACGCTCAAATTGAATGGCTTACTAAGAATGCTATGGCACTTGGAACACTTAGAAAGTATGTATCAAATGACCTCATTTTTCACATTGATAAGTGTACAACAATTAAAGAAGCTTGGGATATTTTTAAGAAATTGTATGGTCAAGTTGATGAAATTAAGGGCAATAAGCTTGATAGTGAACTCACAACTTTGGATCCCAAGGATTTTGATAAAATCCAAGATTATGTCACAAAAGCAACTGAGCTAAGAGCAAAGCTAACGGATTGTGGAATTGACAAAAAGGATGCTCAATTGGTTTATAACTTGTTGGACAAGCTTCCTTCAGAGTATGCAGCTTTTGTATCTAGCTTTCACACCCATATGTTAGCTCAAGGTTCCTCATATACTTCTCCCTCATTTGATTCATTCACGAAGATGTTGATACTTGAGCAATCTAAGTTGACCACGATGGGGATTCTCAAATCTTCAAAGTCACAAGCTTTGGTGGCAGCTAACGAATTGTGGAATTGACAAAAAGAATGCTCAATTGGTTTATAACTTGTTGGACAAGCTTCCTTCAGAGTATGCAGCTTTTGTATCTAGCTTTCACACCCATAGGTTAGCTCAAGGTTCCTCATATACTTCTCCCTCATTTGATTCATTCACGGAGATGTTGATACTTGAGCAATCTAAGTTGACCACGATGGGGATTCTCAAATCTTCAAAGTCACAAGCTTTGGTGGCTAACAAAGGGAATCAAAGTAATCAAGGAAAAGGCAAGAATCAAAAACAACCTAAGTCAAAACCACAACAAGATGGAGCACAATCTTCCTCTCCACAACAAGGTGATACACCATTCTCACCTAAGAGGAAATCATATAAGGATAATCTTTTTTGTGGATATTGTAAGAAGTCAGGACATGATGAGCATCATTGTTATAAGAAGGATATTGATGAGTTGAAGATTCTTCTTAAGAAGAATAGAATCAACCTACCTTATAGAATGTCTACATCGGCTTCTTCTTCCAAGGATAAAGGAAAGGATCACTCTTTTGGGATAGATAAAGGAAAGGGACAAGCTCTTTGTGTTACTACAACTCATGATTCAGGGAAATGGCTTCTAGATTCAGGGGCTTCTCATCATATGGCATCTTCGCAGTCTATGTTTTCTACATTTGAGCCTTGCCACATGCCACAGATTTTGATGGGCAATCATAAATACATGGATGTGATTGGGAAAGGATCTATTGCCATTGGGGATAACTCCTTCAATGATGTGTTGTGTGTACCCCACTTACAAATAATCTTCTTTCCATCTATCAAATCACACATGGGGCAACTAAGAAAATTGTGGAGTTCACACCTGATTCAGTTATCATTAGAGACTTGGAGAGTGGAGCTATCATTGCAACTGGGGTGGTTGATCATGCATCTCGGTTGTACTCTTTTTCACATTTTGGTCCTATTGATGAGGTTGATTCTTCCTATGTTGATGATTCAGATTTTGAGGATAACTTTGGGCATTTGAACTTGGGGATTCTCACATGTGACCTTGTTCTTGAGCCTTGCATTTCATCTCCTATTGATATCACACCACCTATTGCACCTGATGATGCAGCTAGTGCGACAATTTTGCCTTCTTATGATTCAGTGCAGCAAGATATTTCATGTCTTCCAGCTTCAGTTGATTGGGATGCCTACTTGACAGACATTACAGGTTTGTTTGTGGAGTCCTACATTACAGATTTGGGAGATACCATTGATGACATTCATCTTCTCTTTGATGAAGATGATCCTTCTTTGATTGTTGCGAGGGATCACTCTAACCCTCTTGTGCATTCTCTACATGATCAATCTTTAGAGGTTGACATGATTGTGGATACCTTTGTACAACACTTGGAAAAGGTCTCTTTATCTTTTGAGGAGACATGTGAGTCTTTGGGACATGTTCTACATCCATCTCCACTAGATCTTGGAGTGCCTTTTTCAGCAGTGTGACACAGTTTACCACCTTTGGAGGGGGTATCTTTCAGCATCGACATGGGGAGACTTGAGCAATTTTCAAAGATTCCTTTCATCATGAGTTTTTTTCATACATCTTCCCTTCATGATTGGGGAGACTTTTTGGATACACCTTTGGTTTTGTTTCTTCCTAAGGGGAGGAATGTTGTTCGACGTTCGTGGAGCAGTTTCTTCATACATCGAGCTTCTATCATTGGTGCAAATTCCAGATTGAGGGGGGGCTTCCTAGTCTCTCTTCTTCTTCTCTCATATGGGGGGGACTTTTTCCTCACATGGGGTTTTGTTCCTCACATACTTCTATGAGAGTTCTTTGTATCTAGTTTTCATCTCTCTTTTGGGGGAGGGTTTTTTCCCATTGGGTTTTTCTCTCTTTCCCCACTTTGTGAGAGATTTCCTTGCATTGGTTTTCATGCATTTGCATTTGTACATGGGTACCTAACATGGCCTTGTAGCCGGGACCCATCTTGCATTTCTTAGTTGCATTGTAGACTTTAGTGCATTCCCCTAAGTTGCACTTAAGGGGGGGTGTTGGTGTAAATAATTATTCATCTTGGATATTATTACACTTACTTAATTTTACTTAGGAAATGCATTTCATAGTAGTTTGCGTATGAGACACTTGGGTGTTTGTGCCACATTGGGATAGTGTGTGTAGGAGAATTTCCACCTTTTATGGTGTTGATCTTGTTGTTACGCTCCACATTCAGTGGGTGATCCACCTCATGTGGACTATTATATTATTTCTCCTACCTACCTACACCTATTTCCTACATACCCTTGTTTCTTATTGAGCCACATGTCATGTTTGTGTGCTCACATATCCATATAGCCTTGCCTATATAAGCAGGCTCATATTCATTGTATGTATCGATTGATGATCCAGTTGATCAGTGGTTTCATCTTGATAGAATACAGTTTATTTCTATCATCTATTTTGTCTCTCTTATTTGTGCTTTCCATTGCCTCTTGATCTTGGGAAAATCTCACAATAACAAAACTGTCAAAAGGTAAAGGCCCGGAGTTTTTAATTTTTCTGAGAGATTATTGTCTTTGCAAGAAAAATTTAATTTTACAAAGTACTTAAAGACATATAACAAGACAGTTTTCATTTCTAGACAAAGCCCTTATTTATTTATTTTCCTTTGTTTTCCAAGCAACAGGAAAATAACTTTTCAAAGAGAATTTTCATTTTCTGTATCTTGTAACTCTTTCAATTTCATGACAGATTAATCATTTAGTAAAACTTTTAAAATCTAAGAGCAAGGGCTCTGTCGTCAAAATTTAGAGACTTGAAATTCTGGCATTCGCTGCATCCAAGTATCATTAATGATATTAAAGTTTTAAACTGAGTAGCAAATTATGGATTGTGTCAATTTCTTTTTTCTCCTATCTTTTGTTCTACTACTTCAAATCACAGGATCAACAACATACTGTAATGGTATGTTATCTTTACACGTCAAAGTGAAAACAAGTAGTGGACTTAACAAAGCTGTAGATTATTGGAGGCAATAATATTAGCTTCTACAAAACAAAATCAATTTGCTTGAGTGTAACTGGATATTCAACAGAATTGTAGGAACACACATATATTAACTGACTACTTTCCTCTACTGACATTCAATCCTCTCTGGAGGAAAAGTGAATAAGGCCATGCTTATTTCAATTTTCTATACCAATGTTATCCATCACCATAGCAGAACACATGAACAGCTTATAATTTGTTCCAGTGTAAGCTTGTTTTAATATCATGGGAAACTTTTCACTGAAAATGGCCACCGTGTTAGCCTGGGGTACACTAATTTTGCCAAAAGTCATATCTCTCAATATAACAAACCAGCAGTCAACTTTTAAAGTTTTATCCATGATTTTGTATCTGTGATCACTACTCTCTTGGCTGAAACTGATTATACTCCTGTATGGTTATATTATATCTAATACAAAAAAAAAGTTCTATCCATCAAAAATTGTCTGATTCAATGTAATGAAGTTAGCCCTCATCCCCATCTATTATTTCACATTTATGCCACTTGTTTTTCATACTTGCAAGTTATTTCAGATTGTGCAGTAGATATTTGTGTTAAAATCATGGGAAACTTTTGACAGAATATAAAGATCAACTTAGTCTGGGGCATGCTAATTTGGTCAAAAATCATCTTTGGCTGTACTAAACCAGCAGCTAGTTTTAAGTTTTATCCGTCCTGGTTGGCTGATTAAATGTAACAAAGCTGGCCCTTTGTCATCGACCATTAGTTTACATTTATGCCACTCATTTTTCATCCTTGCAAGTTACTTCAGACTGTTCAGTAGATATTATGGAATATATTCTTCATTGTTACCAGTTGTGCCATCTTCTCAATCCCTGTCAAGACTTCCATTGCTCCCACAGGAGCATATTATGGCTGACAAAGTCATATATTTGGCTCATGTTTTGATATATATTCATGTATTTCCTGTGGCAAGACCAGACTGTTGAAATTAATAGCTAAGATCGGATTATTAATTAAATAATAATTAAAACATATTGTAATAACCAAATCGATTACAATCATGTAACTTGTAATAAAATCTTTGGTCCCACTTAAGCACATGAGCTAAGGATATCGTGCTGAGGTTAAATGCAACGTGTGGACCTATTCATGTAACTTGCAATGGAATTCAAACTTATTGCATTTTGGCACCAAAGTGGTTATAGCCGACTAAGGCAAAATAAATTACTTGTACCCCCTATATAATCAATGCATTGTAATCCATTTTAATATACAATACAAGCATTTCATCTACAATCAGCGATCTGATCTGCAAGCGATTCCAAGACATAGCGAATTCCTTCAAGGCTCAGCAAATTATGTTCCAAGTCTAGCAAAATCCTTTGGTGGACAGCGAATTGCATTCTAGCTGAGCGAATTCATCCTAAGGAGCCGATTATCTTCAGATTGAAAGCAAGGCAAACTCTGATCAGAATTCAAGATTCAGATAAGTCAAATTTTTCATGCCCTAGGTGGGCAAATTTGTACTTGGCTATCATTTGACATTAATATAATCTGATCTGAATCTTGTTGCTGGGTTTTTCCTCCAAGAGGGAGGTTTTCCCAGGGTATATGTGTGTCATGTGTTAATTTTGTGTTATGTTCTGATTTCTGTTCTTTAATTATTAATCTGACTGCTAAAATTAACACAGACATCTTTTGATCATTGTTAAGTTCAAAACCCTCCTACAGAGTCTATCAGGCAAATGCACTTTGGTTGGTTTGACCAAGCTAAGACAGGCAAATTGATGAGCAACAAGGCGATCAAATTAAACAAGCATTGATCATCACTTACAGTTACTATAAGTGTAACTTTTCATTCATACAATAAACATCCAGTGGATTATGGTCTTGTGCTATGGCTGAAGATATTGGTGCGATAATCCCTCTCAACCCTGGCTCAAAACCTGCAAAACTTTGCTAAGTGCCAGGATGCTTAAACAGGCCCCACAAGACCAAGCTGGATGCAAATGTAAAGCATATTTTTCCTCTTGAACTGTAGCTTCTTAAACTTCTATATGTCTAGGAAAAATTACAATAGAAAAAAGCCTATTAGGCCAATTGTATAGATATTTAGCAACAATTTGCCTGAAATTTATTGTTTGGAAATGCAAAGGACATGTACCCTGAACGATATATAAACATTTGCAGCTAATCATAATTAGAACAGTAACAAACTACAGATGCAACCATATCCTGTTTACACAGACTTGGGAATACAAACTGAAATGGGATCATGTTCTTGACAAAATAACAATAAAGAGAAATGATTGACATTAAATTTAAAAAATTGATCTCACAAATTGCAGAAAACTTACCAACTCCAGCATGTCATAAAGGTAACCTCTGAAGGGAGTTTGAACCGCCTGTAGAAGCAAGCGAACAAAACAAACCCATTAAGTAAAAAAAATAAAGAAAAGAAAGATAATACATCTATTAGAAGATTAGGATTAACAGAACAATTCTTCAGCACCCAACAGTGGGCTTTTCAACACCATTGCATGGTTCAAAAAGCCAATAACAACACAAATATAAAAGTTAAAGAATATGATTTTCTCAAAAACATTCGAAGAGTTGCTCCCTGCTGGTCATGGGGAGCAGTCATAAGACTGTAACCCAAGTTCAAATCAATTCACTGCAATAGGAAATAATAACTTCAGTGTACAGGTGGTGAGGTTGTGGTATATACCATGCAAATTCATACAAGCATTGCAAAAGTTTACTAATCTTAAAATTGTGCTCAAAGCTTACCACACACCATGTTAAAGACTACCTTCAACCACAACCAAAATTTCTCCATCTCTTAATCCATAAAGAAAAAACATTAAAATACATGTTCCTACAAGGTGGATTCATACACCAGGGAAACCCAAGGGCATGTTCCCAGCATTTTTCGGGGTGTCCCTGTTTCCGAATATCCCAGAGACGTCTCCAGGCCAACCCCAAATTGTCAAAAAATGCAGGGAGCATCCCAGAAAATTCAATGGGGCAGCTAGCCATCCCATAAAAAACTGTCATTTAAAAAAAAAAATAGCACTATAAAAAAAGAACTATTATTGATTGTTGGCAAATGCAGATTACAGGCAGCCATATAATTTCTTAGTTTTTGTATTTTTCATACTGTAGTTTAAAGTGAAACTTGCAACCTTGTGCATTTAGTTGTAACTTGTATGCTATTTTGTTCTGAAAATGATGTGTGCAGCATCCCTCAAGGGGATCTGGGAGCAGTGCCCCCAATGGTATGGAAGGGCAACAGCCCTCACAGGTTACGGAGGAAGCACTCCCACAAGGGGCAGAGCCCCCACCACCAAGCCCAAATTAAGATCTTCAAAACCACGCAGACTTTGTATTGCATTCAATAAGAGAAATGAATTTATATTTGGAATCCATGTTTTAGGGTTGGGGGGGAATTTTTGGGCTTTCTGTCGAAGTTGGAAGTCAAAATATAATTAAAAATAAATAAATAAATTTGAAAATTCGCAACTTGGACTGAAAGCCCACGTGATACACTGCAGGTTCAAATAGGTTCATCCTAGACAAACATGTGTTGAATATCTGGAATACCGAGAGTGGAGGGGTGAATCAGTATTACCTTGAACTTATTTAAACTTCTAACTAACCAATCACATAACATAATTTAAATGCAGCAAATGAAATTAACACATAACACCAGATTTGTACATGGAAAACCCAAAATGGGAAAAACCATGGAGAGAGTGTTCTCTCAGGAATGATGCATTACGTAACCGGTTACACAGTACAAGGGGTGGCTCACTGCTGGTTTGGGCTCACTGCCCGGATTATAAAAAGGCTCACTGCCAAATAATAGAATATACAAGATTTGAACTGTTAAAGTTGCATCTGACATATGCATAGGTTGCAGTTCCTTTGAAGCACACAATATGTCTCATTTATTCACTGTACTTAATCCGCACAACAATATTTACATTCACAAGCTTTTTCGCATATACACATAGTACACAATATAGTTGTTCATTGACAACCATACCTCTAATAAGAAACACAGATGGCAATATATATCCGCATCGATCTGACTGACAAGTTGGCACAGCCGGAAGGGTGAGACCGGACTGTCCATACGCTACAACAACCAAAATATCTCCATGCGGTGTCAACTTCCAACTTTGAATCATTAAACGACTTGTATAACATGCTTCTAGCATTATCCGGGTAAGACCGGACCTAAAAACATCTTGAAGTATCGTTCTCATTGCTTCCAGATGTGACCGAACATAAAACATCTTCCGGTAAGAGTAAATTCTGTACCACGAAGCTGTATGAAGCAAACATACATTCATAGCATAATAATTTTACATCACATACTTGAAGCAAACTTCCAAACTGAATCACATTCATACATGCCGGACCAAAAAACTCATTCATGACATCAATGACAACTATGACAATGGGCCAACAACCTGCAAGTCTAGGACAGGACCCTAGATGGTCACTAGGTCAAACCAAATCCAGATCCAAACCCGAACCGAGAAGTCCCAGGGCCCAAATAGGTAACATAGATTATTGCTAAAAATCTAATTTAATATTTTAATATATTGAAAAAAAAAGTAAAACAAACCGACATTGTTTAAAAAACAAAATACAAAGGTATTAAGTTTTATTTAAAAAACAAAAAATTAAAATTAAAATAAAACCTGAACCTTTCCTCAACAACAAGATGTCGATTGGTTTTCAAGTGTTCCATGACCAACAGAGGGGTGGCAGGTTACTAACTGATTGATTGGACAGGAGACACTTCAAATATTGAAGTCATGGGAAAGGGATGGGTATGATTTACAAACATATTGGGGAGTTGAGCATGTCTAGCCAAGGGTGAGATCCAAAAGTAGGGTATTCTACAACATTGAATTTTGAACTTTCAATTACATAGACCCCCCAAGCTCCCCCGAATCATCCAAATTTGCAAGCCCAAGCGGTCACCATGCCAACCAACGAACTGACCCTCACAGACCTAGTTTAGGCCCTTGAACCAGATTCATTAAAAGCAACCATCAAAGTGGACTTGAAATTGGAAACCACTACAGCTAGCAGGTCCTTCCAATGTTCAACTCAAAGGATGATCTCTGAATCACCACTTCAGAGGCAGCATGAACCTCCATATAAACCATTTCCTCAAAAATTGAGGGCTACTCCTCCTCAACCCACACATCATTAAGGGATTGGATGCACTTTTAGGAACCGGCAGCCAAGAGACATGACCTGAAATGAATTGGGAAGCAAACAGTTATGCTTTGACTATAAAGAACTGTGGGACTCAACACATAAGTGCTTGGGAAAGAGGCAGATCCATTTGATTGAGGTGTACTCCAATGGCAGGGGAGAGCCCAAATCAAGTATAGAGCACAAAGTGTAGAAGAGGATGAGATTTCACTAGCAGGTATTAGTAACTGAAACTGAAAGCCTATAGTCAGCTGAAGAGGGAGTGTAGACAGTTACTATTCCCTCTATGTTGAGAGCACCATGTATCACCCCTTTCGAATTGGGGGGGATTGGAGAACAAATGTGCTCATTGATGGGGGAGCAACCCACAACTTTAGCGGTCAAGGTGTGGTAGCAAGATTCAAACTGAAAAATGAAAGAGTTTGCAACGTTGTCTGTTAATTATAAGCGTACAGCAACAGAAGGGTAGGGCAAGGTGTTGAGATTGCAAAGTTTGGAAGCTTCAAAGGGTTAAATGACCATGCTGGGCATGCCTAATAAGTAGCATAAGATTCATGGTGAATTCTATTGTGATTATTTACATTTTTTTAATCACCATATATTCATGTTGTTTGAACCCTTTATAGGTTTCTTATCTCTGTGTTTCAAAATAAGTTATTACACATACAATCATAAAAATTAGATTATTAAAGACCGCTAAATCTTATTTTTCAGATGACGGCCAATCCAAATGCTAATTTGGTGCATGATTTATAAAAATGAATAAAGGAATCTAGAACTGAAAACCCTAAAATAAATTCACCTAAAGAAAAAATTTAAATTACTTTATCTGAGAAGGCTTATTAGAGACCGCTAAAGCTTATTTTTCAGATGACAGCCAATCCAGATGCTAATTTGGTTTATATTTTATAAAAACAAATAAGAGAATCTAAAAATGAAAACCTTAAATTAAATTCACCTAAAGAAAAAAATTTAATTACTTTACCTGAGAATATGCTTGTGCAATTTACATTCTAAAAGTTAAAGGCCAAATATGGTTCTTAGGTTACCATCGGATAAGAGATATTCTGATGTCACTATCAATCTAGATGCCATTTATACCCAGACTGGAAAAAATTGAAATTACATTATATTACTCATAGTTTACAAGGACTTGTCCTGGTACAGTAGATTGGTACTGGTACCATCAGATAAAAGATATCCTGATGTCACTATCAATCTAGATGCCATTTATGCCCTGAACCAAAAAAATTGAAATTATATTATCTTACTCATAGTTTACAAGGACGTGTCTTGGTACTGGAGATTGGTATTGGTACACTACTTTTTTAAATAATAGGATATGAATAATTGAAGATGACAAAAATAAAAGATTAAATTCAGCATCGAAAAATATAAAATGCTAAAAAAATTTACAATTTGATGTATGGAAAAAGATCTTCAAGGAAACCAAGGACTATCATTATTTCATAATCATTGCCATGAAATAAATATTATTTTTTTAAATTTAAATCACAGTATCTTGGAGATGACAGAGAAGGACCAAGATGTGAATGCTATTATTTTTTAAAACAAGGTACAGGTTAAGAGTACTCAGAATGGCTATATTTTCAATCAGTTGATAAACTTCAATGCACAATTAGACCATAGTTACCAACAATGAGAATTTCAGTTGTTCCGGTTGGTTTAAAAAATAAAAAACCAGAATTTTCAAAACAAAAGGCAAAATTCTATAGCATTTGAAAAGTCCAGACCAAATCAGACAAATCTGGCCAGTTTTAGTAACTATGACATAAAAATATTAAGCTTTTTGCATTGTTGTTCTTACAAATTACAAGTATCTTTGGGCTTTAATAGAAGCTTTTCTGCTGCAATAACACTCACATTTTTTTGTGAGATAAATAGAAAATTACAAGTCCATTTATAATTACTTGTCTGATTCTCAACAACAAAATATCTCCGTTTGGGAATAAAAACAATACAATTTATATGGTTTACCTTTAAAAATCAATAGGAAGTTTCTCAATTTTTGCCAGTCGCTTCTAGGAGACGTATAAAGATGCAAAGAAACTGCACTTCAAGCCACTTGGCATCTGAGGACAACCTCATATAAGGGGACGCATTTCTAACACGAGAGATGAGTGCCACGAATATGGGTACGAACCTCCAATTAACTATGATCCTACCGTAGGCTTGGATAATTGAGCTTGGAAAAGGTAAAAGCTATATTTTGTTACTTACAGCCAACGCCAGCAATTTGGCATAAAATTTGTTTTTGTAAAACAAGCATTGGCATCCCAAAACCCTAAATTGAAAATTATGAAAGAAAAAGTATAACAAAAAACAAGGAAATAATTTAACCTGTAATTCTTTAGGCAAGTACTCGTGCTTCATTGAAAGATCCATAGCACGCTTTATGCGCTGGTTGCGAGCATCCACTACCTCTCGGGGCAAGCGATTAAGAGCTTCTTGTAAGTCCAGATCAAAGGACTGATCATACAAATCGTCGTGGCGGAGACCTTGCGGATAGCAAATCCATTTATAAAATTAAACTCAGGAATTTGCATAAAGCTTAACTATCATAGAATCAGAAATGAAGAAGATTTTGTATATTTATTTACCGTATTTCCTGAGGCGATTGCCAACGACAGTGCAGTACCGAATGGTGACCCAATCGACTGTGAATTTTGTTGCTTTGGCCAACGCCCCCTTTATCAGAGACGTCATGGCTCTTTCTAGGGTTTTTTCAGATCGCGCTGTAAGTTTTATTGTATTACCTCAATGGCTTCGGCTATCGAAATGTAATATATATGCTTCTTTGTATCCTCTGGGAGTTTCGTTTTATTTTAATAACAACTAAAAAAATAATGAAACTTGAGGATCCTTCTAGGTACATATAATGTTGTATTATTTAGATATCTTAAATATCTTACAATGTTAAGTTTTGAGTTATGTTTTACTTAATAGTTATTTTAGTTTATTTGGAAATTATTTTATTTATTTAAAAGCTATTTTATAATTTTAAAGAAAGGTAAGTTTGAAATAGTTATTTTAATGTAATCATAATATAATGGCTCTTGATGTCATAGTAGTGATTTATTATATAATAGATTTTTATAATATTAAAAATTAGCATATATTTTTAGAAATCTAAGTAAAGTATGTTGAGAGATATCAAGTTTCAAAATATGGAATATTTATGTGTTTAATGATAAAGTATGAAGTGCAATTAAATTCAATGATCGATGATGTCTTTAATTTAATTTTGGTTAAATTTGAATTAATGATAATTAAAATGAGATAAAGGCAATATCATACTTTTTAGAGGTATAATAACAACTTTTGTAAAATATTATGCAAATTAAAAATTTAGAATCATTTATCAAAATGATATTTAAAAAATAGAAAAAAAATCGCTTTAGTAATCATTCACGGAGTAGTAAAGAAGGGGGGATGAAGAATGGCGAAGTGCAGGAAGCAGCTAGGGTTTAACAGACCACAAGACCGTTGGACGAGTCGGGGACAGAGATCATGGCCTCTGAATAGGAGGTTTGGCTATAATCCTTTGAATAGGGCATGGAGGCCACCTCAGAAAGCATGGAAGGCTTCAGGAATGTTTAGTAGTCAGGGGAGCGGAGAGACAACGGAAGATTCTCATAGACAAGTTTTCGCAAATAGAAACGAATTGGGGTATGCTAACTTAAGGTTGAGCGGACCTTTTGACTTTAGTTGAATCAAGAAGAAGTTTTGGAAGCCGAAAGTGTCTACAAATTCACAATGGCAAGAAAAAGGTAAACCCTGACACGAAACATACAACGGTTGTCTCTTTGTTGATTGATGGTCAAGCTTGGAATGGTTAGGTCAGTAACCTGATGCAGGAGCATCCCCAGTTCTTGGCAATCTTGCATCAATCAAAAATATTTCTTTTATGTTTGTTTTCTGTTTTGCAATTTCAACATTTCTTTTTGTATTTTCTTGCACTGGCTCGCCGGATCTTGTGGAGATGGATTTTGCTTGAGGAAATTATCATCTTTCTTATTCCTAAACCACGAAGCATTTGGATCATTTTCCAGAAATTTATCGATTCTAGATTCCGAGACAATTTTTTGGCACTGAAATTGCTTGAACCTATTTGCATTGGTGAATCTACCAAATCCTTTCCGTAACTTGCAGGGCCCAGTTCGTTGATTTCGATGTTCCTTGGCGTGTGGTTGACCTTCCCTTTGATCTGCACTTTGTCCTCTGGATTTTCTGGAGGAATCTTTTTGGCGGAGGTCAACCTGTTGGTTTTACATGTTTGATCTTGTTCTTCAGCATTTGATCCCTTTTGGCCAATCGGATCCCCTTGGATAGTATAAATCATTGTAATTGAGCATTAAAAATCAAGGAGATAGAACATAGAGATAGATTCTAAGATTTACAGGTCCAGAGTTGACCAATTCTGTAATTAAGCATGTATGTAGCAAGCCAGTGAGTCGAATCTTGTAATACGGATATTACCGGTTATCTATAATCTGTTTGCATGGTCTAATTCATTCAGTTATGCATTGCCTGCATCATACCCTCTTATTTCTGTTGTGTTTACGCTTGTTGCTCAGTCCGAATTGATCTCTTTGAGGTCCCTCCTAGTCGATGGTTGTACCAAGTGGTATTAGGGCAAGATTTCATTCTAGAGATTATGTTGTCCTAAGAATTTTGTTGTGGGGTGGCGGATTGTGCATCCGACCTGCAGCTGCAGAGGAGTGGCATGAAGATGGCGCGAAGAGGAAATAGGAATGGTGGAGTGTGTGGGAATGTTGTGATGGAAATATTGCGAGAAATTGCAACCCAGTCGGAAGTCGTTGAGACAGCCCAGAGAAGAGGCCGACCTATTGAAGATGTGAGTGAAGATGAAGAAGAAGCATCAGCAGAACAAGTAACAAATCCATCGACGATCGATCCAGATGAAGAGATGTTTCTAAGGGTTTTAAGTAGGGAAAACACTAAACCACATTTTACCCCACTATAGTATGATGGAAAGTTGGATTCAGATGAATTAATGGATTCGATCTTAGAGATGGAGAAGTATTTTGATTTCGAGAACACCATAGAAGAAAGGAAGGTAAAGTATGCATGTACCCGGTTGAAAGGTCATGCATCTCTTTGGTGGGAACATTTGCAGGTCGATAGACAAAGAAGAGGTAAAGAGAAGATCAAATCATGGGAGCGGATGGTTGCTACGTTAAAATCAAACTTTATGCCAGTCGACTATCAAGTAAATTTGTTCTGAAAGTTGCAAAACTTGAAGTAGAAGGATGAAGCATTTACAAGTTGAATATCAGATCCGAACATGTTGATGATAAAATTGAATGAGTTGCGAGATATTTGAATGGATTGCAAATGTCTAAACAAGATGAACTCAGTTTGATCAAGTTGCAGAGTGTTAAAGAAGCTTACCAGTATGCCCTGAAAGCATAAGAGAAGTTGAACAAAATACATGAGCAGAGAGGTAGAGGTGGAAGGTTTTTCGAAGGAATATTTCAAGGTGGCAGAGGATATACCAGAGGAAGAGGAACCTGTACAGATCAGAACAAGGACAAGGAAGTAATCAAAGAAGGTAATTCATACCGGAAGGATGACAAAAAATTCTACCGAAGGAGAGAACCTGATGGTTATCGAAACGAGGGTTTTGGAAAAGATGACAGAAGACAAGATAAGAGAGTATTTAGGGGGACTTGCTATAAGTGTGGTGGATAAGGACATCGTGCTTTCGAATGTAAGAAGACGAAAAACACTGGGAGAACAACATTGGTGAAATAAATCCCCATCGGATCAACTAACAAACTGGAAGATGGAGAACTTTTGATGATGAGGAGAGCTTTATGTCATACCGGAGAAGATGAAGATCCATTGTAGAAGTGAAATTTATTTAAGACCAGATGTAAGGTATACAGTAAGTGTTGTAAAGTTGTTATTGATAGTGGTAGTTCAGATAATCTTGTTTCAGAAGAGATGGTGAATAAATTGTATTTGGAAAGATTGAAACACCCTAAGCCTTATCAGATGGTAAGGATTTGGGATGATTCTAAGTTGTTAGTAAGTGAGCAGTGTTTGGTAAAATTGAAAATCGGGAACTATCATGATGATTTCTTGTGTGATATTATGCCTATGGATATTTGTCACCTTTTCTTGGGTAGACCTTGGAAATTTGATAGACAAGTAATACATGATGGGAGAAAGAACATATACACTATTTTAGCGAATGGGGTTAAATAAACCTTGTTACCCTTGGAGGATATTTTGAAGAGTGAAGTTTGTACGAATACCAGAATTTGTTTGGTGGATGGAAGGAAATTCCTGGATGGGATGAGACATGAGAATGTGTGCTTTGTCTTAGTTCCTAAGAAGACTGAGAATCCGGAGCATGAGGAAGGACAATTGGAGGAGATAAAGGAATTACTGACAGAGTATGAAGACGTCATTTTAGATAACATGCCTAATGGATTACCACCTGTGAGAAGTATCAGTCACTGCATGGACCTGATTTCGGGAGCTAGTTTACCTAACGAAGCTAGACACTGGATGACACTGGCAGAGAATGAAGAGTTGAACAAACAAGTGCATGAATTATTGAAGAAAGGTTTGATCAGAGAAAGTCTGAATCCTTGTGCAGTACCAGTAGTATTAGCACCTAAGAAGAATGGAGAATGGAGGATGTGTACTGATTTCAAAGTAATAAACAAGATCATAGTGAAGTATCGGTTTCCTTTACATAGGACGGATGACATAATGAATTGTTTGAGTGGAGCCAAATACTACACAAAGATAGATTTGAAGAGTGGATATCATCAAATCAGAATTAGAGAAGGAGATGAGTGGAAGACAACATTCAAGACAACTGAAGTATTGTATGAATGGTTGGTGATGCCTTTTGGGTTGATTAATGCACATAGTACTTTGATGAGATTGATGAGTGACGTATTGAAGAAATTATTGGGTAAGTTTGTTATTGTATATTTGGATGACATTCTGATTTTTAGCAAGACAAAAGAGGAGCATTTGTTGCATTTAAGACAAGTCTTGCAATGGTTGAGAGAAGAGAAGTTGTTGATAAATCTTAAGAAGTGTACTTTCATGAAGGAAGAGTTAGTCTATTTGGGATTTTTAATATCTACGTGTAGCATCATAAATTGTACGCACTTGCTAGGGTGGTACAATTTCACACTTGGTTTAGCTCCCGCCTTAGCGCATTTTGCATTTTGCATTGCATTTCCCCTTTAGCACTTAATTAATTAAATTAATTAGGTCTAAGGTCTTATTTCATCATTCTCCACATCATAAAGTTGGGCCCTTTCATTAAAGTGTGCCCCTTTCATTTTATTCCTCTAATACATCATTTAATCAAAAACCCTAATTAGGTCCTGTTTTGAACTTGGGGGCTTGATTTCGGGGGTCAAAACATCTCGAAATCAGCTGTAACTTCGGGATTCTCTCTAAAATCATCATATCCGACGGCCCTGAAAATTTGGTGAAAAGTTGTCGGGACCATGGCGCCCGGCGTGCACATGGTCCCGGACATTTTTCTCGAAATTTTAAGAGCACGATCCAATCATAAAATAAAGCTTAACCCCAAGAAATTGGCGGGAGATTCAATCTCTAGGTCGGCCAAAAGTTGAAATTAAGACCTAGGGTTTCATATATAAGAGCTCTCTTTCTTCATTGGAAAGGATCCGGATTTTTGGTTTAAAGGACCTTCTATGCAGCGAAAGAGCAGGTCTTTGAAGACTTCAACAACATTCAACATCCATCCATCAAGCATCCATCAATTTCATTCATCCATTTAGGGCTTTGAAGGCATTGAAGAACAATAAGGGATCACCGACTGAAGATTGGCTTGTACCCCTCCCTTGGGGTTGGGTATGATTTCATGTTGTTTTCATGTCTTTGCATAAGCTTCATCATATCATTTGTATTCATGCTTTAGATCACTTTGCATCTTGATTTGGAGCACTTACATTATCATGTACAAGCAATTAGGGTTTACTTTCTAGGTTGCTCTAGTTTGCTTACTTGCATTTTAGGATCTTGCACACACACAAGGTCTGCACACACACTACTTTTACAATACAACTTGGCTATTCATGGAGGTGGAAATCACCAAAGCGGGGGTTTGACTAAGGCAAAACCCTATATAGCTGTCCAAAACACCTTTTCAAATATAAGTGCAGATTTCAGGATTCAGACGACGCCGCAAGTTGCAGATCTGAAAGAAGCAGACGGAGACTGAACCATACACCAGATTTCAGAGCAAAAGACCAAGACCAAGACAGGGGCGTGGGGCGCCCTGGTCCTGCTAGGACAGGGGCGCTGGGTGCCTTGGTCCTTCTGTCAGACAGCAAGTTTCAGACAGCTTTTCAGGTTGCAGAACAGCAGTTCCAGGAGCAGTTTCAGGAGCAGAATTAAGACAGTGGCGCCCGCGCCCCCGTCCCAAACATTTTTCACTCAGATTCTAACCCCAGGTACACATCTGCATTCTCCTTTTATCCTTGTGTTTACAGCTTTTCATCACTTGATCTCAATCTTGCAATCTTGTTACTAGTTCATACTTGCACTCTAGGGTTAGGAATTGAACTTGTATCATTTTATCTTTCAATTACAACAAAGGAATAGAAATCCTAATAGGTAGCCCGTGGCTCTCTCTTCCACAAAAAGAAGTAGCCAATTGTGTGATACCTCTAGGCTCTTTCGTATTCCACAATGTGTGTCAAAAGGTAGGATTAGGACATGTTAGCCTAGTCTCACTTTTTCCCCTACACACTACGGATGGATTGAAGATGGACCCTGAGAAAGTAAAAGCAATTTTTGAATGCCCTACAGCAGAAAGCATTGGAGAGGTAAGATAATTTCATGGATTAGCTGGTTTCTACTGGAAGTTCATCAAAAATTTCAGTTCGGTTTGTAGTCCTATGATTGAGACAATGAGAGGAGATAGGAAAGAATTCAAGTGGACCACCAAAGAAAATAAAAGTTTTGAATTGTTGAAGTAGAAGGTCATTGAGCAGCCTATGTTAGCTTTACCAGATTTCAACAAAGTATTTCAAGTGAACTGCGATGCAAGTGGGAATGTGATTGGAGCTATATTAAGTCAAGAAGGGAGAGCAGTAGTTTATTTTAGTGAGAAGTTAAATGATGCTAGTAGGAGATATTCAGTGTATGATTAGGAATTTTATGCCATAGTTCAAGCCTTGAAGAAATGGGGACATTACTTGTTGCCTAAGGAATTTGTGTTGTATACCGATCACCGAGCCTTATAGTATTTAATCAGTCTGAGTAAGTTGAATCAAAGAGATATGATATGGGTAGAATTTTTGCAGAGTTACACCTTTGTGTTGAAGCATATATATGAGTGGGAAGTCAAACAAAGTTGTTGATACATTAAGTACGAGGAATTTGCTGATAGAGATGAGAGTGACAGTATTAGGGTTTGAGGAGTTTAAGACCTTGTATGATGATGACCCGGATTTTGCAGAACCTTGGAAAGCATGTAGAGAACTGGTTATGGTAGATAGAAGCAAATGGCTAGATTACTTCATTTAGGATGGGATGTTATTCAGAGGAGTTCAGATGTGTATACCTAAGAGCTCTATGAGGGATAATTTGATAAAGGAGAAGCATAGTGGAGGATTAGCCGGACACTTTCATATTGATAAAATAGTAGCATTGGTAAGAAAACATTATTTTTGGCCTCAGATTCATAAGGATGTTAGGAAATTCGTACAGAGTTGTAGAATTTACCAAGTTGCAAACAGGAGTAGTCATAATGTGAGATTGTATAAACCTTTGACAATACCGGTGAGACCTTGGGAGGATATAAGCATGGATTTCATACTTGGATTGCCTAAAACACAAAGAGGGAATGATTCTATATTTGTGGCGGTGGATAGATTCTTGAAGATGGTTCATTTCATACCTTGTAAGAAGACAACAGATGCAGTTTATGTAGCTGACTTATTCTTCAAGAAGGTAGTGAGATTGCATGGATTTCCTAAGAGCATAGTTTCAGACAAAGATACTAAGTTTGTTGGTTATTTTTGGAGAACATTATGGAAGAAGATGAAGACATAATTTAAATTTAGTTCTACTTTTCACCCACGGACTGATGGACAGACAAAGGTAGTAAACAAGAGCTTGGGAAATTTGTTGAGATGCTTAGTTGGAGAGAAAACCGGAAGTTGGGATTTGATTATTGCACAAGCAAAGTTTGCTTACGGTTTAGTGAATAGGAGTACCAGAAGAACACATTTCGAGATTGTTACCGGAGCACACCCTAGAGGTATATCAAAATTGAGAGATATTAGTAATGAAGATAAGAGGAGTGCTGGAGCAGAAGGGCTTGCAGAACACGTGGCAGCCTTACATATTCAAGTTAAACAACATTTGGAGGATATGAACAACAAGTACAAGGAGAAAGCAGATGAGAAAAGGAGACAAGAAATTTCAAGTTGGCAATGAAGTGATGGTATATCTAAGAAAAGAAAGATTTCTAGTTGGAATCTATAACAAGTTGCAGATGAAGAAGTTTTGACCTTGTAAGATCTTGAGGAAGTTCAGTTCCGGAAATGCATATGAAGTGGATTTATCCGATAGTTTGAGTATTTCACCTATATTCAACATTGAAGATCTACATCACTATCATGAATCAGAATTCAGTGAAGACAGTATTGTAGAACTAGAGAAACAGTTGCCCCAAAAGGAACCAGAATAGATTGAAGACATTTTGGACACAAGGATTGGGCATAGTACCCGGAGCAGTCAGTACAAGGAGTATCTTGTGAAATGGAAGGACAGACTAGTTGAAGATTCATCTTGGATTTCTCAGGTAGAGATGGATTGCCTTGGTTTTCCTTCGACCCCAGCAAAGTGAGAGACTCACTTTTTCAACAACCCCGGATATCTGATGCAGGAGCATCCCCGGTTCTTGGCAATGCTGCAACAACCAAAAATATTTCTTTTATGTTTGTTTTTTGTTTTGCAATTTCAACATTTCTTTCTATATTTTCTTGCATTGGCTCACCAAATCTTGTGGAGTTGGATTTCACTTGAGGATATTATCATCTTCCTTATTCCTAAACCGCAGAGCAAGTTATCGATTCCGGATTCCAAGACAGTTTTCTATCACCAGAACCGCTTGGACCTATTTGCATTGGTGAATCTACCAGATCCTTTTTCGTAGCTTGTGGAGCCTAATTCGTTGATTTCGATGTTCCTTGGCATGTGGCCAACCTTCTCTTTGATCCACACTTCATCCTCTGGATTTTTTCAGAGGAATCTCTTTGGCGGAGGCTGACTTGTTGGTTTTACACGCTCGATCTTGTTCTTCGACATTTGATCCCTTTTGGTCGACCGGATCCTGTTGGATCATATGAATCATTGTAATTGAGCATTAGAAATAAAGGAGATAGAACATAGAGATAATCCTAAGATTTAGAGGTCCAGAGTTGACCAATTTTGTAATTGAGCATGTATGTAGCAAGCCAGTGAGCTGAATCTTGTAATCCGGATGTTACCAGTTATCTGTAATCAGTTTTCATGATCTAATTCATTCAATTCTCTATTGCCTCCATCATACCCTCTTGTTTCTGTTGTGTTTACTCTTGCTGCACAATCTGGATTGATGTCTTTGAGGTCCCTCCTAACCTGTGGCTACACCATAACCGTAAGGAGAAAGCTTTCTTTATGAAATGGAGTGGGCCTTGACCAACTTTCATAAGGTTAGAAGTTGGGTGAATGAATACTGGGGTAGTGCCATAGTGTTGAAAACATTACCAAATGGCTTTTATTTAGTTATTTGTGTGAGCTTCGGGGATAAGGAATGAATTCTCAACTATGGACCCTTTTTGATGGGGGTAAGGGTTTTTATATTAAGGACTGGGTCCCGAATTTTAATCCAAGGGAAGAGAACATTACAGAAGTTCCAATGTGGATCAGATTATATAACTTATCTCATGAGTATTGGGACTATGAAACCCTTGCTCAAATTGGAAATAAGCTGGGTACTTTCATAAAGCCAGATGACGCAATCACAAACAATGACTATAGTATGTATGTCCAGATTTATATTTATTGGCAAGCTACACACCCGTTACCTAAAATGGTGGAACTAAGATCAGGTGAGGGTATCTAGAAGCGGTTGATTGAAGTTGAGGAACATACTAAAATGTGTAAGATTTGTAATGGACTTAGACATCCAAATAATGAATGTTCACTTCAAAATAAAGGGAAAGAATTAGCCCAAGAGGCTTTAGCAAGGATGCTACTAAACAAGGAGAAGTCCTTTTATATGAAAGATGCAGGATTCTTAGATTTTATGGTGAGGAGGAGTGATCAAGCTTCGATGATAGAGAGAGAGATGTAAGAATTGATAAGCATTGCTTGTGGTTGAAGGAATTCAATGGAAGTGGTGGTCAGAGTTGTGAAGAGTTGATTGAGGAAAACATACAAAGGTTGCAAAGGGTTAAAATATGCAAAGCTTTAGAGAAAGAGGCACATTCAGAAGGAAGCTCAACTCAAGAAGCGGATAGTGGTAGATAGATGGTTTATAAAGTTTTTAGCCCTCAACATGAGGAGAGAGTGGAGATGGAAGTGAGAGTTTTAAAAGGTGAAGATGTAAACCCTGGCTATAGGAATCAGGACAAAGATTCAGAGAAAGGACCCTTGGGAAATAAAAGTCAGTATAAAGGCCAAGAGGAGGAGGAGGATATGGAAACCAACTCTCCGGTAAGGAGAAAATCCCAGGATGATATGTGTAGGGGGAAAAACCAGAGGATGATTACTCGGGGTGTAGATTGGTTGGAGATCAAGAAAGGTCAGAATTTAGAAATCAAATAAATGGTGGAGATGAGGATTCAAATATAGTTTTCAAAGATATACCAATTTCCCCAATTAGAAATATGGAGAGCTCATTTGAAGATGTGAAGGAAAATGATAATTTCTCAGAGGAAATGGATTCTGACGTGCACTCGAAAGGGGAATCAAAATAAGGGGACGAGCTTGGTTTGAATGCAGTAATGGGAATAATGGATAAGAGAACACTGGAACAAATGTCTATAAAAAAGATAAAGGCTTCAGCAGGGGAGAAAAAGAAGAGAGGTCCAGAATCTGTGCGAGTGAAGCTGGAAATGGTGGGCAATACAACTCGGCAGAAAAAATTGAGATCAAGAAAAGGCTATGCCTTTTTCCAGGAGCCATGAGGGTCCTATCGTGGAATGTCAGAGGCTGCAATGCCCTTGACAAGATACGTTTGATCAAGCAATGTTTCGATCAAATGAGAATACGTGGTACTTTTACAAGAGATGAAGCTATGTGGGGCGTAGGTAGAGATATTTAGTAGGTATTTTAATGGATGGAAAAGCAAAATTATTGAGTCAATTGGAGCTTCAGGTGGTATAGGTATCTTTTAGAAAGACGAGGTTGTGGAGGTGCAATTTCTACGGAAAGAAAGATCATGGCAATGGGTGGAGGTTTGGTCGAAGCAACTTCATTCAAAATTCTTCTTGATAAATGTATATGGACCCAATAAGATTGTAGATCTTAAAAGGATGTGGGATGAAATCTCAGGTGTTTTATCTCAGAATAGTAAGAGCTTGTTTCTATTGGGGGGAGAGTTTAATGCAATTATGAACCATGTGGATAAAAGAAGAGGATTTGGATGGCAGAAACAAAATCAAAAAGACTTCAGTGAATTTGTAAATTCCAATAGCTTATTTGATATCCCTTTTAAAAGTGGTGAGTTCACTTGGATAAACAGACGTGATGGCTTCTCTCATATTGTAGAGAAGTTAGATAGATTTTTACTAGGGGGAAATTGGGTGGATAGTCAATGGAAAATGCAGGCGGAAATCCTTCCTATCATTGGGTCAGATCACTACCCAATACCTGTTAGGATTCATGAGGATTCAACTCCAGAAAGATGTCCCTTTAAATTCATAAAAATGTGGTTGAGGGAGGATGGCCTTGTGGATCTTGTAGTGAAATGGTGGAAGGAGTAACCTCAAAGGTATGGCAACAAAGCTTTTATTTTTTTCAAAAAATTGCAATTTGTAAAGGAAAAGTTGAAATAATGGAATAGGCTAGTCTTCAAAAATATTTTTACAGAGAAGTTACAATTGAAAGTGGAGTTAGAGGAGCTAGACCATAGAGTTATCAAGAATGGTATTGGATCCATAGAGTTTCAATTAGAAAAGGAACTAAATAAGAAGTATTTGGAGGTTCTAGCCCGTGAAGAGGTCTTTTGGAGACAAGAGTCAAGAGAAACATGGTTGAAAGAGGGGGACTGAAATACAAAATTCTTTCATAATTATGTCAAAAAGAGGAGAGTTAGGAATAAAATTTACTCTATACAGACGGAAAATGGGGATATTCTTGCGGATAAGAAGGATATATGTAATAAAGTTGTCTGATTCTTCTTGAGCCTTGAGAATAATTCTTTGCTTGATGCACAAAGGGAGGATCTTCTAAATGTGATCCCAGGGGTGGTGACTGGAGAACAGAATGAATTCTTAACAAGGAAGGCTTCTTTGGAGGAGGTCAGAGCTGCTCTTTTTGGTTTGGGGGTTGATAAAGCACCTGCACCAGATGGGTACCCAACACTCTTTTTTCAATGTATGTGGCACATGTTTGCAGATGAGTTGTTGGATGTGGTGGAAGAATCAAGAGCTAGGGGTTTTGTGTTAATAGACTTTAACAATACTTTTATAGCCCTGATCCCCAAAAGAGAGGAGGTTAAAACCTTTGGTGACTTTAGACCAATTTCTCTGTGTAATACCATTTATAAAATCATTGCTAAGGTCATGGCGAACAGATTAAAGAAGGTCTTGGATTCTATTATTTCTAGAGAGAAAAGTGGTTTTTCACCCAATCATTCCATATATGAGGGTGTAATAGTGGCACATGAAGTTATTCATACTATTCAGACTTCTAAGACTAAAAGGATGTTAGTTAAATTGGACACTAGAAAAGCGTATGATGAAGTTAATATAGATTTTCTTCTAGATGTGCTTAGAAGATTTGTTTTTTTGCAATGAAAGGGTAAATTGGGTGGAAAGTTGCATTAAAACTTCACACTTTTCAATCCTTGTAAATGGAATTCCTCGAGGATTCTTTTAGTGCGAAAAAGGTTTAAGGCAGGGGGATGCCATTTCTCCTTTTCTCTTCATTATTATGGTCGAGGCTTTAGGGAGATTGATTTAAAAAAGGAAGTTGAATGGTTTATGGAAGGGTGTGAGAGTGGCTGAGGGAGTTGAAAATGTCTCTCACTTACAATTTGTTGATGATACCCTTTTACTAGGGTAGGCATCTTTAAGGGAGGCTAGGGTAATGAAAGAGTTGTTGGATAAGTATAATCAAGTTTCAGGTCAATGTATCAATTGGAAAAAATCAGAGGTTTTTTTCTTTAATATAAGCATGCAAAAGCAAAGGGGTATTTGTGCTATCTCAGACACGAGACAAGGCTTTCTTCTAGATAAGTATTTGGGTATACCACTCTTTGGAGGCACAGGTAGTTTGGGGTGTGAAAGGGTTTAGTGGAGAGTTGCTTTAAAACAATGGATGGTTGGAAGAGTAGATGGTTATCTTTGACTAGAAGGATTATCATGTTAAAATTTATTGTGTTTATTATCCCAATCTACTCTATGATGTGCTTGAGGATTCCAAAAAAAAAAAATCAAGGTAATTGGGCAAAGAATGAGGAAGCTTTTTTGGAATGGGGCAAGGGAACAAGACAAGATACCATTACTCTCTTGGGATAAAATTTGTGCTATGAAAGGCAAAGGGGGAGCATGTCTGAGAGATTGAAATTTTATGAATGAAACTTTAGGAGCAAAATTGGTGTGGAGTATTTATGGTCAACCCTCTCAGCTATGGGTTAGAATTTTATAGTCTAAATATTTGGATTCTATGGAGGACAGTAGATTTTTTACCATTAGGAATCCACCTCGAGGTTCCACGATTTGGAATTTCATTATCTTGTGTTTCAAAGCTATTGTGGATCTTATAACTTGGCAAGTGGATAACGGGCCGAAAGCAAAATTTTGGTATGATTCGTGGAATGGTCTTTCGGCCCCTAAAGACAATCTGGATCTTCAGAATTTGAGATTATGATTTATTTGACATTGGGGAGACAAAATTTGTGATTACCTTTACTTTCAGCAAGGGTTTTATGGCGACTCTCGGTCATGGAAATATATCCAAGACATTGATTTACCAGAACAACAAAAAGCTTTGATGCAAGATATTTTCAGCTCTAGGTGTGTTCAGATACTTAATCGAGAGGACAAAGTTGCCTGGTGTGGGGCAGTTGATGATAGGTATTCAGTTAAATTGGCGTAGAAAATTTTGGAGATGGGGGAGAGATGATAATTGGTCAGTGGATTTATTATAAGGGAAAGAAGTGTTACTAAAAGATATAACTTTTGCATGGTTGGCGTTTAGAGGGTGTATTCTTACAGGAGAACAAAGAAAGAGGTTAGGATTTTGTGAGCTATCCAAATGTTTAATGTGCGAAGAGGATGAAGAAACCACTGATCATCTACTATTAAATTGCAAAGTGGCCAGAGAATGCTGGGAAATGGTTAGAAAATGTTTAGATTGGCAAGCTCCAATGCAAACAATCGTGAAGTAGGAACTTGAAAGTTGGCCAATGAAGTTGAAAAAGTCAACATTTTATTACATCTAGAAAGTTGGTCTGTCTCTTGTTATGTGGGAAATCTCGAAAGAGAGGAATAGGTGTATTTTTTGGATAAGGAGTCCCTAGAGAGACTAAAATCTAGAAAAAATCATGCTTTAGAGGAAACTGTGAGAGCAGCTGCATCCCAATATTTCAACCCAAAGGTTCCATTCACTTTAGAAGACATAATTATTCAATTCAGATGGTCGGGCATTGAGTTTATGCCCATTAATGGGTTCAATCCAACTCTTCTTCTCAGATCAAGGAGATTTGGAAGAAACCTTCGAAGGGGTGGGTGAAAGTTAATTTTGACAGTGCTTCAAAAGGCATCACAGGACCATCAGGTGCGGGTTTTATTGTCAGAGATTGGAAAGGGAAAGTGTTGTGTTTGGGAGTGAAAAAACTTGATCCAAGGACCAACAATGTTGTTGAAGTTTCTGCTACTTTGATGGTAGTTAGTTTTTGTAGGAATATTGGGGTTGAGAATTTACATTTAGAAGGGGATTTGTTGGTGATAATCTAGGCAATAATAAAGGGGTTGATCAAAGCGCGGCATTTATAAAACTCAATAATCAATATTGTAGAAGAACTAAATAAATTTGAAGACTTTAAGGTTAGTCATGTTAAGCAGATAGGAAATGTGGAAGCCGACATATTGTCTAAATGGGCTTTAAATTTTAATGTCATCAAGGAATTGATAGTCAAGGACATGAGGCAAATAAACCTAAAGGATTTTAATTTTGGATAGTTTGGAGTTGTCAGTGAGAAATGTTGTGATATTTTCTTTTAGTACTTGATGAGTATGACCAAGGCATGTGTGAGAATTTGGGTGGTGGCAGACATTTATGTCGTGCAGGTTAATTAAGATGGAGTGAGAGCCAAGGTGAAGTTGCTTCAATTGTTGTCTACCTCACTTTCTATTGTTTGTATTTGAAGCGAAGGCAGAGTAAGTAGCGGTGGAGTGAGGTTGCAGAGTGTTGTTTAAGTGTCGCGGTGGTGAAGTGGTGGGGTGACGGAGGCAGAGGAGAGCAAGGTAGCAACATGGAAGAAAATTTCACGCTTTAGACGCAGAAACAATTGTGCCCCTTTCATGGGGAGTTGAATTCACGAAGGGTGCGAAGCTTCTTCAAGTTTTGGGATGAACATTTGGTGTCATGTTTACTTCTAATTATGGGCAAAGCATTTGAAGGGATCAAACACCGATACAAAAAAAGAATGGATGTGTATTCCCTAGTAATGGCATGGGGATTGGAGTGTGGGGATGGTACAAGGACGGTGAGGAGAATTATGGAGGTGTTGGTCCCATCGAAATACCTGGGAGAATTGGATTCTTTGTTAGAATGGGCAATACCGAGAGTGGGGTTTGACATTGGTGAAGGAGTGCAACATGAGGGTGAAGGAATTAAAGAGGTAATAATTTATTTTGTGAGGAGGTCACTTGGGCAATGTAAATTCCATTGTGGAATGGAGGCTCGACAGGGATGGGAAGTGCATTAAATTCTGCTAGTCCATATCAAATAATTGGATGAGGTGATTGAGAAAGCAAGGCTGAGGGAGCTGGAAGGAGAGTCCTTCGAACACGAAGGGTGAATGCAGGCTCTAGGGTCGGGTGGTGAAGCAAGCTCATTGCGGAGGTGATAAAGTTGTATGAAATAGTTGCCCCTCTAACTCTCAGTGTTTTTTGGGTGTTGCGGTGTTAAATCCGTTTTTTTGTAAAACAGTTAAGTTAGTTATTTTTGGCTGGGGTTTAGTTTTGTTGAATATCAACAAGTTTGCATTTTTGGAATTATCATTTTTGGATAGGTGCGTAGGCTGGGTTAATGCCACGAAGACAATTTTTTGTTGTGTTGAAAAGGTACACTTTGTTTCGAAGACTTTTGTACATCTTTTTTATTATCTTAATAAAAACAATATTATTATCGAGCAAAACAAAATCATTCACATAGTAGTAATAATTGTTAAACAACATCTATACTATATTATAATCATTGAATTTAGTCATAGATACAATGTGTAAATAGGTTTTCAAAATTTGTGTCAATTTTTACTTTGTTAACCATTTATGCATTGGTAATATCTCTTCATTTTCAATATCATGAAGAAGAGCTCGAACTTTGATTGTTATGTTGGATTTCACAACATATAATGTAGGTATCTCATAATGAGCATGTAACAACCTGAATGATGACATGACTTGATGCACTACGAATTTGATTGAATAATTAAACTTAAAAGTGACAAGCAACCATTCTTCAAGTGGTCCTGTGTGAAAACTAATTCATGATTGTCCCTTAAGAAATCTCATGAACTTCATACTGAGTTGTTTAGATAGGTTGTGTTTTTAATTGTCACCATTGCCCTAATAGTGACCTTCCATATACATCTAGTGAGGTAAAGGTCTCGAAGCTCATGGTATTGAGAAATTGGCCAGTCACATAAATTTATATTCTCAATTTTTAGATTATATTTTTTTACATCTAAGTTCATTTTCACCTTGGAACCATAGAGGAAGTTAAAGTATAAAGCATAATTATCAATTTTTTTATTTTTATTCTTTGGTCCATTTTTGTCAGTTCTATTGATCATTTTTTCTCTCAGCTAGTAGTAGACAGTTAATTCCTCTATACGAAGGATGGTATTGAGTGGAAGACAGTAGTGATACTTTTTCAACCAATTGGACGCTCATGCACGTACATTATATGACATTTTTCTCACCTGCAAGGAAATTATTTTTAGCTTTTAAATCAATATTTAATAGTAGAAGATAAATATTTTAAACTTAAAGGCAATAGATGTTAAGGTGAGGTAATTAGATAAATCTATAGAAATTTTCTTCATTTGAAGTAAATGTATGTTGTTAAATAGAAAGTAAAGTAGATCAACATATATCTAGCATTTCTCTTATCATAACAAAAAAAATGATGCAAGGTTACATGATGTATATTTAGAAAATGCTACATATTTTGAAAAACAATTCATTTGAAGTAAATGTATGTACTTAAATAGTAAATAGAATAGGACAACATATATGTAGCATAACTTATTTGCATTAATTAGCAACATGTCCAAACATACCACATGCATAACATCTGACATTTCTCCTATTCTGAAAAATTATTCATCACACTTTTGTATACATTTGCCTTATGACCATACTTACTGCATTTAAAACATTGACCGATAAAAGATGGACTATTAATGATCACCATATTTCTACATTGAGTAGCCATATGACCAACTTTATTGAAAACAAAACAATTACCATTGAATTTTTAAGCATTGGGTTGTCTTACCAGAGGCTTTCTTGAGTTGTTCTTCTGCTATGCTGATTTGGAGCTTTCACCTTTCTCAAATCCAAGACCTTGTGTATCATTAGGATTATTCTAACTTGCAAGCATCTCATCTAGCTTGGCGAACCTTATTATGAATTTTTCTTTATACTCATTCGCAACTTCAAGATCATATTTAAGAAAATGGATCTGCTTTCCAAGATATTCCTTGGTTTCATGCAATTCTTGCTTCAGTAGATCTCATTCTCATTCACAAGTCTGTAACATTCTTCAAATTTGTCTTTCAGGGACTGAGAAAACTTCTCCTCATTCTTCTTCCTTTCTTCAATTTCTTTTGTCAACCTCATCACAATGGCTTCCATCTCGTTCTTCTGGACTATATTAGTTCTAGCAAGTCTCTCACACTCTTCCATCTTTTCCTTCAAGGCTTCTTCATCAATGCTTTGACTTCCTTTTTCCTTCAACTTATTAACAAGTTCCTTTCTCTTCTCCCTTGGCTTGTTCAACTGATCTTCAACGATTCAATGAATTTCTTAGCATCCCTAAGGCTTTCTATCACTTGTCGAACCTTGGCTTGTGCATGCCCGAGATCTTCAAGAGAAACAAGAAGCAATTGTTTGAGACTATCGGAATCAATAGATTCACTTTCTCGAATCCTCCTCAACTTGTTAGACATCTTCTAAGGAACAAGGCTCTGATACTAATTGTTGGAATCAAGGAACACTGAGAGGGGGGGGTGAATCAATGTTCTGAATTTTTTAATCTTCTTAATTTGTCCTTCAAATCACTTAATGCAAATGAACAAGAGAGATAAGCATAAGAAAAATACATACAAAAATATCACCATAACACCAAGATTTTGTAAATGGAAAACCTGGTCAAGGGAAAAACCACGGTGGGAATCCTACCCACAATAAGATAATGCTCTGTTAGAAGTATGTGAAAAGTTTACATAGGAATGTGCATGCATTCAGGCACACTGCCTAGAGCTCACTACTCAAGTTACAATAAGGGCTACAACCTTAGAAAGCTCACTACCTTACAAAGGAATTACAAAAGGTAACAACAAGATTGAACAGTAAATTAGCATCTAAAAATGTGTGGGATAATTTTGGTTTAAGGACAAAATACAACTATCTTACTGCTCTGAGACTCACTACTCTATTCTACTGATCTGCTTTAATCCAGAGCAAAAATCCTTCCATTGCGTATGTGGAATTGCTTACAATCACACATGCACAACACTCACATAATCTCTCATCATCAAAATGAACTTTCCAATCTCTTATATATATCTGCAACATAAATTTAGCTCATCAACAAGTTGACTTCAAGAACACTTGCAAAATATGAAACATGTAAGATGTATCGATTGAATCCGTTCACCAATGCATATGAGGACCAAAAAAAATTGACTAAACACTTCCCACATGTCGTCCAAGCAACCTTTAACACAAAATCAATCATCAAAATCATTCCAATAATTTTGCATAACACGTTACATCACTTGTTGGCCAAATAGCACTATTCTTCTTGAAATGTCGAATGTCGTATCTTCAATCTTGCACGAAAGACAACACCAGAGGCTAAGATTCTAGAATAAGCTTCTACAGACATGCAACCAACTATCCGTATCACCACAAAGCAAAATGTGTAACCAAAGTGAAGTTCTACTCAAGATACTCTCATATCGATGGATTTTGTGTTACACCTTCCAGGGCTTAAGCAAAATTGAATTTTATAATTTCGGTAGGATGAATCTATACAATCCGGATGGAATCTCTGAGTTGGGTTGCCATCAATGACAACTCCCATACACTTATCTATGTACTTATGCAGTGTCTCTTGGCAACAATCTATTCAAACCAATCCTATTTCTACACATGATATATCCAAAGTCTAGTGGCATACTTACCTTGACTTGAAAGTCCACTTTACATCTAGCACACACCTACAATTTCACCATACATCCCTATGCCAAATAATAGTGTCCTACATTCATCTATCCCACAAAAACAACCTCATAATATCATGATCTTACCATAACATTCCATGTATCACCAAACTCAACCTATGACATCAAATGCCTAATATTACCAAAACTATATTTCACCTAGTCAACCTCTAGTATCCACTTAAATTCCCCAAATGAAACCTTTAAAGCTTTTCCATGCAACGAATTCAAATTTTCTTCTTCATTCCACAAATTCAACCACCCTTTTCCACTTATTACCTCAACTCACTTCCATTAATACTCTTAAGTGACTTGCCATCCCAAATTAAGAGCTTGCAACAAGAGATGACATATATGAAAATGGGATAGACTAAGAAGAGCTATACATTTAAACACATGTGCCCTTATCCTTTTTATAGATCCCTATCCCTTTTATATATCCCTATCTATGATACCTTTCCCACAAAACTTTGACATACCTAAGTGCAGGCACCTAAATTTGATTAATTTAATTAATTGAATTTAGTTATCCTGAGCGCCTTTAATTAAATAATTATGCATTATTTAATTAATTAGCGTTCCTTTCTTCTAGATAATTAATTTTTTTAATTATGTTATAGTCCATCTTTAACTAATTATTTGACAACCATAAATCATTTAATTAATTAAATTCACCCCCTTTCTTCTATTAAATACATCAAATGCATAATTTGATTATTTAGTTCATTTTGTCCTTTCCTCTTAATTCCTTCATAGAATTAATTAAATTAATTAATTCTATTTCCCCACATGCCTCCTAACTCTAACCCTTCTCCTAACCTTACCCACCTAGATAACCATAGGTTTTAATCAACTTTATCCCCTTGTCCTCATCATATGTGTGCACATTCTCAAAATATCCCAAATTTCCTAAAATTTGGGGAAATATCCTAATATGTGGGAATATATCCATATTTGGAATGGAACCTTCCTATTTTGGTGTCTCTCTCCCAAAAAGGCATGTGTCTTCAGGGACACGTGTCATTCCTCCCCATGACACATGTCATTTCCCTTCATGACACTTGCCCTTCCATTCATGACACTCGCCCTTCTCAGTGACAAGTGTCTCGTTTTCATACCTCTTCATCTCCCAGATTAGCTAATTTAATCCCCTCATTTTCCTTCACAATCCATCCACTTTTGATTTTCATACCATCATAATCTCGAAATGTTTACTCATCTTTTGCACATCCATATCCATTTAGCATACATCTTGCATCTCATTTAGCATAATCCTCATCTTGCATCAAACATCATGAAGCGAACATCGTGGAGTGAAATCTATCATCTGCAACATAACAAGCACACATCAAACCAGAAGACAATCAAATCGAGGATTTCAAGAGAGTTCGTGACTTGTTTGTTTTCATCTACTTTTCAAATTCCCCTTTTAGCATCTTAATCATGAGTGTGGTTGATTTTTGTGTTTGCTTAGATGTTTAGTTCAACATTTTAACTTTCTTCATCTTTCACTCACAATTTTCTACATAAACTATGATGCAGGAGCATCCCCGGTTCATGGCAATCTTGCATCAATCAAAAATATTTTCCTTTCCAATTTGCTTTCTATTTTCAGTTTCAGTATTTCTTTCTGTGTGTACCGGATTTGGCTCACCGGATCTTGTGGAGTTGGATTCTGTTTGAAGACTGGACCATCTATCTTATTTCCAAACTGCATCGCTTTAGGATCATTTTTCGACAAGATTTCGCTACCAGTTTCCATGACAGTTTCTTATTATCGGTTGCTTGGACCTATTTGCATTTGTGATCTACCAGATCTCTTTCATAGCTTGTGGAGCCTTGAGCGTTGATTATGATGTTCCTTAGCATGTGACCAACCTTTTCCCATGATTTACACTTCATCCTTTGGATTTTTCGGAAGGATTTCTTAACGGAGGCTGACCTTGTTGGTTTTACACATTAGGTCTTGTTCTTCGGGTTTTGATCCCCTTTTGGGCCGACTGGATCCCCTTGGATCGTATAAATCATTGTAATTGCGCATTAGAATGTAACGAAAGGAGGTAGATTGTGCGTAGACGAAAAATCTTGAGATTTGAGGTCCCGGTCGTGACCCATTTTGTACTTGAGTATGTTCTAGCAGGCTTGTGAGTCGATTTTCTGAAATTCGGTTGTTGTCGGTTGGTTGTAATCAATTTTCATGATATAATTCTATCTATTCTGCATTGCCTCTATCATATCTTCGTGTTTCTATTGTTTCTACTCTTGCTGACTGGTTTGGACTGCTCTTTGAGGTTTCTCCTTACCGGTGACTACATCAAGTGGTATCAGAGCGAGTTTTCATTTCGATTGTCCTGAGAATTTTGTTGTAGGGTGGTAGACTGTGGATCCAACCTACAGCTGTTGAGGACTAGAAAAAGATGGTGTGAAGAGGAATGGTGGAGCATGTGGGAATGTAGACCTTGCTATGATGGAGATATTGTGAGGGATAGCAGCCTGGTTGGAAGCAGTGGAGACAACACAAAAAAGAGGCCGACATATTGAAGATGTAAGCGAAGATGAAGGAGAAGAAGCCCCGACAGAACAAGTAAACCCACCGATGGTTTATCCTAATGAAGAAAGGTTTTTGAGGGTTTTGAGTAGGGATAATACTAAACCACATTTTACCCCACCGAAATATGATGGAAATTTGGATTCCGATAAAATGATGGATTGGATCTCAGAGATGGAAAAGTATTTTAATTTTGAAAACACTGCAAAAGAAAGGAAGGTGAAATATGTTGAAATGTGGCGACTGATCAGAAAAGTACTGTACACTCAGCACGTATCCTCGCTAAAAAAATTTTTTGCGGGTATTTTTGTTGATGAAAACCGACATTGTAATAAAACCCTAAAAAGGCCGACTTTGATTGTTGCCCTAAAAATGCATGTTATAAGTGGCTGGGATGCTTAAGGCATTGTAAGGTTGATGTACTATTTTTGTTGGATAATAAGAAAGATTGAACGACCGTGTATGGTGGGCATAACCCATTCTGGGTGAGCCACGTTAAATCTCTGTGTTATCTGTGTCTTGTTTTATTCCTTTATCTTTTGTATTTAAATCTGCATATAATTGTTAGTTCATATTTGCTTCGGATTTGGTTGAAACCCTAACAATTGGTATTAGAGCGAGGTATTCTGTAAATTGGCAGGACTCTTAGATTTGAGTGGGAGCAATGGAGGATTCCAAATTCAAGGTTGAAAAGTTTAACGACCATAATTATCAGTTATGGAAAATGCAGATGGAGGATTACCTATATCAAAAGGATTTGTGGCGGCCATTGAAAGGAAAGGCAAAGAAATCGACCATAATGTCAGATGAAGAGTGGGACATTTTAGATAGAAAGGCACTGGGATCCATTCGATTGTACCTTGCGTCGTCTATAGCATTCAATATAACAGAAGCAAAAACGGTTGTAGATTTGATGGCAACATTGGCTAAGTTGTATGAGAAACCCTCGGCTTCGAATAAGGTATTTCTTATGAAGCGTTTGTTTAATTTGAAAATGAGTGAGGGAGGATATGTAGCGGAGCACTTAAATGAATTTAATACAATTACCAGTTAATTGTCTTCGGTAAAAATTACCTTTACAGAAGAGGTTAGGGCTCTCTTGATTTTATGTTCTTTGCCAGAAAGCTAGAATAAGTTGGTTATGGCTGTAAGTAACTTTGTCTCTGGTAAAAATACTTTGGTATTTGATGACATTGTTGGTGTTATCCTAAGCGAGGAAATGCGAAGGAAAAGCACAGGTGAGACTCCAACATCATCAGGTAGTGTTTTGAATGTGGAGAATAGATGAAGATCAAAGGAAAGAGAAAAAGGCCCTTGGAATGAGAAGTCACGAGGGAAATCAAAGAAAGGACACTCTCAATCTAGAGGAAAGAAATATTGCTGGTACTGCGGAAAGCCTGGTCATCTAAAGAAAGACTGTTGGTCTCGAAAAAATAGAGAAGGAGACAAAAATGAAAATGACAGTAAGGAAGCTAATATTGCAAGTAATTCTTTACAAGATGCTTTAATCTTATGTTTGGATAATGTTAATGATTCCTAGGTAATAGATTCTAGGGCTTCATTTCATGCTACACCCCATAGAAAATATTTTCTAGATTATGTTCAAGGTGATTTTGGATAGGTATATTTGGGTGATGATGAGCCCTGTCAAATTGTTGGAAAAGGAAAGATAAAGATCAAGTTGCAGAATGGAAATGATTGGTTTCTACAGGAGGTAAGACATGTTCCTAATTTAAGAAGAAATTTAATTTCTGCAGGGCAACTAGGTAGTGAAGGTTGCATAGTTACCCTCTCAGACAGTATGTGGAAGGTCGCTAAAGGATCATTAGTAATAGCTAAAGGTGCAAAGGTAGGCACATTATATCTGTGTACAGGTAACACTTACTCTACCCTAACTGCTACAGATAAAGTTACTACAGGGACAACAACAATAAATGTTGCAAGAACAGATTCGATAATGTGGCACCATAGGCTTGGGCACATGAGTGAGAAAGGGATGAAAACCCTTCACTTTAAAAATCTATTGCCAGGACTAAAGAAGATTGATTTAGAGTTCTGTGAAAACTGTGTTTATGGTAAACAGAAAAGAGTCAGATTTCTCAAGGTTGGGAAAGAGAAGAAGAGTGAGAAGTTAGAGCTTGTATATTCAGATGTATGGGGACCGGCTCAGGTGTCATCTCTTGGTGGCTCTTGTTATTATGTTATTTTTATTGATGACTCAACCAAAAAAACATGGGTATATTTCCTAAAACAAAAATAAGATGTTTTTGAAACTTTTAAGAAATGGAAAGCATTGGTTGAGAATGAGATAGGAAAAAAGTTGAAGTGTCTCAGATCAGATAATGGAGGTGAGTATTGCAGCAAAGCATTTGAGGATTACTAATCCTTAAATGGGATTAGAAAGCAGAAGACAGTTCCAGGAACTCCACAGGAAAATGGTGTGTCAGAGAGAATGAATAGGACTATCATGGAACGTGCGAGGAGCATGAGATTGCATGCTGGATTGCCCTTATATTTTTGGGTAGATGTTGTACATACTACTGTCTATTTGATAAATAGAGGACCTTCAACCCCTTTGGATGGTGGTATTCCAAAGGAGGCATGGACTGGTAAAAAGGTAAATTATTCTTTTCTAAAAACTTTTGGTTGTGAAGCTTTTGTCCATGTTGATAAAGAAAACAAAACCAAGCTTGATACTAAATCTCAGAAATGTACCTTCATTGGATATGGGATAGATGAATATGGCTATCGGTTATGGGATTTTGAAAATAAGAAAATAACTAGAAGTAGAGATGTTATATTCAATGAGAAGGTTATGTATAAAGAACAAATGCAGGAAAAGAAGCATGAACAGGACAAACAAGAATATGTGGTGTTGGATGAGATTCCTGAAAATGAAATGCCATAGGTACCTGATGCTCAGCAACAACAGATTGTCCTACAAACTCCTGCAAGTGTTAGACGTTCTACGAGGACAAGTAGACCCCCTGAAATATTTTCTCCTTCTTTGTATTCTATTTTAATAACAGATTCTGGTGAACGAGAAGAATATGAAGAAGCAATGCAGGTGGATGCCAAACAACAGTGGGAGCTAGGCATGAAAGAGGAGATGGACTCCTTGATGAAAAATAAGACTTGGGACTTAGTCCCTTTACCTGCAGAAAAAAGAGCTTTTCCTAACAAATGGGTTTATTGGCTGAAGGAGGAGGAAGGAGGTCAGAAAAGATATAAGGCCAAACTTGTGGTAAAAGGTTTTGCATAGAAAAAGGGTATAGATTATGATGAAATATTTTCTCCAGTTGTAAAATTGACTTCAATTAGAACTATACTTAGTCTTGTGGCTGTAAATGATTTACATCTTGAACAATTAGATGTCAAAACAGCTTTTCTCCATGGAGATTTGGAGGAGGAAATTTACATGTTGCAACCACAAGGATATGAGGTCAAAGGAAAGGAGAACTTGGTGTGCAGGTTGAAGAAAAGTTTGTATGGCCTAAAGCAAGCACCCCAACAATGGTATTTAAAATTTGATAGTTTCATGGCTGAACACGGTTATCATAGATGTCATTCTGATCATTGTGTATATTTTAAGAGATTGGATAATGGCAGTTATATTATCCTGTTGCTTTATGTTGATGACATGCTTGTTGCTGGTTCTAACATGGAACACATAAATGATCTTAAACAAAAATTAGCTAGGTCATTTGCTATAAAGGATTTGGGTGCAGCTAAGCAAATTCTCGGTATGAGGATTACACGGGATAGGAAAAATAGAACCTTGAATTTGTCCCAAAGTGAATATATAAAGAAGGTGTTGAAAAGATTTAACATGCAGGATGCAACAGCAATTAGTACACCTTTGGCTAGTCATTTCAAATTGACTAAGGAGATGTGCCCAAAGGCACAGGAAGAGGTTAATAAAATGTCTAACATCCCGTATTCATCAGTTGTTGGCAGTCTGATGTATGCAGTGGTATGCACAAGGCCAGATATTGCACATGCAGTGGGAGTTGTGAGCAGGTTTATGAGTAATCCGGGTATGGAACATTGAAATGCTGTGAAATGGATTCTTCGGTATTTGAAAGGAACTACTACGAAGGCATTATGTTTCAAAGGATCTAATGCTGTTGTGAGTGGATTTGTTGACTCTGATCTGGTGGGTGATATTGATTCACGAAGGAGTACTATAGGGTATGTTTTTACTATAGGGAGAACTGTTGTTAGTTGGGTTTCTAGGCTGCAAAAGGTTGTTGCACTTTCAACCATTGAAGCTGAGTATGTTGCTGCTACAGAAGCCAGCAAGGAGATGATTTGGTTACAATGTTTTCTAGAGGAATTGGGTCAGACACAGGAGGATCGCCCATTGTATACTGATAGCCAGAGTGCCATTCATCTTGCGAAGAACTCTGCTTTTCATTCAAGGACAAAGCACATTCAGCTCAGGTACCACTTCATCCAGACTGTTTTGGAGGAGGGTCAGTTACGGCTTGAGAAGATTCACACAAGTGAGAATCTTGCCGATATGTTCACGAAGGTAGTTCCACAGGAGAAGCTGATTTCTTCATCAGTTTCTGTTGGTCTTCTTGATTGATAATTGTGGAATTTATACCAGTCGAGTCCTAGTATTTTATCCAACAGATGTTGCATGTACAGTGGTGTCGTGTAGTATCAGTCTCCAAGTGGGAGATTGTTCAGTGTGGAGCTTGATCAGTCTCCAAGTAGGAGATTGTTGAAATGTGGCGACTGATCAGAAAAGTACTGTACACTCAGCACGTATCCTTGCCGCCCCCGAGAAAAGCAGGGGTTCGGGGGCGGGAGCCCCCGAGAAATTTTTTTTTGGGGGTATTTTTGTTGATGAAAACCGACATTGTAATAAAACCCTAAAAAGGCCAACTTTGATTGTTGCCCTAAAAACACATGTTATAAGTGGTTGGGATGCTTAAGGCATTGTAAGGTTGATGTACTATTTTTGCTGGATAATAAGAAAGATTGGACGGCTATGTATGGTGGACGTAACCCATTCTGGGTGAACCACGTTAAATCTCTATGTTATTTGTGTCCTGTTTTATTCCTTTATCTTTTGTATTTAAATCTGCATATAATTGTTAGTTCATATTTGCTTCAGATCTGCTTGAAACCCTAACAAAATATTCCTATACCCAGTTGAAAGGTCATGCATCTCTTTGGTGGGAACATTTGCAAGTTGATAGACAAAGAATAGGTAAAGAGAAAGTCAAGACTTGGGATCAGATGGTTGCTAAGTTGAAGTCAAAATTTATGTCGGTTGATTATCAAGAGAATCTATTATGGAAGTTGCAGAATTTGAGACAAAAGGAATCTAGTGTGAAGGAATACACCGAAGCATTTTACAAGTTGAATATCAGATCTAGACATGTTGATGATGAAGTTGAACAAGTTGCAAGATATTTGAATGGATTGCAGATGTCTATACAAGATGAACTCAGTTTGATCAAATTATAGAGTGTTGAGGAGGCTTACCAGTATGCTCTGAAGGCTGAAGAGAAGTTAAACAAGAGACATGAACATAGGTAGAGAGGTAGAGGTGGAAGGTTTACCAGAGGTAGATTTCAAAGAGGAAAGGATATACTAGAGGTAGAGGTACCGATACAGATGAGAACAAGGACAAGGAAGTAAGCAAGGAAGGTAATTCATATTAGAAAAATGATAGAAATTTCTACCGGATGGCTACCGGAATGAGAATTTTGGAAGACAAGACAAGAAGAAATTTAGAGGTACTTTCTATAAGTGTGGAGGAGAAGGACATCATGCATTTGAATATAAGAAGATAGAATACTAGAAGAGCGGTAGTGGTGGAAGAAAACCTCACCGGATCAGCTAACAAACCAGAAGATGGGGAACTATTAATGATGAGGAGAGTTTTGTGTCATACCGGAGAAGATGAAGAGCCCTTGTAGAGGAGAAATTTGTTCAAGACGAGATATAAGGTATCTGGTAAGAGCTATAAAGTTGTTATTGATAGTGGTAATTCAGATAATCTTGTTTCAGAAGAGATGGTGAATAAGTTGAACTTGAAAAGTTTGAAACACCCTAAGCCTTACCAGATAGTATGGATTCAGGATTAACATAAGTTGTTGGTAAGTGAGCAATATTTGGTGAAATTGAAAATTGGGAATTATCATGATGAAGTTTTATGTGATATTATGCCTATGGATATTTGTCACCTTTTATTGGGTAGAACTTGGCAGTTTGATAGACATGTAATACATGATAGGAGGAAGAACATATACACCATTGTGGCAAATGGAATGAAGCAAACCTTGTTGCCTTTGGAGGGGCCTTTGAAGAGTGAAGTTTGTACAAATACTAGGATTTGTTTGGTGTATGGAAGGAAGTTCCTGTATGGAACGAGACATGAGAATGCATGTTTTGCCTTGGTTCCTAGGAAGACTGAGAGACCAGAACTAGAAGAAGAACAGTCAGAGGAGGTAAAGGAGTTACTGACAGAATATGAAGACATCATTTCAGATAATGTGCCTGATGGATTACCATCAATTACAAGTATCAGTCATTGCATGGATTTGATTCCCGAAGCTAGTTTGCCTAACAAAGTTGCACACTAGTTTACACCGACAAAGAATGAGGAGTTAAATAGACAAGTGCAGGAGCTGTTGAAGAAAGGTTTGATCAGAGAAAGTTTGAGCCCTTGTGTAGTACCAACAATGTTAGCACCTAAGAAGAATGGAGAATGGAGGATGTGTACCGATTTCGGAGCAATAAACAAGATCACAGTGAAATACCGGTTTCCTTTGCCTAGGAAGGATGACATAAAGGACTGTTTGAGTGGAGGAAGATATTTTACAGAAATAGATTTGAAGAGTGGATATCACCAAATCAGGATCAAAGAAGGAGATGAGTAGAAGACAACATTCAAGACAAATGGAGGAAGGACTATATGAATGGTTAGTGATGCCTTTTGGGTTAACTAATGCATTGAGTACTTTCATGAGGTTGATGAATGAGGTATTGAAGAAATTTTTGGGTAAGTTTGTTATTGTGTACTTGGATGATATTCTGATTTTCAATAAGACAAAAGAGGAGCATTTGTTGCATTTGAGACAACTTTTGCAAAGGTTGAGAGAAGAAAAGTTGTTGATAAATCTTAAGAAGTGTACTTTCATGAAGGAGGAGTAAATCTAGTTGGGATTTGTGATATTTGTTGATGGTTTGAAGATGGACCTTGAGAAAGTGAAAGAAATTGTTGAGTGGCCTACACCGGAAAGCATTGGAGAGGTAAGATCATTTCATGGATTGGCTAGTTTCTTCTAGAAGTTTATCAGAAATTTTAGTTCATTTTCTAACTCTATGACCAAGACCATGAGAGGAGATAAGAAGGAATTCAAGTGGACCACTAGAGCAAACAAAAGTTTTGAGTTATTGAAGCAGAAAGTGATTGAGCAGCTTGTGTTGGCTTTACCAGATTTTAACAAAGTATTTAAAGTTGATTGTGATGCAAGTGGAATAGCAATAGGAGCAGTCTTGATTCAAGAAGGGAGTAGTCAGAATGTGGGATTGTATAGGCCTTTGACAGTAACGGTAAGACCTTGGGAGAATATAAGCTTGGATTTCGTACTTGGATTACCTAAAACATAGAGAGGGAATGATTTTATATTTGTGGTGGTAGATAGATTCTCTAAGATGGATCATTTCGTACCTTGTAGGAAGACATCATATGTAGTGCATGTGGCAGACCTATTTTTCAAGGAAGTAGTGAGATTGCATGGGTTTCCTAAGAGCATAGTTTCAGACAGAGATACTAAGTTTGTCAGTTACTTTTGCAAAACACTTTGCAAGAAGATGAAGACATATTTGGAATTGAGTTCTACTTTTCACCCACAAATTGATGGAGAGACAAAGGTAGTAAACTGGAGTTTGGGAAATTTACTAAGATGTTTAGTTGGAGATAAAACCGGAAGTTGGGATTTGATTTTAGCACAAGTAGAGTTTGCCTACAATAATTCAGTGAATAGGATTATTGAAAAAACACCTTTTGAGATAGTTACCGGAGTGCATCCTTGAGGTATATCAGAATTAAGGGATATTAGTAGTGAAGACCAGAGAAGTTCAGAAGTAGAAGTCTTTGCAGATCACATGGCAACCTTGCATATTCAGGTTAAACAACATTTGGAGGACATGAATATCAAATATAAGGAGAAGGCAGATGAGAAAAGGAGACAAGGAATTTTAATTTGGTGATGAAGTGATGGTGTATCTGAGAAAAGAAAGATTCTTGGTTGGAACCTATAACAAGTTGCAGATGAAGAAGTTTTGACCCTGTAGAATCTTGAGGACATTCAGTTTCGGAAATGCATATGAAGTGGAGCTGCCAAATGACTTGAACATATCACCTATATTCAATATTGCAGACCTTAACGAGTATCATGAACCAAAATTCAGTGAAGATAGTATAGCAGACTTGGAGAAACAGTTGCCCCAGAAGGAACTAGATCAAATTGAGGATATTTTGGACAGTAGGATTGGGCGTAGTACCCAAAGTAGTCAATATAAGGAGTACTTGGTGAAGTGGAAGGGCAGACCAGTGGAAGATTCATCTTGGATTTCTTGGGCAGAGGTAGATCACCTTGGTTTTCCTCTGACCCCAACAAAGTGAGAGACTCACTTTTTCAACAATCTCGAATGTTTGATGCAGGAGCATCCCTGGTTCATGGAAATATTGCATCAACCAAAAATATTTTCCTTTCTGATTTGCTTTCTATTTGCAGTTTTAGTATTTCTTTCTGTGTGTACCCGATTTGGCTCACTAGATCCTCTGGAGTTGGATTCTGCTTGAAGACTGGACCATCTATCTTATTTCCAAACTGCATCACTTTTGGATCATTTTCCAGCAAGATTTCACTATCGGTTTCCATGATAGTTTCTTGTTGTCGGCTGCCTAGACCTATTTGCATTTGTGATCTACCAGATCTCTTCCGTAGCTTCCAGATCCCTAAGCATTGATTTCAATGTTCCTTGGCATGTGGCCAACCTTTTCCCATGTTTACACTTCATTCTTTGGATTTTTCGGAAGGATTTATTGGCGGAGGCTAACCTTGTTGGTTTTACACATTCGGTCTTGTTCTTCGGGTTTTGATCCCTTTTTGGGCCGATCAGATCCCCTTGGATCGTATAACTCATTGTAATTGCGCATTATAATGTAACGAAGGGAGGTATATTGTGCGTAGATGAAAGATCTTGAGATTTGAGGTCCTAGTCATTTTGTACTTGAGTATGTTCTAGCAGGCTTGTAAGCCAATTTTTTGTAATCCGATTGTTGTCAGTTGGTTGTAATCAATTTTCATGATATAGTTCTGCATTGCCTCCATCATATCTTTGTGTTTCCATTGTGTTTACTCTTGCTGACCAGTTCGGACTGATCTCTTTGAGGTTTCTCCTTACCGGTGACTACATCAAACTAACTTTGACAAGTATAAAGTAAAAAGTGATCCTTATGAAATGTAAGGGAATTTCATCTAGCTTATATGGAAGTTTCCTACAATGATACCTATCTAATGAACCTCCTTCCATTAAGTCTAAGAGATTAAACGATTTAATGGTTTTAAAGTTTACCTCATGGGATTAAGTCCTTTCGTGACTTTAATAAAAAATATTTAACATTGTTCATACAAAATTGAACATGAGGTTTCTATGACTAACTTAGGCAACACAAAATAACTTTTTGGAGAAATTGTTGATGCCTGAAATTACTTCCAAGACAACAGCTTTATGGGAAGTTCATTAAGTAGGGAACCTAATGTTCCTTAATGAATTACCTCTAGGATTTTAAAATCCGGCTCTTCATTTATATGAAAGGGAAACCGGAAAAGGGAAGAGAGAAACTAAAATTTAAATTGATCTAGGCAATGCTCCAGAATTTTAAATTCAACTTCTAAGGAACAATAAACTATACATTAAATGCATAATTCAAAAGGCCCAAACATCCTTTATTGTTATAACATTAATTAAAGATTTACTACCAACATAATATATTCTAAACATAACCAACATTGATATGAAAGAGTTTAAAATATGATCCATTTAGTAGAAATTATATTCAGAATCATAAAAGCTCAAACAAATGCAGAAATATCAGTCTTCTGTTCATGTGACATAAAGCATATTATAAAGCATAAAGAGTTTATGGAAAGGCCGAGAGCTGGCACAGTCCATAATATCAAAACAAAGAATAAAATTGCTAAAGTCTGAATAACATCAAAATCTGCCCCGAATGGTGAAATCCCCTTGAAATGATCACCAAAATTATCTTTTAAAATCTCCCTGAATGTGGATGCAGATCTCCAGGTAACTACCCTCCTCGCTTGATCACGTGACTTGCGACACTTTATGTTTTGCTTACTTTTTTCTCATGATAGGTCATGATGGCATTATAACCATTTTCACCAGCAAACGCTTTCCCAAACAATCTTTGTCCCCAAAATTAATCTCCATCGTTAGCGGCCATCTCATATTTTTTGCATTCTTTGATGCCTTTCTCCCGAATATCTTTCATTTCCTTATGGCCACTAAATAGGTCTTCAACTTCCCATTTCTTTCCTTTCTCAAAAAGGTTTGTTGGCCTACCACGTGGCACCTGGGAAGCGCTTTAGATTTTGCCTTTTATTTTACTGAAAGAATACCCATCGAAATGATATGTGGCAACCCGATTGACAATGAGCGAGCCCACCGAAACCATAACACTGACGAAGAACACGTGGAAACAAAATGAAGCCCGATGCACACAAGAAGAAAGGACCTCCTCAAAATCCTACCCACTTGATGCGTGGTAGTATGGGAAAAGAATATGAGCATTGTAAAAAGGGGACCAACAAAACAAGAAGAATCCATGGGGAACATAAGGAACTTATTTACAATTTTTGGTGACTCCTCGAGGTGATATGCCTACAGATTAAGAACTCTAGAACTCTACTTTTGTAGACCGGCTCTTGAACTCGTGGAGCAATTTAAAGTTGACCTCTACTGACGAATGTGCTTGAGCATGCAAAAATCCAAATGCTCGATCCAACTGAAACATTTCCTTGAAGGGAAGAATACCCAACAATCCAAATGTTTGATCTAAAGAGAAGTTTAGTTGTGCCAAAGGATGAGAAACATTCTCGATATCCACAACATTAGGTACATCTCCTAGCATTTGAAGATACACTTGATCTTGCTGAATTTTCTCCAAGAGCTGCAACATTTGTTCCTTTTTTCTCTTAACTCACCTGCAAAAATTGGAGACAGTAAACCAATATTTACAAAAATTCAAACTATCTTTTGAGTTGAGAGGCGACAACTATTAATACACTCAAGCAATCCTTAGTATGAGTGACTACCCTATTACAGTTTATGAATTCATAAGCTTTTTAAGGTGTAATTCTTCAGTCTATCACACCTACTACGGCAAGCATATCATCGGATGTGTACAATTTCTCAAGCAATGACTCAGACTCAAATACACTGGATGCAATATCCTGCATGGTTCGTTTGACAACAACTTCTAACTCTGAGCTCAAATGTTGTTCATCCACCACGAACTTTAAAGTTGGCAAGAGAGAAGTAACAACAACTTTACTCTTTTCCCAATATGAGAAGTGATGAGTAGACTTTTTGGTTATTTTATATGGACTTATGTTATGTTAGATTTGTCATTTTGTGACTTTGACATTTTGGTTGTGATAGGTATAAGCCTTTTGTGTTTAAAACTATGAACTTTGTCATCTATTAAACAACCTTATAAATGATATGACAAATATCTTTTAATGATATGGAAATGCTTGATTAAATGTTGGTTAGAAGTAATATTGTACGAATATGTCTTGTGCGTGTTAACTTCTATGTATGAAGCTGGAGGAGAAACTAAGTAAACACAGAGACATCAATTGTTGTTTCAGAGAGTTACAATCCTACTCAAATAGGACTGTTGAACCAATCAAGCTAGCAGTTGATGACTCTGATAGAGCTCCTAGTTGTGGTTAGTGCAGTTATTGTTTAAGAACATGTGCTAGTCTATTGAGGAGATCTAGAGGATGCCATAGCCTATATTTGTGCATTTAGACTAAGTCCTAGAATGATTCACCCTTCTATGCTTTTATTTATAGTAAAGCTCGCCCTCCTAGTTTGTTGGGAGTGCATCGTCTATGTAGTTAGTTAGTTGTTAAATTTCCTATAAATCCATCAATTAAGAATGGAGTATGTAATGTATTTTTTATCCTTTCAAGTATTTAGTGTACTCTTCTTTCATAGTCTAATAATACAAGAGATTTCAGTTTTGTCATCTTTGTTGTTCATAATTTCAATGCATATGTGATGTTGTCATAATGTTTAGATTTGCTTAAGGTTTTGGAGGATCAACCAAGGGGGCCCACTTGGGGAGAATCCACATTCATTCACTTCCATGTTTTTCTAAGTAATTTTATTATCGAGCTTATGTTTACTGTTTAGAATCCTTTTTGTTGACTGTTCTACAGCCACAAAAACCCCATTACATGACTGTTCCTCAAGCCAAAGGAAAAAAAAAATTTATAGTTACCAATTGGTTATTTTATTTTTTGCATAGAGTTAAAAGCTTCATGATAAGTAGGTTAAATTGATGTCAGTAGAATCAATGTTAGAATCTAATGCTTTCCATTAATTCATAGTTTAAATGCTTAAGATTTAGTTAGTATTCCTCACGAGTCTCTTGGTGCACATATAGTGTAGACCTATTTCAAGTATACGTTCTTGGATTGACAATTGAATGAATTCCTTATTAATGAGTTAGTAGCCCAATGATAACAGATAATTGAACCCCTTTGGTCAAGGAAATGAGTCTTTACTACTAGGGCATTATAAGGAACCAACATAAGTGTAATTATTGGACAATGGGAATCATATAAGTTATAGAAGCAACTATCTCATTTGATACTTGGAGCATACTAATCTAAGTGTCTTTTGATCCTACCTCAATGATTAGACCCTCGATCTTTCCTTCTAGGTTTATTTTATGTTGTTGTAGCTCAGAAATTGTCTTCTGAAGAGTCTGCTCAGTTTCTACCTTGGCTTCCCGCTCCTTTTCAAATGTCATTCGAGCTTCATGGAAGTCCTTATCAAATTGAGACTATTTATAGATCAAATCCTATTGTATTAAAATTGAGCAGCCAAAAAGGCAGAATGTTCTTGATGAACTCTGGAAAACTCAGCCATCCAGTCACATATTTGATCATCTAGCATTTTCTTGGTTTGTTTTTCTTCTGCTAGCCATATCTGATATTTGTTAAATTTAGCCTTCAACAATTTCTTCTTAGCTGTGACACTTTGCAGTTCATTTTGGATACGTGTTACATCTATGAGATTAGCTTTTAGCAAGGCAACCTCCCGATCTTTTCTTTGCAATTCCTTGGTTAAATTTTTCCTTTCCTACTGAATGTCCCTAAGCTGAGCTACTAAGTTCTTGAGCTAGTCTTGTAATCTAGCTCTTTCATCTCGACTTTATTGAGATAAGGTTAGAGTCTTCTCTTGCAACTCCTTTGTTAGCCAAACAACATCATTAGATAACTGAGCAATTTCCAAGTCTTTTGCTTTTTCTCTTGTTCTCAGGAGCTCCATGGTGTTTTTCATGTTTTTTAATTCTGCCTCTCTTTTCAAAAGATGACAAGAAACCTTCAGGAAATTTGTTGTCACTATTTTCTATGTTTCTTCCATGAACTCCACCTTGTCTTGGGCACAAGCTTGGCTCAAATTAATGCCCACAATGTGAACTGTATAATCTTCAGGCTTCATTTGACCCTCTGACTTGATCACATTGGGCATTTTTACAACAAACATGATGGATCAATGAGTTTCATCATAGACAGTCTCAAAATGTGACTCTGCGAGTCTAGAGGCATCTTTATATGTCCGCTTTTGTGCACACTTTACTCGAGCCATTCTAGTAGCTTCTACTTGATTCCTAAAATAAACTGGAGATGGAATGTATTGTGTTACGATGAGATATCTAAGAGGAAAATCAAAAGGGCTTGGAACCATAGAGGAAACAGATTGAGTCTATCTCGACAAGTTCAACATTGATGGCGAAAAAGGAGGGACACTTTGCATTTTCCCGAAAAACATGGATAGTAGCGCAAGGCTTTGTTGGGATATAAAAAATGTCGGGCTAGACTGTTGGGTTTGAAAGGGTACAGAGGGGTCATTTACATCTGCAAAGACGGGTGAGGAAACTAGGAGGGCAAAATAAGGGATTGTCCTAAGAGTTGTGAAAGATATACCTGTGACCGAGGTTGATGTTGGTGTTTGGGTAATGCCTGCCATGGCAATAGGGGCTTGAGTAGGGGTAGGAGACTATACTATAGGAACATTATCTACTTGGGAAACAATAGAGTTTGGTATCGAGAATCTTACGGGAGACTAAAAGAAAGGAAGGAGGGAGCAAAACATACTTGAGCTTCCACCGTGGTCAGAGTTAGACTAGAGTTCATTGTTTGCTCTGAAGTCACATCCCATGGATCACTTGTCTTCTGCCTCTTGTCTGGTATCAGGTTACCAGTCTCAGAAGTCTATTGAGAAGGTTGTGTGTCATGGGACTTCCTTTTCGGTATAGGAGTACGTGGCTTATGGACCATAGGAAACTCTCCCTCAAAGCTTGGAGTAGCACCGAATTGCATTATGATCTTATTTCCTTTCACCTTTCGGAGCTCACGTGTCAATTGTTCCTCTTCTTCTTCATATCCTTTAGTATCATTGTGTTCATGATTTTAAATGTCATCAAATGTATCATCTAGTGCATTGGACTGGAACTCATGAGTAAGGTCCTTTATCTCCTGCTAGAAGGTCCAAAAATTTGCAATTTTATTCTCCCGCCAACCATTCTGCTCTAACTTTTTCCCGAGGGTTGCATTAATTTTATTTGTAGGGTTCATTCATCTTATTACATCATAAAAAGATAGTCATTTGGGCCTTACAAGGTGGGACATGGTAATATTGGTAGGATCTATGTGAACATCCAAGGAATCTACCAGTGAACTACAACGATCTTCCCAACAAGGTCTGGAAATATGGGTAACCTTGGTTTTTCTATCTAATAGATAACCATCCGGGTCATAATGCCATTCATCTTGAATGTAAAGTAAATCTAAATTTATCAACTTGGCAGTCAATGCATATTCAACATTATCATTTCGCCTTGGGAGAGTGATAGTGCCCACGGATTTAGGGACATCATACAAAATAGTATGATGTTTACTTGACTCATATGCCTTATCGATAATGACAAGTTGTCTGAACAATCCTATGACAAGTACTCTTTCAGTTGGGCAGGTTGGAAGTCGGAAAGGGTGGTCATCAAAACCATGCACTCTTATCAATGAAAAGTCTGCTCCCAAAAACTAGTCACATGAGGTTTTTGACTTGGACATCCATTCCACTTGCTGAGGGGGAAAACGGGTATAGGGCTTCTCATGACTCAAATCCTCTAAAATGGGGGTGAAAAAACAGTCACATAAGGTATACTAGTCATAAGTTGAGGATCAAATGTGAGTCTAGGCTGACACTGGCTTTCTTTGCCTTTTCTCGTCTATTAGAGATAATTGCATATGCTGGATAAATAAGTTCTGGTTCTGATATAAAAACATGTGGGCCAAACAAGAAAGATACCTAATGTTTTCTTGTGATTCATAGTCCCTGAACTCTTTAAGCATACCTTTATGTATGATGCTTGTAAAATCAAAATAGAAAGGAACCTTATGCTTCCTTAAATGCTAGGGACATCTGGAATTCTTGCACATGTACATCTATGTCAAGACCGAACACAAAATCTAGCATAGAGAAAACATCTCGTGCATCCTGATTAAAAGCTTTAATATTCAAAGGAAATTTTGGCAATTCTTTTATTATTGCCTGCAACTCACCATTGTAGAACTGAAGACCGTCCTTCCTTGAATCCCAATACTCTTCCATCTTCCTTTTCTTGAACTTCTTTATTCCTTCTCCTCGAGTTGATATACAAAGCACTTTATTTATGCTGGTAACATTAATAACCATTCGCAAGGTCTTCCCTTGAATTACTCTAGTATCTGCATGGAAATTCACGACACTTGCATATAATAATTTTGGACAATAATGAAAAAATGGCACATGTATTGTGGGAGACCATGAAACCATAACCGATACCCCAAGGTCTCTAAGTCCTTCTTCTTTGCTTTCTCTCGCATTCTTGCACAAGCACATTTGCAGAGAGAGTTTGGGTTTTCTTGTAATTTTTGGTGATGCACATTATCAAACTCATCATTTAGGAGGGTTGTGTTCATTGTATTATTATGTGTCACCTTTGAAACCATTTTTGTATGTGGGTATATTGATTTCTATGGTATTCTTGCATAGGCATAAGAAACTATGTAACCTAGAAAATAAAAAAGAAACTTGCAAATTCCTAGATTACCAATGAAACAAATACAGGAAATGTTAGTTAAGATATTTGTCCTTTGATAAAACTAATATAACACCACTCTATTGCCCCTTAAAGAACAAAACATTAACCAAACAGTTGGGTAAACTTGTGAAAGTTTCGCTCTGAATTTTTCTGGGATACAACTCCCTCTTTGGATTTTCAATGAATGAAAACAAGAAAGTATACTACGTATATACTTTTGACCAAAAAGTATGAAAGACATTTTTCACATCTACACATAACTATACTATAAATGCAATTTTTAAAATATAGTTCTGAGATGACAAAGCTCACTGACTTTGTTATGTTTCACACTTCTCATTCAAATAAACTTTCAGAATAAATTACTCTTTAAGTGCATAACATTCCATAAAGAAACAAAGACTATTTTGACAAAAATGAACTCTCACATAAATTCAATTTCCTACACCAAACACACAGATTTGAGGCTTCGAAATAATCATTTTCATTCATTCACAGATAAATGATTATTTATTTTTGAAACATTATGTAGCTACAAAATAAAATGTATCAAGGTTGAAAGCTAAAAAAAACTTGGACCTTCACATAGTCTTTTACAAACATATAAATAGCCACAGATCGACTAACTGAAATTTAGGGAAACATAGAGTTACATAACTCTGCCCCTAAGTCAAGCTTCAGTTCTAAAAACATAACTAGAAAAAACTAACTTTGAAATTGTCCTATAATTTATCACTAAACAATTTCCAAAGGGCTTGCACGGCTGAGATAGCAACAATGGAATGGGATCCTTGGGCTGGTTCTAAACTATGATGGTGACACGGTTCCAATCTAAATGGGCGACTGAGAAGTTTTGTATAACGATTGAGTTTGGAAGTCCAGTGTGAGAAATCCTCTGACGCCACATCTCTTTGTCTCGCTAGACCTAGGCCACAATGTCTGCATGACTTCTCAAGTGTTCTATGCACAAGAAAAGGAGGGATTCAATCTTCACCATGGTTGAGAAGTCATTTGTTGTTAGAGCCTTTGCATCCCCAACATAATTAATTTTTCCTTCAAAAGACTGAGTAATGACTTCCAGACTTTCTATGGTTTTTCCATCCTCTTTCAAGCATTTAATCCCTATGCACTTCAAATCATTCTGCATAGATAGAACGAGTTGAGCTAACTTGTCTAGCAGTTTAGTAGATTCTTCACATCCCTGTTCTACTATAGAATTTCGCCACTCAAGGTTTTTCCTGTACACATAAAGGATATTATCATCCAGGCCCTGTACTGATTTTTTTGACAGAAACTTCATGATGCCATACTTTTGTGCATCAACCATTTGAGCTACCACAACTCTCCATTTGGTTTCTTCCTTCTTCCAATTGGCAATTTCTATCTCTATCTCTTTCATTATAGTTATGGCATTTTCGTACACCTTGCTCATATTTTTGAAGTATTTTGTGTCGGATCGAGTGATCCTTTGCAACCATTCTACAAAAATCTCAGTCATAATCTTACTCTTGTGAATTTGGCCTAGAAGTGTTTGATTTACAGGCGACTTAGGATCAAATGACATGGGGCAGCTGTGAAATTGGTTGAGCGTTAGGATTATGAATAGCGTCTATGTACTTTGCCATATGCCTCAACATTTCCTTGAGATCCTATTTATCCTTCTCATCCTTCCATGTCCTGCTTATTATTCTTTTTTTGGAGGCCTCCAAATGGTGTACGTCTACCACACGTGATCCAACACCCAAATTAACTCTTTCAACACTGAAATCTTTTGTCGACGGATTTTCTACTTCCTTATTTGAAACAGGGCGAGCTATCTCAGCAATCCAATTACATGTATCCTGATCAAAATATATTTTCAAAACCGTCTTCAACCTTTTAGATTTTGGAGTTTTACCCAGGCATTTGCTAACCATATCTTCAATAGGAACCGAGACATGAACCACATTTCTCTTTTTGCCACTAAGAGTGGTGACTAGCGAATGAGGAGTACTTGAAACTGCATATTTCTTTGCTTGGGATTGCTCAACACTTACATTGGCCAAGATCAATGAACCTTCAGTGCCTTCTTCTTCTTTTTTGGGCTCTTTAATATTTCCAACTTCCAAGGTGGATATCTCAATGTTTTGTTCTGCCATTCTACTCTCAACTTCAAGCGACCCTTCCAAATCAACCACCACTGTAATTTATGGCAACTTTTTGCCCTTGTTATTAGTTCTTGACCTGGTAACATGAGTTAAAATATGGATAATGAGAGACTTCTTTGAACCTTTGACAATATTTGCCTCAAGCTTAACTGTAGCACCACCTGCAATATTAAACAAAACTTTTTAAATAGGAGAATCTTTGATTACTAGTTTTCCTAGTCTTTATTTTTGTAGCCATTGCTCATTTCTATGGATAATAGGGAATGTTCTCATTTGAATCTAATCTTCCTCCTTCTTATCCCATTCTATCTCAGGGATTGGGGAACCCTGTACTTTTTTTGCATACTGTAGGTCAATCAAATCTTCACCATTACCCACAATTCTTGTTATATTCATTCTAAGCTGAAAGGAAATAACTTGGTCCACTATAAACTTGGAGAATATTCTCCTCCTCACTTCAAATTCATCTCCGCAATCCTCCCAGAAATCTTCAAGTTGTAAAATATGAGAGAAGTCCTCTTTAAGGACTAAATGCGCCTGAGCATAACCTTTGCTGTCAAAATTAGGGCGAGTTGCATAGTGTTAAAGGTTAAGCTTTTTAAAATAAACCTCCAGATTCAAAGCATCAGAAACAGAGTGACAAATATAATAACCCAACTCCACTAGGAAAGAAACACCTGAATCTTGTTTGGCCAGAGTCTTCTTGTTAATATGAGAAAGTTGCTTGCACAGTTGAATTAGCACAAAGCGATTAAGGGCAAACCTCAATAATTTAAATGGTTCTCCTTTGAACCCTCCAACACTGATATAGGTGAACCAAGGATATTGAGTGAAATAACTTCCATATGTACTCACTAGCTGCTTAGCCTCATCAGATAATCGCTTGTTCATATTTCCTTGCAGTTCATAAACCAGTCTCCCTGCAAACACATCATGAACTCTTATAAAATCCTCATGACATTTTAGTAGCTGAAGGTGCAGATGGTAATCATAAATTTTCACCCCATCAACCCATTTCGCATGATGTAGACCTGACCAAGGTCTGACATACGCCAAACAATAAAACAAGTATGAGGACATATAAAAATTCTTATTTCTGAGGCAATTACTTAGCCCTTCATGCAATCTCCTAGCAATTAATTATGCCCAATCTATATATCTCTTCTCATCCAATATGACCTGGATGAAAAAGTACATCCAGTCTTCCCAGTAAAATGCTTGTTGGCTTCCTTTTACCTTATGCAGCAAAATGACAATGTCCCTCACTTCTTTAATCAAATGCTCTCTAGTTAAGGGCTTAGGCAATCTTGAACCACCCTTCTGAAATTTTAGGAGCCAATTTCTGGCTATAACACTTCTGTACTGGGTTTTCTTTTATGAGAAAAACCCATACGCGGTGGTTATTGTCCAATCTTCATATGACTCTTTAGCATGAATTTTAAAGACAACCATATTAGTTTCCCTATTCACATTCAATAGGACACCCCCATTTGCATTTCTGATACATCTATGTTTGGGGTCATACTTGTTCATGCACTCGAGTACTAACTCAGGGCACTGTATAGCAGAAGGGAAAACTGAGGCTTCTATTAACCCACTATTTACAATCCTTCCCATCATGGGTGAACCAGAGGAATTCTTAGCTATTTCTAAAATTTCATCTAAATTAGCATGAGCTAGGGACGTATCCCCAAATTCTGGAAGAGAGCAACTAAGTCCTAATTCTGGCCCTGATTTTGGTGGAACGGGTCTCGTTTTCAAAACCAAAACAGGCTGCAATAACACCCACTATGAGTACTACATCAAAAATTAACAGTTTCTTCCTTGAAGCATGAAAATGAAAGAGATGGCGAAGATTTTCAACTCACCTTTCATGCAACTGAGTGTCTACTAATTCTAAGAAAATTAACTCCAACGTTGAACCTCCGCCTTTCTTAATTTAGCTTTTTCACGAATATACAAATCTTTATTTGTACAAAAATGATATAAATGGCTAAAAATCCGGTTTCATGATTACCATAACTCATTCACTCATGTTCAGTGACAGTGGAGATGACACTTCTAACACCCGTTTTTATTACATAACACTTCGCACGATCTCTTATAAAAAAAATGGATTACCACCTCAAGTGAAAAATATTTTCAAATAAATCATCGAGATGCCCAAAATATTCCCCTTTAGGCCAATCAATTTCCTCCTTTAGCCTCTGCTTTAACATAGCTTCCATTTTGAATGTGGAGTCATTGAACCATTGAAATCGTGAACTCTTGAACCAATGAAGGTTCAATAGTTCAAGTTCATTCCCCACACGAGCCTTCTGCACAAGTTAGAGACTCGATGAACCAATGAACCGATGAACTATTGAACTAAACCTCAGGTTCAAATAAAAGGTTCAAAGACACAAACACTTTAGACATAGAGACACATCGACTAAGACAAACTGACTATGCTAAAGTTGACATACATTGTCTCGGCATAAATATTCCAATACAGGGAAAAATCAATGAATGCAAAAATAGGGGGTAACAAGAAATAAATTCAAAAGAAATAAACTTCCCTTTGTTGTTCCATTGTGTCTTATCACCTTTTACTCTTGAATTTGATGATTTGGGTTGCTCTCAGACTACACTGGTTATGATCTTCAAGAATACAAAGATGAATAAATAGTGATATTCTACTGCTAAATGCAAGCTAAATGTGCAAGTGATACTATATAACTATAAGATAATTAAGCTAAGCCAAAGGCACACTGTAAAAGATGCTCAAATGCTCTAATTGCTCCAAAATGACTTGAGTGCAAGATTATGATTAGTCCCTAAATACTAAAAAATACCCCTTTTATAGAATTTGCATGAGCAAAGGCCCATGTGGCAGAGATCAACGGTTGAGAGTGAATCTTGACAGATTGATGGCTATGAGTGATTGGTTAGGATGTGAGAGAAAAAGGTGGAAGATGTTCCTCCTACATGTAGGATAGAGGAAAAGGTGGAAGAAAGATCCAAGTGTCAGCTTGCTAGAATTGACCATAATTAGAAACCCCAGGAATATAGGATAGTGAGAGACAATCTAGGAAATGCAAGACAAGTGGAGTTTGACTAGGATGAGGTGGACACAACCTCCAAAGATGCAGGAATAGTGGAGAGAATATAGGAAGTAGAAGTTGGAGACTAAATGTAGCTATTTAATAAAATGAGAAAATAAAATAAAATTTAGCTATATGAAAATGAGTTGGCAGGATAAGATGATGTGGAAAGAGAGTGATGTGGAAAAGCTGAATAATTAAATAATTTTGAATTAATTAATCAAGAAGACTTTAAGAAGATAATTAATTAAATAATGAATAATTAATTAATTAATTGAAAATAAAGGAATAGAATTAATGAATTAAATAAATAAACTTTTCAATTTATTTATGTATACACCTAAAAATGGTCTGAAGATAGTTAATTAAATACGTAGTTATTTGATTAATTCCCCTTCCCAATTAATTGAATTCACAAGCAATTTAATTAATTTCTCTATTCATCTACTAGTAAATAAATCTAAATGATTTATTTATATAGTTCATCTCATATCCCCCTTTGATTAATTAATTCTAAATTAATTAATGCCTCCCCATATTAATCAATTCTTCTAATCCCTAATTAAGATTAACAAAGTCAAGTTTGTTGAGATTAATTACCATTTTCCAATTATTTGAATTTCTAAATTCAAATGAGCACATGGCTCCTAACTTTAACCACCCAACCTAACCATCCCCTAACTTAACCCATTCAATCTAATCTTGGGTCTAACTAACCCTATCCTATCTTGCACATTCTAACCTCCTTATCCTAACCTCCCATGGTGTGGATATTCTCTCCTTGAGACACATGGCACTTTTATCACATGTCGCCTCCCTTGGATAGTTTCCCTCTCATGAGCAAAGCTCCTTGACACTTGTCACCACAGAGATGACAAGTGTCCCTTCCTTCAACCTCTTCTCCAACTTTCTCAATCTTGGCCCTTGATATCTTCAGATCAAATCTAGACCGTCGAATCCTGCCACCTCAGCTTTGGCCTTGGAATTCCTATAAATATCCCCTATTTTGGAGCAATAAGGATCTAATCTCATATCAATTTAGGCATCATTACTATAGGCATTTGCATTTCAATTATCTAGTAATTAGATTTTGGATTAATCATAGCATGTTAATCTAGTTTCTTAAATCATGCATTTCATATCATCTCCATAGTCAATCATGATCAAATAGCCACTCAACTCTTGAGTTGTCACTTTGGAGGTCATTGCTCCGTTGAGAGCCCATCAATCCAACACCTTCAAGGTCCTCAAGAATAGAGGAAAATGGGACATTTCAAGGAAGGCTTATGGTTTGCATCTTTGATTTAGTTTTGAAATTAAGCTTTTCAATTATAGTTTATTGTCTCATTATATGTGTATGCCTCTTATACTAACAACATTTTTAGCATCACATTTATTGGCGCCCACCGTGGGGCCTAGCCCCTTTGATCTTTAACAAGTTTGCTTGCGGGAAATTTCATTGATAGGTTGATTAGCTTTTCCGAAGTGCAAATTAGCTCTCTTGGGCTCCCAAATAGTGTTCTTGGTCTCTATTGTGGCGTTCCGGCACCTCAAATGGCTTTTATGGGAGATTCCTCAACTCTGTTTTTATGTTTTTTTGTACTTTAGCGCTTTTAGTCAGTACTTTAGCATTTTTGGTTTGTATGGTGGCATTTTGGGCACATTTGTCAGTGTTTTCAATCTATTTGACAACGTTTTTGGTGTGCAGAGAAGCATTTTTGGTGTGCAGAGAAGTGTTTCTGGTGTGCAGAGCAGCGTTCTTGGCATATATGATGGCATTCTTGGTCAATTTGATGGCGTTTTTAGTTTTTTATTAATTTTGCAAATATTGTATGTTGCATTCCTCATTTTTGCTTTTAGACTATCATTTTCCTGAACCTAATTCACAGATTGTTGGTTTTGTCGGTACTTATTTCGTTGTGAAAGACCAGAGTCATAAACTATTTCACCGTCAAAGAATGCAATATAAACTAAATCTGTTTGCAGTCATGGGATTTTGCACTTATATTTGTTAAATTAGGCACATAGACTAATTACAATGGAAATGAACAAACATGTCTTATGTGTTTTGATGATAGGCCAGTATGCTCTCACCTTTCTTAGGTGATCAGAAAACCAGACCCATCCTTTGCTTTCAATAGTGCATTTCTTTAGCAGGCCTGCCCTCCCGAGGAGTTATTAACTCTTAGCCCTTAAGGTCAGTGAGAGGGGAATGACCTAAGTGGGAACGGCTAACGCCAAGTACTCCAACCCACTATAAAATAAATGTGTTTTTGATGAAAATCAAACCAACGACAGTGCTCAGGAATAACTCTCCTCTGTACCTTCAGGTATATCAAACCTTGGTTTTCAAGGCTGGTAGACCTCTTAATTGAGTTTATACCCCGACGCGCCGAACGGATCCCTTACTAGTTCCAAGTAAATTAGAAGCTACCCGGTTTACCTCCGAACATTATTAAATTCTTAGTGCATGGAGGGGGAAGAATCTCTCCTTAAGATACTCACCATATGTCCCTCTTGAGCGTATGTGTGAACTCCCCTTTTGAGACCTTATTGCTGGGCTCATAACGAGACTCCACTAGCTCTCGCAAAGGCAAAAACATGGGCGCCCTTTAGGGGGTGACAAGGCCGTGTGAGCTGATGGGGTACCAAGTTGTGGGCTAAGAACTAATAATGAAGCCAATCTCCTTAGGATAGATTGATTGATGTGTTTTCAAATTGTTCAAAACCCGTGAAAACTTGGGCTTTTTTTAAAGCTTCTTGAACATACACTTTATGTGTCCTTTGGGACAAAAATACAATCTGAATTATGTGTTTGTAAGTCAAGTCAAGATATCATCCATTGAAATACAACAAACAGTGAAAAATCAAACTTCAAATGGTCAAATTCACAAGTTTCACAGCAGATTAGCTCTTTCAGTCAAAACAGTCGCATTTATGGTCCAAACAGTTGCATTCATAGTTCAAACATTAACTCTTTTGGGTCCAAACATTAGCACTGTCAATTCCAACAGTCGCATCTGCAGTTCAAACAGTTGCACCTACGGTCCAAACAGTCGCATTTCTAGTCCAAACGTCAGCTCTCTTGGTGTGAATTTCAAATTTCTCATATTTCAACATTAACTCTCCAAGGTTGAGCACATTAGAGTTTCTGGTCTAAACAACAGAGTTCTTGGTCATTTTGTTAGCATTTCTAGTCAGTTTAGTAGCGTTTCTAGTCAGTATAGCAGAGTTCTTGGTCTAATCCACAACTCTTGTGAGTTGCATGCCAAATTTCTCATGTTGCAACATTAGATCTCCTAGTTTATACTTGTTAGGTCTAAATATCCATTTTCTGAGTCTGAAAATCACAAAATTGGGTCAAAATTGCAATCTCCTAAGTTCAAACACTTAATTCGCTAAGTCTACACATCATTATTTGAACTTTAGAGTCATTGTATTGCAGAACAAAGTTCCTGGTCATTCTGTTAGCATTTCTGGTCAGTTTAGCAGCGTTTCTGGTAAGTTTGCCAGCGTTTCTAGTCAGTTTAGCAACGTTTCTGGTCAGTATAGCAGAGTTCCTGGTCTAATCAACAACTCTTGTGAGTTGCATGTCAAATTGCTCATGTTGCAACATCAAATCTCCTAGTTTGTACTTGCTAGGTCTGCATATCCATTTTTCGAGTCTAAAAATCACAAATTTGGGTCAAAATGGAAACCTCCCAAGTTCAAAAAACTTAATTCGCTAAGTCTACACATTATCATTTGAACTTTAGAGTCACTGTATTACAGAACAACGTTTCTGATTTGTTTGTCAACATTTCTGGTCTATTTGTCAGCATTCCTAGTTTGTCTGTTAGCATTTCTGGTATGTTTGTCAACGTTTCTGGTGTACAGAACAACAAACCTGGTATGTCTATCAGCGTTTTTGGTCTATTTGTCAGCATTCTTGGTCTGTTTCTCAACGTTCTTGGTCTGTTTAGCAGCGTTTCTGGTCTATTAGTCAGCATTTCTGGTCTGTTTGTCAGCGTTTCTAGTAAACTGCATCAAAATTAGAAAACAAAAACAACCCATTTCTCAAACAGTCAAACATAGAGACTAGGTCATCTTGTTGGGTCATTCAATCAGGTTATCTCCTGTCAAAATAGATTCAAGAACAAGACACACAAAGGTCTCAAGTATTCACCTCAAACAAGTTAAAGATCAAACACCTTAAAGTGCAACACCACATTGTATTTGATAAACTGATCGTTCAAACATAGTTTCTCATCAGGATCTATCATCCTTTAATCATGAAACTACAACGCTTGATCAGAATAACCTCATTCTTTATCATAGGATATATCGTTCCTATTTGAACTTGGTCATATCAAAAATCACAAAATCTGCACTCCAAAACTAAGATCGAAAAACTTGCAAACAAGCAAATACTTAAAAAAATCATGTCGTGTCTATCCATCTACAACTTTTACCTCAACAATTGATCACTTATTATAACACATTAAACAAGATTTAAACCTTGAAAAACATTCAAAACACATGTATGCCCGTTCTAACCAGGGCTTAGAGATGAAAGATTGCAGAAACAGAAATAGAAACGTTTGAAATAACTGAAGACTATAGAAACATGGAACACGAAGATGAAATAAAAGTTGGAGAGGAAATAACAGAACAACATGTCAGAGATATCAAAAAAGATCCTCAATAAAATAAATTTATGCAGAAAATATTGGAGGGAGAAAAAGAAAAATATTTCCTAATGTTAGCAAAATCTGGTGCTAAACTCCCCCAAGATTTTGATGTGAACAAATTGACACAAAAGAGAAATGACCCCCCCCCCCCCCTTAATAACGAACAATACAAGGATATTTTTGGTCTCAAACTCAATGACACGTCAATTCCTAGTAACACTAGAAACAATGAGGAAACTTACATTCCCACAAGGGATGAAGTAGAAATTCTAAATAACGCTCAATCCAATGAGGATACAAGAAGGGATAGAGATGATATCAGAAGAGATCAAGATCCTCCTAGAATGCAAAATCATGGCTATGCAAGAACAAATCATGTGTATAATCCTATCACAACTCTCGTACAACAAATACAAACACTACAAACACAAATTCAAGATATGCAAAGAGGAAATGTTAGAAGATACTCACTTCAAGAAATTTGTCCTTATCCATTCGACAGAAACCTAAACATGAGACCATTTCCTATAGGTTTTGAAACTCCTAGATACAAAAAATATGATGGAAGCACTGACCCTCAAGATCATATAAGGGAATTTTGCACAATGAGTATGGAGTTTGCACATGAGGATACATACTTAATGAGACTATTTCTGAAAAGCTTAACTGGACTAGCTATGGAATGATTCTCCAAACTTACACCTAGAATCAAATCATTCTCAGAATTGGTGGATAAGTTTGTTTCACAATACTCTTATAACATCCAACATGAAGTAACCATGCTAGACCTATGTACCACAAAACAAAAGAGTGGAGAACCCTTCATGACATTCTTACAACGATGGAGGTGGTTAGCTTCGAGGTATCCTCGTACAGTGCCAGAGTATGAAAAAATGGACATATTCATAGACAACTTAAATGATCAAATGAGTTATTACTTAAAAATGCAAGGAAATCAAAGTTTCACGAAAATGATTGATAATGGAATCAGAATGGAGGAAGCTGTGATAAAGAAAGGTGAGTTGAAAATATTCAAAGAAGGAGTTCACCCTCCTAACAACACTAACAACAACAATCACAATGATAAACAAAAGTTTTGGAATAGAAATCATAATGTTGTCAATGATGGGATACTGGATAACAACAATGTAAAACCAAAGCAACTGGTTTTTAATTTATCCAATCACTCAACAACAGCTCAATAAAACAACAATCACCAAAAAGAAACTATCAAAAACTTCTTTCAAAGACAATTTACAAACATTGGTGAACCCCTTGGGTCCGCATTAAAAACACTCATTGCAAACAAATTGATTACTTTACCAGAAGAAAGAAACTTTGAACCCAAGGTAAAACCTGCTTGGTGGAATGACAACCATTATTGTGATTTCCATCGAAACAAAGGACACCAAACAGATGCTTGTCAACGATTAAAACATGTCATCCAAGATTTGATTGATAATGGAATAATAACCATGGATGGACATACAACAAACCAATCTCACACAACTTTCAAAACTCCACTTCCTAATTATGAGAAGGGTGAATCATCAATAGGACAGAATGGTAAAGGTAAAGCAAAGGTAAACTATGCTCATGCATATGACAATGTGGTAAATGTAACCGTGGTTAAAGAGCAACAACATCACGAACCTGCTCATGTTATCACATGAAGCAAAGCCAAAGTGGTTTTGCCGGGTCCTACAGCAAACACTTCATCCACTACCAAACAATACAATCTAGTGGATCAATTACAAAAAACACCTGCACAAATATCCATCTTAGAACTTTTAAAGTTGTCACCTGCACACAAAGAGATTCTTGAACGAGCATTAGTAGATACAACAGTGTCCAAAGATCTTGATATAGATCAATTCCAAACCATGGTGGGACACCTCGCAACTCCTCACTGCTTATCATTTATCGAAGAAGATGACATGTCCTTGCAACATCCCCACAACGCTCCTTTGCATATTGAAGTCCTCGTTCACAAAACACGAGTTAAATGTGTTCTAATAGACGGTGGAGCTAGCCTAAATATTTGTTCATTGAGTCTTGTTCATGCCTTAGGATATTTAGAAGATGCAGTTGATCCCCACAAAAAGATCACCATAAAAGCCTATGATGAAGAAGAACGTTCCTCCAAGGGAATTGTGATACTACCCATCAGAGTGGGACCTTTTCAGAAAAATACAGCATGCCAAGTTCTGGACTTGGACTTATCATATAATATACTCCTGGGAAGACCATGGATACATGACTTGCAAGTTGTCCCATCAACCTATCATCAGTGTGTCAAATTTCCCTATAATGGACAAGAAATCACAATATTTGCAGATTCAAATCCATTCCAATATTGTAGCAATCTAAAAATGGCTCAAGAAGTCATTGTTCCTCATAATAGGGAGGCGTCATCTTCGAACACACAATCCAAAGAACAATCATTTGCCTCTATTTTATCAAGTATGGAAAAACAAATGCAGCTAAGAGATCGAGGAAATGGAGAATACTCAATATCACAATTACCACTCTCTCCTAAATCCTTTGGAAAACCATCAAACTCTAAACAACAACCAATTGTGAAGCATCTTTTGATATTTGATGGAGCATTCATTAGTGCTGGAACCTTATCAGAGGAGACAAAAGACAAAGATGTGCTATAGTGGCTATACAAAGATGAAGAAGTTCAACAAAAGGTCAACAATGTCAGAATACCTACAGAAAAATATGGAAAAGGATTCAACATTCTTCAAAAGATGGGATACACTGTAATAGGTCCTATAGGAAAAATAAAAGAAGGTATCTCAGAACCTATCCAACCTCATACTCAACACTATAGACAAAGAAGGCTTAGGGTATGGACAAGTTACTTTACCAGAAGACATATTCTCTAATCAGCACCAAGAGGAATATGAAAATAGACAAGAACAACTTGCAATTGAAAGGGAAGAAGCATCTGCAAAGCAACAAGCACAACCAAACATGAAATGGAAAAAGAAACAATCCTCAAATCAACAAGAGAAACAAACCAATAGTACCTCCCAAGCAACATTAACTCTCAATCAAAACAAGCATGAACCTAGTACTAATCAAAGAGAGCTGATAATAAAGTTGACAGAACTCAATCTCGGTCCAGAAGAAGTTGAATATGAAAGAAGGAAAGATATAGCAAGACAAACAGAAGAAACACATCAAAAGCTATATGAACAAATTTGTAGATTGCAAGTTGTAAGTGAGACAGATTCTAACGAATGGGAATGGGATTCCTATCATTCTGAAGAATTAGCTGAAGAAAATTGCTTTAAAGAAGATGTAGGAGTCGATGTAGTTCACACATATGTAGGACAAACGTTAGGAACTAGTTCACTTGAATTAGAATCACATTCGGTTGACTTGGACTTAATTGAGGACGATCAAGAACTTCTTGGGCAAGGTCATTCTGATGAGGGTACCGTTCTAGACATTGACATACATATCAAAAACTTTGATAACTCAATCATGACCCTAAATACTCTTGAAACATCTCAACCTGATGATCCTTTACCTCTACTCCACCCCAAACTTATTGAATGGGAAAATGAAGGACATACTGCCATTGATACCTTTCCAAATGACTATGCCATATCTGTATATCTTAATGCAATCGAACCTGCAACAACTTCCACCAAGAATTTCAACAACGCATCTTCCAGCCAAGTGGGTGCCAAATCTCCTAGTCGCAAAAGCAAAAATAAAGAAAACAATATCAGGTCTAATGTTGAAAACCATTTCTTGGCAACATTAGATCAGGAAAAAGTAAAAAGAAAGGATGCATCTAACGGTGAAAACCTCCTCGAGGCGCCGGAAGATGGGAGATTTGACACTTTACCTGAGTACTATCAAGAAAGGTCATCAATTTTGATTGAACCAACAGAAGCAGTTAATATTGGTACATCAGAGCAACCAAAGATCCTACATCCAACAACTTCTCTGTCAAAAAAAGAAAGGAAAGAATATATGGAATTCTTTAAACGACGAAAAATCAATTTCGCTTGGTCATATGCAGACATGCCAGGATTAGATCCAGAGATTATTATGCATCAATTTAATGTCAATCCAGGAGCCAAACCAGTCAAACAGAAATTAAGAAAGATGCATCCACATATTGCTCTCTTGGTCAAAGAAGAACTAAAAAAATTACTGGATGTAGGGTTCATCAGACCTATAGCATATCCTTAATGGGTATCAAACATCATTCCTATTTCAAAGCCAGACAAAAGTATCAGAGTATGCACAGACTTCAAAGATCTTAATAATTCATGTCCAAAGGATGACTAACATTGACATCATTGTAGATTTAACAGCTGGATACTCCATGTTTTCGCTAATGGATGGTTTCTCTGGATATAATCAGATTAAAATAGCACCTGAAGATCAAGAAAAGACAACTTTCACATGTCCGTGGGGTACTTTCTGCTGGAACGTCATGCCTTTTGGACTAAAGAACGCAGGTGCCACATATCAAAGAGCCATAACAATGATATTCCATGACATGATGCATACATTCATGGAAGACTATGTGAATGACATCTTGGCAAAATCATACAACAGAGAAGAACATATCGAAATACTGGAAAAGATCTTTGATTGATTAGAACAGTATAAGCTACGGCTAAATCCTAAGAAATGTGCCTTTGGTGTCACTTCAGGAAAGCTATTGGGATACGTTGTTTCAGCTAGACGTATCGAAGTAGATCCAGCTAAGGTCAAAGCAATCATGGAAATGGCATCTCCCAAGAATATAAGTCAACTCAGATCACTACAAGGAAGACTGCAGTCAATCAGAAGATTTGTGGCTCAACTAGCAAATAAATGTCAACCATTTACCCACCTATTACATAAAAATGTTCATTTCAAGTGGGACCATCAATGTGAGGATGCATTCAACAAGATCAAGACATATCTCATGCAACCACCCGTTCTAATGTCACCAATTTTGGACAAGCCATTATTGCTCTATGTATCAACCACTAAAGTATCATTAGGAGTTTTTCTCACACAACAGGATAATGAAGGAAAAGAGCGAGCCATCTACTACATCAGCAGAACACTAGTGGGATACAAGCTCAACTATTCCCCAACAGAAAAAGCATGCTTGGTGGTAGTTTTTGCTTCTCAAAAATTAAGACACTAGCTATTATCTCACTCCATCAAGTTGATAGTTAAAATCGATCCATTGAAATATTTGCTCAGCAAGGCAACTTTGACAGGATGACTAGCAAAATGGATCATGATCCTAAGTGAGTTTGATATTGAGTATGTAGACAAAAAAGCTATCAAGGGACAAGTCATCATAGATCAACTAGTAGAGGCACCACTTCAAGATGATCATCCTCTATAGATTGAGTTTCCTTACGCTGATATCCTAACAGTCACAACAAAAGCATGGCAACTATACTTTGATGGTTCATATACACAACATGGATTAGGAGCAAGTATTCTATTTATCACACCACAAGGTCATACAATTCCGAAAGCATACAAATTAAGCTTCCCATGCACCAACAACATTGCAGAGTATGAAGCTTTGGTTACATGTATCAAAATGGCTGTAGAATGGAACATTACACATCTTCAGGTCTTTGGAGACTCTCAGCTTGTCATCAATCAAATCAATGATGACTATCAAACAAAAGATGACAAACTCATGCCTTACAAAAAGATGGTGGATGACTGCAAGAAATATTTTGTTGAAATCACTTTTGAACAAATTCTAAGAAATGATAACAAAGCAGCAGATGCCATGGCAACACTTGCTTCTCTATTACAAATACAAGAAAATCAAGAGCGTTATGAATTCCTGGTTGAAGAGTTGTTTTACCCGTCTCATAATTGTCCTGATTCCCAAACCATTTGTCAACTTATTGGAAATGATTCCTCCCACTATGGCCAAACTTACACATACCTGAAAGATAACATCTTACCTCCTAACTTATCGAAAAATCAAAACAGAAACTTTATTCGCCAATCCTCCCATTATACTCTTGTCGCGGATACCCTATTTAAACGAGGTCTAGACGGTACTCTTTTAAGATATCTTGAACAAGAAGAATCTGAGAAGGCCTTAAAGGAAGTCCATAACGATATTTGTGGCACTCATTCGAGTGGTCTTACCCTTTCGAAAAAACTCATACGCTTGGGCTATTATTGGCCGACTATGGAACGAGATTCTTTTCAGATAGCTAGAACATGCAAACAATGTCAGATCCATGGGAACTTGATTCATGCACCAGCCTAAGAACTTCATGCTTTGGCAACATCTTGGCCTTTCTGCCAATGGGGTCTTGATCTAGTAGGAAAAATAAATCCTTCTTCATCTAATGGTCACAAATTCATCCTTGTAACTACAGAATATTTTACAAAATGGATCGAGGCAGTACCTCTCACAAATATCACAGGAAAACAAATTGTTGCATTTATCTTGAATTACATCATCTGTCGTTATGGAATACCAATGACCATTATCACCGATAATGGGCAACCATTCAAGAATCAGGATGTACAAGAGCTATGTGAGAAGTTTAAGATCCAGCACAGATTCTCCACACCCTATTATCCACAGGGGAATGGGCAAGCAGAAGCATCTAACAAAACTATTCTAAAAATCCTCAAAAAGACAGTGAACGATGCTGGGAAAGATTGGCATATTCAATTAAACCCTGCTCTCTGGGCCTACCGCACCAGTATCCACACACCAATAGGTGCCACACCTTTCTCTCTTGTATATGGATCAGAAGCCATATTGCCAATCGAAGTAGAGATACCCTCTCTACGTGTATCACTGAAAAGACTTATCCCGGATGAAGAACAACGAGTATCTAGACTGCAAGAGTTAGAACTGATCCATGAAAGAAGACAAAATGCCTTTGATCATCTAAAGGTATATCAACAAAGAATGTGCCGAAGTTATAATCACAAGGTCAAACCATGAATCTTTCAAGTGGGAGAACCAGTACTAAAGGAAAATCCATGAAATCAGTCAGATCAAGAAAAGAAGGGAAAATTTGAACCAAACTGGTTAGGTCCATTTGTGGTCACAACAATATTTGGGTCAGGGGCCTATCAGCTATCAACACAAGATGGAGATTAGCTTGAGGAACCCATCAATAGCATGCATCCGAAGAAGTTTTATGTCTAAAAAAATCCAAAAACAGTGAAAAAGCAAAAAAATCCAAAAACAGTGAAAAAACAGAAAAATCCAAAAACAGTAAAAAAGCAGAAAATCCAAAAACAGTAAAAAAATCAAATATGAAAAAAAGTGCAATAAAAATAGATGGTGAAAACCTGGCAAACAGGTGCTATCCGTCGACTAGCTCTGCCATCTATTGGTTCACGCTTTCTTCTGCTTGCATTCTTTTCCATCAGCGTTGTTCATATTCATCATAAAGCCTTTGTACATACGCAGGCATCCCAGGTGATTTCTTGTCATGGTTTGGATCATTGACTATATCATAATAAGGCTTGTTTCTAGGTTGGGGGCAAAATCCTGAACCTGGTTGGGAGAAAAAGGTTGCAATCATTTTGAGCTTAATCAAAGCAGGTAGAACAACAGTCAGACAACACTTGTCAAATGAAAAAACTAAGATACATCCAACATTCAACATAAGATCACATTGTCAAACCATTAACTATCACATATCAATCTAAACATGACAAAACACATATCAATGGATGATATATATTGACTCATGATTTTAACACTTTGGTAATAATGGTTCAACTATTTTATTTTGATTTTTGCTATCATGATTTCTGAGTAACTCCAGGATGTCTTTGACTAGAGGAATGAGGAAGGAACATGATATTTTTCTTGTCTACTGTCTATAAATTAATCATTAATATGTACAAAGTTGTCTAAGGAAATTATCATGAGAGTATCATCGAAGGCATTTCGGACTTGCATATAGAAATGGTTAATACTGCCTGTTTTATGCAAGCAACACTCTGGTCATCTTGGTTCAATTATACCTCGATGCTTGTGCTAACTTGCAATATCAAAACTCAGGAAAGTAGTGCTCAGGTCATCGTGGTTCAATTATACCATTGATGTTTGCACTCACTTCCCACATTTTAAAAGCTCAATGATGAAACAAAGCAATGACTCCATGACTGGTCTGATCACTGCATTTCATTCTGCATGGGATCACAATGCTCATCTTTTCCAAGGGCAAAGCTAACATGGTGTTATCTCTCTTATTACGTGATTGAGTACATTGGACAATAACAAAAATAATCAATTCATTCGTCCTACATGATAAGTTAGTTCATCTCATGTAACCATTGCATACCAAGACATCATTCATGTAAAGCATCAACTCATTCATTCATTTAGTAAGATCATTGCATGGCCTTCATCAAATCTCAAATAATATAAAATAACACCATTGCATTGCATTGCATCCATCTCATATTAACATGCATGAGAAAATCATAAAAATATCATAAACATAGAAAACATTGCAACACGTAAACATCACATAGAAATTATAAGCATCACCATACATATTTGCATTTGCATACATCATGTAAATACTGCATCATCATATATCTATCATCTAGAATTCATAAGCATATAAAAATTAAAGCATACATCAAGCATACATCATGAAAGTAACTGCATATCATAATCATATGTCAAATAGAATGCATCCATCATTTCATAGGTCATGTAGAGCGAATAGAATCAATTGCATATCATATCATCAAAACAAGATCAATGTCCAAGGTACAATGATATCACAAAATTTATGAGATACATCACAACTATACATCGCAGGAATCATCAATATCTCATCACAAAAAGGTGTGTGCATAAATAGATCAATGTCCCATATCAGTGTGACCACTCGAACGCGGAGCCAAACTCTGTCCTGATGCGGCAGGTAGAGTAGCACCAACTGGTACCCTTGTACCTGAGTCCCCACCTGGGGGAGCTCTCTGAAGAGGCCCTATCACTCCTCGACTCTCAGTCTGGCTCTGCCCCAATCTCCTTCTCATCTGTAAAAATCCTGGAGCCCTCCGACCAGGAGGAACAACAGTAAAGTATAAGGTCCTGTAATACTCAGCCTCTCGAATCCCCTGACGTATCATCTTCAGGGCGGTCTTCCCTAAAGTAGACCCTCCTGACAAATGTACCTGTGTCTCGGCCTACCAACACCTATCCATAGCGACATCTCTCTCAACTAGGAGAGAAGCCATCTGAGTCTCTAGCTGGGCCATCTAAGAGTCCCTCTCTACTAGTTGACTCTCTAGCTACTGAACCTAAGCCTGTTGCTGATGCGATGACATCCTAATGAGGATCCATTGAGGTGCCTCTGCCTGTGGCTTCTCAGCCTATGATACTGTCATAGGTACCTGCTCACCTAGGGTCCCTCCTGCTCTGGAACCTGATGTCCCTGATCTCCTGCGTCTGACCACCCGGGCCATCCAATCTGTATATACATCTCTGATAGATCTAGAACTGCTAGCTCCTGGTGTGCCTGTCACTGCCACTGCCACTACTTGACCATCTCCCCCATCATCATCTCCTCTCTCATCATCTTTGGCACCATGATCTCCTACATCTCCTCCATATTCATCCCCATCTCCGCTATCATCTCTCCCCTCACCATGCCTCCATCGTCTAGGAGCTCTACGTCATAGCCTCTCATCATCCTCATCAAAAACTGGCTCTGGCTCATCCGGACATGTCAGCCTCGGAAACCTGTGTACAATATAGTGCATTGCATGCTCATGTGTCATCTCACTATCCATCATGCCTGGAAGATGATCCCAATCAACTGGCTCCAATGATCGATACTCTGCGTAGGCCTGGTCATATGAAATAGAAGGCCCCCAAGTAGCCACATCTAATCTCTGACGAGCATAATGAGCTGTACCCTATGGCATCCCCTGTATCCTGCCATACTGTCTCAACACCCTGATACAAAGGAATCGCTCGATGATGTAGGGTGTCAACCCAATCAGATATCGTGTAATGAATACATACGACATCTCCACTGCATCCTCAGGCCAAATCTCACAATTCCTGTATGGTCTTCATATCACAGTATCCAGATCATCCAAGGTTCGTTGCCAATACTCTAATTTGCCCAGCTTTCGGTGGACAATAATACCTGGATAGCCCTCGACATAAGGCCTGCCTACAGGTCTATCTCTGTCAGCCAATGGTCATGTGATAGGTAGATGCTCCCAGACCCATATCTGAAGCACGACCACCCTTGTTGATAATGCAACTGATCTCTGATTCACAACTCGGTGCAAGTCATGATACAAATGCGCCAACATACATGACTGATAGGGAGCTTGATAGGGAAGTGCTCACAAGGCTAATTAGCTCAAAAAGGATCAATTTGTTACCAAATACTTATAGATTCTATTGTGTATTCTTAATCAATCTATTTGATTGTCATGATGCCAAGTACTCCAAGGTTTTCTTGCCTAGCAAACTCCCTTACTGGTGATGACTCTTGCCCATGCACAAAACTACTCAACATACTCACCCTTCCAACCACACTTGCTCATGCTTGGCTCTTGGGGCCTTCAACTTTTAGTTTCAATGTGTACTAGGGGTCTTCCACATAGAAATGCAGGGGCAGTAAGGTCTTGTACACCTTTGGATGCTCATAACCTTGTTTGAGGACTATGACCCTTAACTTGCTCAAAATCACTAACAAGGCTCAACTACCCCAAATGAGGTTGCACACTGTCTTGGAGTCTCAAATTACACTTGGTGGATTTTTAGGAATGCTTTCATTATGTTTTATAAGCCCAAGTTTCATTTTCCAACCGGTTTCATGTAATTTTACAAAAACTGCCAAATTTGTGTGTTATGTAGTAGGGCTACTAGCCCGTGGAGGCCTAATTGGCCCTTTTTTGCTCCCACTAGTCAACGATGGCCATTTTAACCACAAATAAAGTTTGGGATGATGTTTTAGGGTTGAATGCTCAGGGAATTTTTGAGGTTTAGCTCATTGTTAGTGTAGTTTTCAGACTGTCCACTTTTTATGGCATAAATTGAGGGTTTTGTAGGGTTTTGAGTGCTTCCACCACAGTTACACTCCTTCGAACTTGTTTCAAACTCCCTGGCTGCTTGGTTACCTCTACCACACCATATTGAAGCTTCCCCTAACTTAGTTGGACTGGTATTATGCCAAACACTTGGCAAACAAGAAGGAAAACAGTCACTGTCACTATCTTTTCACTGTCTTTTGGCAGTCAACTATTGTCTCCTCTTTAAAACTTTCACAAGAGAGTATTTGTATAGAGAGAATACCTCAAAGATGTCTAAGAAGCATAATAAGAACTCCTATTACATTTCCCTTAGTGTTCCAAGGCGTGGATAATGCATTGAAGCATTCCATTTAGCAAAATGACAACAAATTTCCCAAAAACAGTGAACTCACTGTTTTGTCTACAAAATGAGAATGATTACAAGGTGTAAGCTATTCTAATACATCAATATGGTGCTTCAAATCCTTGGTCACATGTCTAGACCCTTGTTACAATCATTTTCTCACTCAAATTACTTTTGAGTGCAAACTTTGAGTTTTAATCAAGCTACTAGCCAAATGACAAACACTTGCCTAGTATTCACTCAATTGCATCTTCAAACCATTCTTCTGGCACAAAAAGAAAGGAATGTACATTATATATACAAAGATAAACTTGGAAGAATCCATTGGAGGGATCCCAGACCTGGATCAACCAAGTTGACATATTTTACAACTCCAAACCCTTGGCAGGGCAACAGATTCCCAGTTATGAAATAATTTTACACAAACCAATTTCCAAAGTAAAACAGTACAAAAATCACTTGGAAAGCATTGAATGACCAATATAAACACTTTCCAAAAGGTACAGTACAGATACAATTGCTACAGTACGGACTGCCCTTCAAAAGGAACAAAAAATAGTCATAAAAGCCAAAAAAACTTGTTTTTTATTGAGTTACTCTTGAAAATATAATCACCAACCCTTTCCAAGGAAAAGGGAGGCCTTATATGGTTTCTCCAGTTGGTTTCCATGCCCTTGTAGGGACAAAAGGCTTCAATAATTACATTTTTTAAGAAAATGACATTTTTGACAACTATGACAACTTTTCTTGCTCCAAGATGCATTTTTCCCAATCTAACCTCATCAACTTGCCTAAACAACTTATACATGCTTAAAAACACGAAAGAAACAAGTTTCAATGCTCTTGAAACCATTAGGAGACCTTTTTGGCCATTTTTCACATTTTGGCCACAAATTGTCAACTCAAGGCCTGAAATGCAAGATTTGATCTCTCAAGCCCAAAATGAGATCAAAACCACTACAAATGACTCAAAACAACCTAAAACAACAAAAACAACCTAGCACAAGACTTTACAAACATAAAAGCATAAAATACCCAAAAATGGGAGTTTTGACTCAACTAGGTGCTCCTGCACCATACTCCCCCAAAAACAAAGAAGTCATGTGACTCCTTGAGGCAGCAAAGAAGAAGGAATGCCAACTTTCAGAAAGTTAGCTTCAGGTATCCAAGTGGCCTCTGAGAGAGGCTGATCCTTCCATTTGACGAGATGCTCCATGTAGGTGTGATTCCTTGTCTTTTTGAGAACTCTGGAGTCTAGAACCTGTTCAGCATGGGGAAAAGAAAGAGAAGGGAGAGATAGATTAGAAAGGGATTGAGAGACATCTGAAACTCTTTAAATCTCCCTAGGTGGCTACCCTTTGAAAGTAATCAGATCTGCAACATTAAAAATGGGGGACAAAGAAACATTAGTAGGCAAATCAACTTTATAAGCATTAGACCCATACTTAGCCAATATCTTGCAAGGGCCTATCCTCCTCATCTGAAGCTTGCTTGGAACTCCCTTTTGTAGCCTTTCCTTATTCAAATGAACCATCACAAAATCACCTATGGCAAACTGAACATCTCTCTTTGTAGCATCCACTCTTACCTTAACTTTTTGAGAGGTGTCTTGGAGAGCTTGTCTCACTTGCTCATGAACCTCCTTCATGGAGTGAGCCATGTCATCTACTGTCCCACTCTTATGCTGCAAGTTAGTGATATCCCTCAACTCCATTATACCCCTTGGATGCATACCATAAACAACTTCAAATGGACTTTTACCTGTAGAGCGATTAACACTGTCATTATGAGCTGATCCCAACTATGCCCATAGTCCTTTGTCAAGCACCTAAGCATGTTTCCAAGAGACCTGTTCACAACTTCAGTTTGGCCATCCATTTGTGGATGATAAGCTGAACCAAAAGAGAGATTAGTACCCAATCTCTTTCACAATATTTTCCAGAAATGACCAAGAAACTTCACATCCCTATCTGAAACAATGCTAGTAGGCAAACCATGAATTCTAACAACTTCTTTGAAAAACAAATAGGCAATATGACTTGCATCATGTGTTTTTTTGCAAGAAATGAAGTGAGCCATCTTACTGAATCTATCAACTACTGCAAAGATGCTATCAAATCCTGCTTGAGTTCTAGGTAATCCTACTACAAAATCCATGCTAATGCAATCCCAAGGCCTATGTGGAATGGGAAGAGGCTGATATAAACCAGCATTAGAGGAGTTACCTTTTGCTTTCTGGCATACCAAGCATTTTTCAACATACCTCTTGATGTCTCTCTGCATCTTAGGCCAATAATAGAACCTTTGAACCAGCTCTAAGGTCTTATTGAGACCGAAATGTCCACTTAAGCACCCATTGTGCTTCTCTTGAATGAGGTTCTCTCTCATAGAACCTTGTGGAACACACAATTGTCCACTCCTGAATAAAAAACCATCCTGCAAAGTGAAATCAGCATAGGCACTATGGAAGTTATTCTCAAAATCTTTACAAACTTTATAAGCTTTTGAAAAATCATTATCAGTAGGATACATATCCCTGAAACTATCAATACCAATACTCTGAACTTGAATCTCATGAATAGTTAAGAATCTTCTACTCAAAGCATCCGCTACTTTATTCAACTGACCCTTCTTATGCTTAAGAGTAAAAGTGTAAGCTTGTAAATTTTCTACCCATTTAACATGCCTATGATTCAGTTTATCCTATGAGTTCAAGAAACTGAGTGCCCGATTATCTGTGTATACAACAAACTCTTTAGGAAGAAGATAGTGTCTCCATTTCCTAAGTGCTTGTACCAATGCATAAAGTTCTAAATCATAGGATGAGTACTTTTTCTTTGCATCATTTAACTTTTCACTAAAGAATGCTACGGGTCTATTTTCTTGACTTAAAACAACTCCTACAACAATATTACTAGCATCATATTCAATAGTAAAAAGCTTATCAAAACTAGGCAAAATGAGCACTGGTTGAGTAGCTACTTTAGTTTTTAGTAATTCAAACCCCTTATTTGCTTCACTTGTCCATTGAAACTTTACCTTTACACCCCTTTTGATGGTGTCCAACATTGGAGCACAAATCTCACTGAATCCCCTAATGAATTTCCTATAAAACTGAGCCAAACCATGGAAGCTTCTGACATCACCGGCTGTCTTAGGAGTTGGCCAACTAGTTATTGCAGTAACTTTTGATTGATCCATTTTCAGATTACCTCCTGATACAATAAAACCAAGATAGACCCTCATTTGTTTTGAAAGTTGTCTTCCACTCATCCCCCTCTTTGATTCTTATCTGATGGTTACTGTATATGGTGAAAATGGATAACAATAATAACAATATTGAACGGCTAAATGAATTCAACCACTAAACCCTAGCCTAACAATCAACAAAGATCCACCATAACATATGAAGATTACCTAAGACAATGCAAATCACATGAAATCACAAAGATTATACCATCACATGTCCAATAGGGTTTTGATCTCCATTCTTCCTATCTCCATTGATCTTGCTTGATATATTTGCTCTCAGATTTTATGTGCACAAGAGCTCAACAAAGAACGGAATGTGGTTGCAAGTAGGATCGTAGTGTAGTCAAATCCTTAAGATGATTCATTAGGGTTTGATAATGAAGAAAGCATCTTCTTAAATAGAAGACACAATATGAAATGGAGGGATAAGATTGAGAGGTGTAAAAAAGGAGGTCGGCTAGGATTAGAGGGTAGGTAAAAGAAATAATAAAATAATGAGAGGGGTAGGTAGTGTATGAATTAAGAGATGAATGACATGTATCATGTGTAGAAAAAGCTAATGAATTAATTAAATAAATAAAGATTTATTTAATTAATAGAAGAAGTGGGATCAATTAAATAAATAAGATATTTATTTAATTTAGGAAAATGATAATTTAAATAAATAAATGTATTTATTTAAATGAGAAATAAGGCTAGAAGAGGATAAATGAATTAATTAAATAAATAAAGATTTATTTAATTAATAGAAGAATTAGGCTTAGATAATTAAATAAATAAAATATTTATTTAATTAGACATGACAATTTTAGGTGTCTACAGTTACCACTCTTCAAATCAATCTTACTGAAACACTGTGCACCCCTCAAACAATCCATCAAATCCTCTATCCTGGGTATGGAAAATCTATATCTAATGGTGATTTTGTTTATGGCTCTGGAATCCATACAAAGTCTCCATGTTCCACCCTTCTTAGGTGCCAACACTGTAGGTACTACACAAGGACTAATGCTTTTCCTAATCAGCCCTTGGTCCAAGAGTTCTTGTATTTGTCTTGCTACCTCTTTGTTTTGGTCAGGGATCATCTTGTAGGCTGCCTTATTGGGCAAAGAGGCTCCAGGAATGAAGTCAATTTGATGGCTAATGGCTCTAGGAGGTGGTAAGGCTACAGGTGTACCATCACTGATTATTTGTTTGAAGTCATCAAGGATTTGCTGCACTTCATATGGTATCTCAACTTTCTTTTCTACCTTTTCTTCCTTAGGCTTCACTATGAGTGCAAATCCTACTCCTTCACCTTCTTCTGGTGTTTGTATGAACTCTTTCTCGTTCACTAAAAAGATGTTAGGCACTTTGTTGCTGCTCTCTCCTTCTTCAATGAGGGATTGAATCTGATAGTTTACTCCATCTTTCTGAAAAGAATGGGAGTTTCTTTCCCCATCATGTTGTGCTTTTTGGTCAAATTGCCATGGTCTACCCAATAGAAAGTGGCAAGCATCCATAGGAAGGATGTCACATAGGATTCTATCTACATATCCCCCAATGTGGAAATCTACCCAAGCTTACTCATTTACCAACACATGTTGTCCCTTATTCAACCAGGTGACTTTGTATGGCTCCTTGTGTTGTATCCTAGGTAGTTTCAATTTGCTTACTGCTTCTTCTGATATGATGTTATCTGTGGACCCTGAATCTATGATCACCTTACACACCTTTCCCATGATTTTACACTTAATCCTGAACAATGCTCTTCTCTGTTAGGCCTCTGCACTATGTGGCTTCTTCGTTAACACTCTCTTGATCATCAAACTCTCACCATCTTTTGAAGCTAGGTGGTTCAATGTTGAAGTTCTGGTATTACCTCCATCTTCTTGAACATAGTTTACTCTCTTTTCACCTCCATAGGATGAACTAGGCTTCTCTGGGCATCTATAGGCAGGGTGACCCAACTTTTGGCAGTTGTAGCATTTCATGGTTGAGAAGTAGGACGCTCTCCCTGGTCCATTAGATCTACCTCTACTCGGGTTGCTTGATCCCCTACCCCTATAGTTGGGTTTGCTTTGAGAATCGCCACTTTGCTCAATAAGCTTAGACTCTCCTTGGGACCGTTGATCTATGTTTCTTCCCCTAAAAATGCTTCTATGGCCTCTACCATCTCTTCCCCTACCTCTTCCTCTATTGTTTTGCTCTTGCTTTCTTCTACCTTTCTCTTCCACCTTAAGTGCCAATTGATAGCACTTGTGTACGGTTTGTGGGCACGACAAGCTCATCTCTTCCTGGATGTTCCACCTTAACCCATTCAAGTACCTTGCCACTTTGATACTTTCATCCTCCACTACTCTAGATCTCATGCATAGTTTCTGAAACTCTTCAGTGTAGCTACTAACATCTAGGTCTTTCTGTCTCAAGTTTTGTCTTTTCTTGTGAAGTTGTATCTCATAGTCTTCCGGAAGGTAGGTCTTTTTGATTTTGGCTACCATTGCCTTCCAGGTGGCTAGTGGTTGCTTGCCTACTTTCACCCTTTCCTCTTGGATGAACTTCCACCATGTTAAGGCTGCCCCTCTCAGCCTTGATTTTGCCACCTTGACCTTTCGTGCTTCAGTCACTCTATCACACTCAAAATGGTTTTCTAACCCTTCGATCCACTCTATTAGAGCATCTGGATCCATCTTCCCACTGAAAAGAGTCGCTCCTTCTAAGGTTTTACCACTCATAGCTCTCAAGGCTTTCAAGAACGGTTCTTGCTCAATGACAAAGTCGGGCATGGGGACTTCATCCTCTATTGCCATCATTTTACTCTGATCTCCAACCTTATCCTAGACTTCTTCAGTTTTGACTGCTACTTCAGCTAGTTTAATTGCTAGTTGGTCTAGTCTTTCTCTAAGTGCCCTATTTTCCTCTTCTTGGTCCTCTACCTTCTTAGCCAATTCTGCATTGGTCACCATGTTTGCCTAATGTGTCTTTCCCCTGAATCTTTTGTTGGCTCTGATACCACTATGATAGGGAGCTTGATAGGGAAGTGCTCACAAGGCTAACTAGCTCAAAAAGGATCAATTTGTTACCAAAGATTTATAGATTCTATTGTGTATGTTTACTCAATCTATCTGATTGTCATGATGCCAAGTACTCCAAGGTTTTCTTGCCTAGCAAACTCCCTTACTGGTGATGACTCTTTCCCATGCACAAAACTACTCAACATACTCACCCTTCCAACCACACTTGCTCATGCTTGGCTCTTGGGGCCTTCAACTTTCAGTTTCAATGTGTACTAGGGGTCTTCCACATAGAAATGCAGGGGCAATAAGGTCTTGTACACCTTTGGATGCTCATAACCTTGTTTGAGGACTATGACCCTTAACTTGCTCAAAATCACTAACAAGGTTCAACTACCCCAAATGAGGTTGCACATTTGTGTGTTATGTAGTAGGGCTACTAGCCCGTGGAGGCCTAATTGGCCCTTTTTTGCTCCCACTGGTCAACGATGGCCATTTTAACCACAAAGAAAGTTTGGGATGATGTTTTAGGGTTGAATGCTCAAGGATTTTTTGAGGTTTAGCTCACTGTTAGTGTAGTTTTTAGACTGTCCACTTTTTATGGCATAAATTGAGGGTTTTGTAGGGTTTTGAGTGCTTCCACCATAGTTACACTCCTTCAAACTTGTTTCAAACTGCCTGGCTGCTTGGTTACCTCTACCACACCATATTGAAGCTTCCCCTAACTTATTTGGACTAGTATTATGCCAAACACTTGGCAAACAAGAAGGAAAACAGTCACTGTCACTGTCTTTTGACAATCAACTGTTGTCTCCTCTTTAAAACCTGCACAAGGGAGTATTTGTATAGAGAGAATACCTCAAAGAGGTTTGATAAGAATTAGAAGAACTCCTATTACATTTCCCTTAGTGTTCCAAGGCGTGGATAATGCTTTGAAGCATTCCATTTAGCAAAATGACAACAAATTTCCCAAAAACAGTGAACTCACTATTTTGTCTACAAAATGAGAATGATTACAAGGTGTAAGATATTCTAATACATCAATATGGTGCTTTAAATCCTTGGTCACATGTCCAGACCCTTTTTACAATCATTTTCTCACTCAAATTACTTTTGAGTGCAAACTTTGAGTTTTAATCAAGCTACTAGCCAAATGACAAACACTTGCCTAGTATTCACTCAATTGCATCTTCAAACCATTCTTCTGGCACAAAAAGAAAGGAATGTACATTATATATACAAAGATCAACTTGGAAGAATCCATTGGAGGGATCTCAGACCTGGATCAACCAAGTTGACATATTTTACAACTCCAAACCCGTGGCAGGGCAGTAGATTCCCAGTTATGAAATAATTTTACACAAACCAATTTCCAAAGTAAAACAATACAATAATCACTTGGAAAGCATTGAATGACCAATATAAACACTTTCCAGAAGGTACAGTATGGATACAATTGCTACAGTATGGACTGCCCTTCAAAAGGAACAAAAAATAGTCATAAAAGCCAAAAAAACTTGTTTTCTATTGAGTTACTCTTGCAAATCCAATCACCAACCATTTCCAAGACAAAGGGAGGCCTTATATAGTTTCTCCAGTTGGTTTCCATGCCCTTACACGGACAAAAGGCTTCAATAATTACATTTTTCAAAAAAATGAAATTTTTGACAACTATGACAACTTTTCTTGCTCCAAGATGCATTTTTCCCAATCTAACCTCATCAACTTGCCTAAACAACTTAAACATGCTTAAAAACACTAAAGAAACATGTTTCAATGCTCTTGAAACCATTAGGAGATCTTTTTGGCCATTTTTCACATTTTGGCCAAAAATTGTCAACTCAAGGCCTGAAATGCAAGATTTGATCTCTCAAGCCCAAAATGAGATCAAAACCACTACAAATGACTCAAAACAACCTAAAACAACAAAAACAACCTAGTACAAGACTTTACAAACATAAAAGCATAAAATACCCAAAAAGGGAGTTTTGACTCAACTAGGTGCTCCTGCACCAATGGCCCCCATGCAAAGCGGGTCCCCTCTATCACCATCTGCTCAAGCAGACGACCACATCCAATAGATAATCCCTTTGACCTATGATCAGGACAAAGGAAGCCTCCAATAAATTCGGCAAGCACAGTCGGTAATGTGGCATATCCTAACTCTAACATCTTTTGCCACGCAATATCATACCCACCTATCTCATCATCCTCAAACACACGACAAAGTGCCTCTATCCCACCCCACTCACTGAGATCATAATATACTAGATCACCCATCATAGGGATGTGCAGAATCCGATAGACATCCTCAGGGGTCATTGTAATCTATCCCATTGGCAAATGAAACGTGTTATGCTCACTATGCCAACGCTCTGTTAAAGCTGTCAGTAATCCTCGGTTTATCAAAGGCTGGGGCATGTCAAGAAGGGAAGATAAACCACACCTGTCAATGTGGTCTCGCTCTACCTGGCTAAGGCAGGGTATCAGTATCCATGTCTTCGGGAAACGCTCCCGAGACTGAAGAACGGTAAAGTGCTCCTGCAATCAAATCATCTCATCATATCAGTTTCTTGATTTATCTATCTATCAAATCAATCTATCTATCGGTTTATTTTGCTCAATTGAAATTTTTATCAAATCTCATTGGGCCCCTATCAATGACGCTCATCTATCATGAGGTCATTATCAAACTTATCTCATCTCGCACGAGCATCGAGATAATCGGAACCGATCATCAAATTTATCAATCATGAGCATCTAATTTTATCAATTAGATAGCTAATCAAATCTTACCCATCAAAAATCAAAATCAGATTGACCGCAAAGTCAACCAATTGACCAATCAAATCATTTTCTCAAAAATCATCAAAACCAAATCGAAAAATTGTCAAAACCAAAAAAAAATTGAAAAATCAAATCGAAAAAATCATAAAAATAAAAAAAATCGTCAAAAAAAAAAACAAAAAAAACCTCCGCCTGCGGCACCCGTGGCGCCGGTGGCGGCGGCCGCTGGGCCTTCGCCTCCACCACCGCCTTTTCCTTCCAATTTGCAAAAAATTCAAAAAAAAATAAATTTGTGATGTATTTAAAAAAAATAAAAATGCATAAATATATATATATATATATATATATTTTTAATGCAAATTGGAATTTTTTTGAAAATCCGGAAAACCCATTTCAAATATATAATTTTTTTTCCCAACCCATCTGGCAAAAATGCTAAAAAATGATTTTTTTAATGCAAATAGCTAAAATTTGCAAAAATCAGTTAAAAATTTACAAAGCTGGGTTTTCTCGAAGTACGTATCGATGGACCATATGCCGAAGGACGCTCATATTGCCGAACTAGCTCGAACCTATGTTGGTGGTATGGGATCGCCATTCCTTCCTCCAGAGCAATTTTTCTCAAACAACCGCAGTGCACAAATGAGGAGTGGTAAAAGGAATTCACCTTTTTAAACTCATAATGGGGCATTTAAGTGGGATTTTTATTCCACTTATTTTTAATCAACTAATCAGCCTGACAGGGCAGCATTTTCAAATTTCTTATTGGGAAATGAATCGGATTGACTCTAAAAATCTCTAAAAATCGGAAAATTATTAAAAATCTAAAAATCGAAAGAATTTAAAAAAAAAATAAAAAAATAAAAAAATAAAATTTTTTTTTCACAAATACTCGAAAATTATCCGATTCATCTCCCGAGGGGGCATCCTCGCATCAATATCTATCAATCAGCATCTGGGGCATCATATTGAGATTTATCATCTCCAAAATCGAAACCGCATCATATTGAGATTTATCATCTCCAAAATCAAATCGACGTCATATCAAGATTTATCATCTCCAAAATCGAATCGACATCATATCGAGATTTATCATCTCCAAATCAAATCAGTATTATATCGAAACCAAATCCGCATCAAATCAAGATCAAATCTACATCCTATCAAAATCAATGTCAACAACATCATCAATCAAGTTTTCTTTGAACCAACGCGTCATCACACATCGCTTCAAAGAGGAGCAAAATGTATACACCTAAAAATGGTCTGAAGATAGTTAATTAAATACGTAGTTATTGATTAATTCCCATTCCCAATTAATTGAATTCACAAGCAATTTAATTAATTTCTCCATTCATCTACTAGTAAATAAATCTAAATGATTTATTTATATAGTTCATCTCATATCCCCCTTTGATTAATTAATTCTAAATTAATTAATGTCTCCCCATATTAATCAATTCTTCTAATCCCTAATTAAGATTAACAAACTCAAGTTTGTTGAGATTAATTACCATTTTCCAATTATTTGAATTTCTAAATTCAAATGAGCACATGACTCCTAACTTTAACCACCCAACCTAACCATCCCCCAACTTAACCCATTTAATCTAATCTTGGGTCTAACTAACCCTATCCTATCTTGCACATTCTAACCTCCTTATCCTAACCTCCCATGGTGTGGATATTCTCTCCTTGAGACACATGGCACTTTTGTCATATGTCTCCTCCCTTGGACAGTTGCCCTCTCATGAGCAAGGCTCCTTGACACTTGTCACCACAGAGATGACAAGTGTCCCTTCCTTCAACCTCTTCTCCAACTTCCTCAATCTTGGCCCTTGATATCTTCAGATCAAATCTAGACTGTCAATTCCTGCCACCTCAGCTTTGGCCTTGGAATTCCTATAAATATCCCCCATTTTGGAGAAATAAGGATCCGATCTCATATCAATTTAGGCATCATTACTATAGGCATTTGCATTTCAATTATCTAGTAATTAGATTTTGGATTAATCATAGCATGTTAATCTAGTTTCTTAAATCATGCATTTCATATCATCTCCACAGTCAATCATGATCAAATAGCTACTCAACTCTTAAGTTGTCACTTTGGAGGTCATTGCTCCGCTTAGAGCCCATCAATCCAACACCTTCAAGGTCCTCAAGAATAGAGGAAAATGGGACATTTCAAGGAAGGCTTATGGTTTGCATCTTTGATTTAGTTTTGAAATTAAGCTTTTCAATTATACTTTATTGTCTCATTATATGTGTATGTCTCTTATACTAACAACATTTTTAGCATCACAATTTATTTAATAAAAAAATAATCATTAAATAAATAATAAATATTTATTTAATTAACTATAGCCATTTTTAGGTGTATACATTTTGCCCCCTCTTTGAGACGATGTTGGAACAACATTGTTACAAAGAAAAACTAAAATTAAAACCAAGTCTCGATTTTGCCTCTAATGTTCATAAATTATTGATGGTATGCCCCCTCGAGAGATTGATTTGCGAAAAAATTGTATAAATTTAAATGAGCGATCAATCTCACAAAAAATATAAAATCCAAAATTAATTGTGAGAAATTGATTTGTAAAAATTAAAACACCCCTAACTTTAGAAAAATTAAATACCCTCCCATTAGGTCAAGTTTGGGTTATAAAAGGAAGGGTGGGCCTATTTCCACCTCATTTGCACACTTGGAGCTTTTCAAATTTTGGAGAGAGAAGAGCCCACTTGGAGAGCTTTTGAAGTGTTGCTAACTGTCAGGAAGGTGATTGTTGGGAAAATGGTATTGTACACCTTGCATAATAATGTTACATTGTCGTATTATTTTATTATTGTGTGAGGTGGACATGGAATTATATTATAATATCGTATTGTATTGTTGCACATAGGAGCACCTAGATGGACGTGCAACATGTAGAGATTCCCTTAGAATATTCTTCTAACCACTTGATGAGTTGTATTGACACATTGGTATTATTATATTGTATTTATTTAATATTGGGAAATATAATTATGATGAAGTACCCAATATTAAATGTGAGTAAATGGAAAGTAGGAAAAATATTATATTATATTGTCACATGGTTTTGATGTAATACCACTTGGTGGTTTTGTGGTTGCTTGTGTTTATAAAAGCAACCACAAGGGTAGTTGTTTGGGTTGGTCAGTTAGCCAAGTTAGCATTTGTGAAGGAGGAAACATGTTATGGGATGTGTGGATTCATTCTTGGTCACATGGAATGCTTGGTTATAGTTGGGTTTTCGAAGGATTTCCATATATATATTGTAAAAGACGCATTGCTGATAATACATGGTGGATGATGCTTTTGGAGGCTAGATTTTTCCCTTGTGAGGGTTTTCCTAGGATATATCTTGTGTCACATTTTCATGGGTATGTTGTCTATTCTTTGCATATGGATTCTATGTGTTGATTTGATTGAAATCTTAAATGGGTTATGTGGAAATTGTAATAAAGATGGCTGCAAGTTTTCTTACAAGTGGTATCAGAGCTATTGGTTTAATGGTGTTTATAACCCTAGTTGGAATCTATGAATGCATGAAAGAATGAAAAGACAAGGTAAGATATATAGTTGTGCATGTTGTTGTTGCATATCTATGTTATTTGGGTTTGATGTTATGATGGGTTGTTTGCAGAATTGGAGTTTGACAAATTTGGTCAATCTAGGGCATCATTCAAAATTTGCTTTAAATGAGATTTTTGGGGGTGAGCTTTTAGATTTGGCCCTGTGGCACAAAACAAACCTCATGGATGGATTCAGGTTGGCCAAGAAACAAAAAATGATATACAATTCACCCAGTTTGGTCATGATTGAAAATATTCAAAAAAATGTTTTGTGGCCATGACGACCGTTGAATTTCAATAGGCGGGTCTGCAGAATTAAAATAAATAAATAAATAAATATATATATATATATATATATATATATATATTTGCATTTCACGTCGGAAATTATATTTACTTGCAGAAAAAAAATAAAAAATTAGCAGGGGTTTCGCTTTTAAAAAAAATGAGAATGAATTTTTTTTAAAGAAAATTGTTGACTATGGGGGGATAGTACCTGCACCCCCACGTGCCCCCTGCAGCAAGGGTAGTACTTGCCGACAACATGTACTATCGGCTTTGTCGACAGTACTTGTTGTCGGCAGTGACCCTGGCCCCCACCGTCGATGGATTGGGATACTATTGTCAGTGATCCCAACCACTATTCGGTGGTAGAGCAAAGGTTTTGTCGGCAACCAGTGAGGTTGTGGGCCTCGACAAGTGGTGGACCCCACGGGGCTACCACAGAAAATTAAAATACCAATAAAAAAAATTTAAATTCACCATTATATTATTTTTTAGGCTTGGTTAATAAATCTAATTTTTATTCGCCCAATATTTAATTAAATAAATTGCCACCACAGTTGAGAGATGTGTGTGGGGTCTGGCTAGCAGTCCCCACCCAAGAAATTATTTTAAAACTTTTGAAATTTCTTTAGTCCAATTGGTTAAATTTATTTGGATTTTGGACTTTGAGAAATTGGTTTAAATTTTTAAGTCCATGTATAACCCACATAGCGAAATTGACGTTTTCTTCCAACTAACATAACTTTCATTCGGGATGTCGGATTTTGGACTTCTTATACTCGTTGAAAATTTGATTTTGAGCACTACGGTTTAGTACTAGTTTAGTTCCCTGATTTTGCCATTTTGACATGTTTTTGAATCTTGGAAGCCAGATATTCTTTGATACAGGGTTTTGGTCATAACTTTTGCATACAAAATTGGATTTTGGATTTCGAATAAGGCATTGGAGAGCATGTTCAGTTTACTATAGTGTGGTGCTATTATTTTATCAGTTATATGTGTTGGCATTATGTTGTCATTGATGTCAACCAGTATGGAAGGATCACTGGTAAGTAAGGACTCCTGACCGGTGTGCAGGAAGTCGGTACATATGGAATGCATCACCTACCGGTAAACAAGTTAACTAGTAAGAAAACAAAGGGTAATGGGGATGTGATCACCGATACCACTATGATGGGGAGGTTACTCAAAGGGAGTTGATTCCTTTCTTAAGGGAAGTCAGATGTTATCCTTGTGGGATTTATACTTTGTTCATATTGTCTTCTAATCAATCTAGACACCTAAGCTCTCTAGGAGTGCTCCCAATCCAGATGTGCTCTCTGGTTGCTCAAGCATGGTTGAGATTCACAAGGGTAAATCCAACCTTACACTCTAAAAACCCCTAACAAGTGCTTGCAGAGGTTGTAGTAGGTGTTTGAGATGTTTTTCAAAGGCAATCAGTTGGTTTTGAGTGAGGGTTTGATTCTTTTCCCCATCGCTCCTTCATTTTCCTATTTTCTAGGCCTAGTAGCCCTAGAGCCCCAATTAGCCCTACCTAACCGGTTTTTGTGGATTTTCTCCAAATTTCTCCAAAGACCCACACAAAATCTTTACTGATCAGTATACCCTTTTGGAAGTACCTTCCAACTTCTAAATTTAGGAATCTCAATCTAACCGTACAGGTACGGAACCCGAGAATTGCTTGTTTTAGGTGGTTTTGGACTTGTTTTTGTCTTTTTCCAAGGGTTAGGTGTCTTCCATGATCTGCCACACCTCCAAACTCACACATATGTTCTGCCACACATCACTTATTCATCCCAAACACTCTGCAACTCCAACCCTGCTCATTCATGTAAACACTTGCATAATCTCATTCACTTCCTAACCGGGCTGCGACTGAGCTCACCTAGGAAATGATGCTCATAGGCCTTTCAATGACCTCCAAAAGAAAATAAAAGCTATGTGCACTATACAAAGGTTACATGGCTTGATTCCCAAGGGTTATTGAGGAGAACTCAAAGGACTTCAAGCTGGAACCATGTCTGGACCTCTCAAACCCTTACTCAGGCCGAGAGCTTACAAAATTGGAAACTTAATTCAAACCTGCAAACAAAATAATCAAATTTCTTCCTAAGCACTACAATAACATGTAAAAATAAAAAAACAAAGTACAGTAATGCAATCAATCCATTTAGTGTAGATTGCCGCTCTAATTCTTGAATAGTTGCAATGTAAAACTTCAAAAATGGTCATAAAATGTATTCCAATCAATTCCAGGTGTTCAACAACCTTGTTACATCCATTCTCAAGGATTTTATATGCCATTTTTGTCCTAACTAACTCTTCATCAGTTCCCTAACCAACCTTTTGCTAAAAAATGCAAAAAGTTGCTCAATGTTGCAAAAAGTTGACTTTTGCCAAAAAGTGCATTTTTGCCTTAAATGTTTAATTCTCTCCTCCAAACCATCTAATATGACTAATAACCATTACATTGACATGTACCAATTCCAAACAAGGCTATTCAAGGCATTTTTCATCAAAATGCAATATTTTGCCATTTTAGGCTTACAAGGGCTTATAAGCCAAAATTGAGCAAATACACTATCGTAAGGACTTTCAACCTACAAAAGTATTAAAAAAATATATTAAGACATAAGAGAAGACTATTATTCACCACTCCAAACCAACCTATGAACAAACACACCAAAATGAAGAAACGGGATTCAAAACTAGGTACTCAAAACTAGGTGCTCCTGTACCAGAAACTGCCCTTTCCCTCAAAGAGAGATGAGAGTTTCGCTATCGATTACCATTCAAGCACTTTTCACCATTACATTAGAAAGAGGAGTGGATAATTCACTAGATTCAATTTCTCCACATGAATATGGTAGATTGAATTCTGAATGAATGGGGAATGCTAAGTTGATCCCCTCTTTCTTGTTTGATTTGGAAAAGGAATTGATTGAATTATGTAGTGCAAAAGTGACAAAGAATTCATTATAACTTGAGATCAAAACATGGGATGAATTTGTGCACCTGGATCTGGTAGTAATATGTTGAGACAAAGTCACCCTACGAATTTGAGGAAAATTTGCCTGGATCGTGGCGGGAATGTACATGGCCCTCCAAAAAATCCGCGAAACGAAAAAGGTTTTTCTGCCCCTACAAATGAAGCTCAAATCCGAAAGTACAGTTGTGCACCTGCAACCTACACACAAAAAAGAGAGGAAATGGGTTGGGATTGGGGTTTTTCCTTTAGGTCAAAGCCCAATTTTGGAATTAACCGAGTAATGAAAGAAAGTACATGCAAGTAGATGTAAATGAAATACTGAATTGTAAATCACCTCAAGGGAGGTTGTAGTAGCAATGTTGATAGCAGAAGTGCTTGTGTAGAATTGAATGTTGGAATCAATCTCCTCTTCAATGGTTGAAACCTTGACTTTAATGCAACACTTAGCCTTGAAGGGAGACTTGAGAATGCTCAATGCTGGAAAAGAATGCTAGAATGCTTGAATGCTCTTGAATGCTTGATCGCTTGTACATATTCCAATCTTGTCAAAATTCCACCTATTGAACTTATGAAAATGAGAGAGAGAATTCCCCCTTAAATACATGTTGGTTGATTTTAATTTCATCATGGGTCGATATCGAGGGAGTTTCCCACCCAAGGCACAACCAACAATGCAACCCTAGGAAGGGTCCTGCCCCAGACTAGAGTAGGGATAGGGTCACCACACCCCTATCCTGGGAGGAAAAAGCATCACGCCCCTATCCAAGGGGGGACAATGGTGCCATGCCCCTTTCCTACCCCTATCTCTAGGGCAGAGTGAGAATGGGGTGATGCAGAGGCCAAGAAAGAAATTGTTTCTGCAAGCCGAGCAATCTCCGGTCTCCGATCAAGGTAGAGGATTTGAGTTCACATGCATGAGGACCTTAATGCAATCGAAAATTGCTAGGGTCACAATTTTACGACACTACATTTAGCCCCCACTTTAGCGGGAGTATAAGCATATGCCAATACTGTCAATAAAGTACAAGGAAACAAGATTGAAAGACTTTTACCACGTCAAGGAGGCAACATGTGCCAAGCCCCCAGTGGAATTAGGATCTTCCAACTTCGATTGACAAAGTAAAAGCGAAGATCGAGAAGGGAAGAACCATGACTACAAGTAGCAAAGTTCCCTTCACTATGAGTCATTGAAGCAAGGATACCAAAGATTACAAAGCAAAACAAAGTTCACTAAGTAATTCTAAGTATCAAAGAAGGAAAATATGAGCAGAGTGTATGCTCCCACGTTAAAGCAATCGCGTGTGCCTTATCAGGAGAGATTGCTTTAAGGTAGGATACACCCAAGAGAGAGAGAATAAAGGGAGCACGTTATTCCAAGGATTTAGCCCCCAATCGAGGAATAAATCCAAGGATAATGAACACAAAACACGAGGTAGTGTTTCTTTCCTTGGGGTCAGTATGTTGTTTGATAACTCATGTATATGATGTATGTATATGCATATAATAATCTTCATTCCCCAAAGAAGGACACTACCTTAAAAGAAAGGGAAGAGAGGATGTCTTTTGCGTCAACATGAAAGAGAACAAGAAAATATCTACATTAAGGGAACAATAGAAGGACAGGGATACACATAGAAGAATGGTCACAAAAGAGAAAGAAAGGAGAGAGAGAAAAATCTGTAGTGCTAATATCGCTAATCTAGCATGACATCCGCCTCCCGATCTTGTTGATCACTACTTCAGGAAGGCGAGTAACACGCCAGAGGAGAAATATCGAGCACAACAGATGGAGCAATCACAAGATCCAAATAAGGACTATTCTCATGTTGTAAGTCACTTTGTTCGATTCTAGGAGCTAGGATTAGGGTTTGTGAAAACTCATCCAATAAATGTTTGTCCACATAAACATACTCATACTCATTATCAGAATCATTAGGAGTTGTATTGCCATTATGAATAACATTTTCACCCATTTATTCATCAAAGTTTAAAGAAAGAGGAGCAAGAACACGAATAGGAGTAAAACCATCACATGTTTTATGCAACTTATGATTTGGAGATGTTGGTTGAACATCTTGCTTAGGAGAAAAGGGAATCATGTCAATTTTCAGAGTCTGAGGAGATTGAGTATTTTGAGGGATAGCTTCACGAGCTCGAACACAACATCTTCTTCGACATTCTCTCACACAATGATTTCGTCGAGTCTTAGTGGAAGGCTGAGAAGAAGGAGGAACACTTGAAAAATTAGGAATGTTTCTCTCCTTGATAGTTGAAGGTTTAGGTTGAGGTCTTTTATATTGAACAATAGGAGAAGTAGGCCTCTTCTCTCGATAAGAGGAAGGAGGTGGAACTGCGCCATAGAAAGGAGGAATATTAGGTGTAGGAAGGAGACTAGGTCTATCATGAGGAGGAGGTACAGGTATAACCTTAGGATGAATATTGTTGTTCTCCTTAAGAGAAGGTAAAGTCACATCCATAAGGGAAGGTGGAAAATCTTCCTTAGGAGGGAGATTAGTTCTATCCGTGAGGGGAAGTACCTTATCTGGAAGAATAATAAGAATGCCAAGTGTTGGGGATCTAGGTTGACTTAAGGATAAGATCATATCATTCTTCCATTTTTGATAAGATTGAAAAATAACATCGGTCCTTGATGGAAGAGATTGAAATTGTTTAGGCCAAAAGAGATCAATAGGAACACCGAGGCTTCTTTCGGATGGACGAAATAAGCTATGGGTCGCGGTTATGATTTCTCCATTGTGAGGAAATTTAAGACACTTGTGTATTGGAGAAGCAATAGACTTCATGGAAGATAGCCAAGGATAGCCTTGATGGTATGATGAAAAAATAAGGATCCGGTCAACTACTGAGAGGGGGGCGAATCAGTAGATAGAAAACTGATATAAACTTTTACCAATCTCAAAATCAACCTCTCAAAGCAAACTCTAAACTGACAAGTTAAACCACTAAACTACAAATGCAATATCACTGTCAAGTTAAACTGGTTAATTGTTATAACAGACTAATAGTAAAACAACTTGAAACTCACAAACATCCAAATACTTTACTGATATAAGTAAAACCTCATTTCAGATTTTTGTCGGTTAACATAATATATCAAAGTGGATTTAGTAGTTAAGCAATTCAACCATAGTCAACATAACCACAAAAACATTCACCACTTCACACAATATTTTTGACATGGAAACCCAAATGGGAAAAACCACTGTGGGGATGAATACCCACAAGTACTTTGAACTCTTATGAAGTTCGCCCTGCTAGGAGCCAAGCCTGTTAAAGCTCTACAAAAAGTCTTGTTAAGAACAGATCCTGTTAGAGACCTCCCGGTTAAGGGATTGACTATAATGCCCTATTAGAAGCAATACCCTATGAGGAGTATCATCGATAGACAATTTGAAATCAAAGCTAATGGACCACCTGGTTAGAGGATTTGAATAACACTAAGTTTGTGAGAGCTTACCTGGTTAGGGGATTTTAACTGCTGTAATTGTTAGAAAACAACAGGGGTTTGCTGATCTGTTTGAATAACACTACACTTGCTTGTTCAGATCCTTTTCATGCTCCTATCTGCCTTTACACAAACTACAGATACATCATCAGGTTCAGCAACCACACTCTTACTCTCAACTACAAATTGCCAATTCTAAAACAAAACAACTCATTGACCTTATAAACAAATCACTAGGTCAGTAACACAACACAAACCTAATTCTCATAGAGATTACAAAAAAGTTGGTTCAAGTACGACCATTGGATTTCATAATAATCTCTACACATCATTCAAGATAGCCTCGACCGCTCCTTGACCACTGCTTCATCAAACTCTGTAACTCATTACGTAGTTTACATTACATGCAATATACTTGCTCATTCCCAAGATAAAAACCGCAATCTCAATCATTTGAAACTCTTCTCATACAACATGCATATGTGTCATTACCGGTCATCATCAGATCATAAACCAGTACAACCAATTCACCAAACTTCATCGGTTAGGGTTTATCATATAAACAGGTAGGGTTTACCGGTTGATCTCACTTCTTCTTAGCAATACCGGTTTCCTCCACAAACTCACCTACCGGTTGCAGTTCCCTTCACTAGCTCTTCCCACTAGTTACAAAACAACATTATAACAACATTATTACCGGTTAATTGACATCAATGACAAGAACATTTCATTAATGCAATCTTCATGCAAATGCTAACAATCTCCCCCTTTGGCATTGATGGCAATACAAATATCAATACCCTTGATTGCTATGATTGTGAATAGGAATCGTGGTTTACATTTTACCATGTACTGTTGGTGTAAATAATTATTCATCATGAATATTATTACACTTTATTTAAGTTAACTTAGGATTATGCATCTCGTCGTAGTTTGGATATGAGACACTAAGGGAAGTGTGCACATAGGGATATAGCTTGTAGGAGAAATTCCACCTTTTGTGGTCTTATCTTGCTGTTGCACTCCACATTCAATGCGTCATCCACCTCTTGTGGAATATTATATTATTTCTCCTACCTACCCCTACTTTTTCTTACCTATCCTTGTTTCTCATTGAGCCACATGTCATGATTGTGTGCTCACATATCCATATGGCCTTGCCTATATAAGCAGGCCCATATTCATTGTATTGGTTAATCCAGTTGATCATTTGCATATTGATGAGAATACCGTTTGTTCTTGTCATACTTTTGTCTCTCTTTTATACTTTTCATTGTGCCCTTGATCTTGGCAAAATCTCACATGGTATCAGAGCTATTGGGGCTTCATTGATTGGTTTTGGGAGACATCTTGGAAGGCTTCTATTTTCGAATCTGAGGTATTGTGCATTTTGGAGGCATCTTAGAGCGTTTTCGACCTCACCATTGCATCCTGGAGGTCGTTTCCATAAAAATCGAGTATAAACTCGACCTATTTTGGCGAAAGTCAAATTTTGGGTGTGGAGGAATTTTTTGCCTAATTCGGGCGGTTCGGTACGGAATTTTCGTTTTTTTTTTTAAATTTTAGTCTGAATTTTTTTTTTTAAATAAATAAAATAAAATAAAATTCAAAATTTTTGGGGGGTCCCGTGACCCACCCCCTCCGTACCCCGTACTTGCAAATGCTACAAGTTGTCGGCGTCGTACTCTGCGCAGTCGCTGCAGGCTTTGGTCACCACTCTGCCATCGGCAACTCCCCGACCACTTCGACAGCAACCCCCGTCACTCCGGCCCCTTCGCTTCCCGTCGGCCTCTCCGGCCCTACCGGCCTCGTCGGCCCCTCCGGCCCCGCCGGCCCCTTCGGCCCCTCCAACAACCGGGCCCTCCCGTCAGCCACATCACCCGACCACGTCAGCTGCCACACGGACCCTGCGCCCCATCATCTGTACCTTCTGCCACATCAACAGCGCACAGTCAGTCGCCACGTTAGTGCCCAACCAACCTGGTCTAGGGGTGCGACGAGCATTTTGACGATCAGACGACCGTCAAATTTAACACAGTGTTTTGCTGATGTCAGCCCGCGTCAGCATCCTTTTGAAAAATTTTAGACCCCTCTTTGTTGAGCAGTTTGGTTTTTTGGGTCAACTTTGGAGGCTCGTAACTTGCTCAATTTTGCTCCTTTTTGGGTGCAAGTTTTTTTTATTTGGGCTAATTTTTCATTCTCTCTGCAGTGGTGTGGTTATTTTCTGATTTTGGTGCACAGGGTTTTCAAAAAAATTGGATTCTCTCAGTTGTACATATCCAATCCTTGATTTTGCAATTTCAAAGGCTTCGTTTGAGCTCATACAACCTCCTTTTCAGGTGTCATCTTTTTTTAAAGTGCATATTTTTTCATCTACTTTCTTAATCTATTATCAGTTTTCAAAGATTTTGAGTGGATATTTTACTTTCAAATATTGGTCCTTTTTGGCCTACTTGGTACTTGTGATTTGCTTGGATCTTAGTTTAGATCTCTTGCATTATCAGTTTGAGTATCCTTTGGCCTTATTTAGGCAGTTGTAAAGTTACATCAGAAGTCCACTTTGCCATTTTTTGCAAGTGGCCCATTGTACATGCACTAAGTATAAAGTGTCAAATCATCATTTTTTATTTTTTATTTTTCGGGGGGGTCTTTGATTGAGTGAATTTGGGGGGGTGTCTTGTGTGATTGTGCCTCTCTTTCCTTGTGCTCTTTCATTTTTTGTTGCAATGAGTCCTCATAAATTTCCACCTTTAACTCCACATAATTATGCATCTTGGAAAATTAAAGCATGGAGCAAATTAATGGAAAAGGGTCTCACACATTACATAGATGGAACAATAGCAACACCACCTGATCCTAAGGGTGATCCTAATGCTCAGTTAGAATGGCTCACTAATAATTGCATGGCTCTTGGAACTTTACATAAGTATGTATGAGATGACCTCATTTTTCACATTGAGAAGTGTACTACAATCAAAGAGGCTTGGGAAATGTTTCAAAAATTTTATGGTCAAGTTGATGAAATTAGAGGTTACAAGATTGACAATGAACTCGCCAACTTGGATCCCAAGAGTTTTGATACAATCCAGGATTATGTCACCAAAGCAAATGAGCTAAGAGCTAAGCTTAAGGATTATGTAATTGACAAAAATGGATGCTCAGTTGATATTCAACTTGTTGGACAAGCTTGCACCTGAATATGCAACATTTGTCTCTAGCTTCCAAACTCATCGTTTGACAGTGGGGAGTTCCTACACTATGCCTTCATTTGATGCTTTCATAGAAATGTTGATATTGGAACAATCTAAGTTGTTGAACTTGGGGCTTCTCAAGTCTTCAAAGTCCAAGGCTTTGGTGGCTAATCAAGGGAGTCAAGGGAGTCAAGTAAAGGCGATTTTTCGTCCTCTTCCAAGAAGGGGACTCCACCTAAGAAGGATAAACCAACTTGTGCTTATTGCAAGAAGTATGGTCATGATGAGCATCGATGCCACGCCAAGCAAGTTGATGAGTTGACAAATCTTCTTAAGAAAAATAACATCAACTTACCATCCACCTATACAAAGAAGGATTCATCTCCTTCCTCTTCCTCACAGTCTAAGGGAAAAGGGCAAGCATTTGTGGCTACAACAGGTTCTTCACAGCACCGAATACTTGACTCGGGTGCCTCTTATCACATGGGTTCTACAAAGGAGTAGTTTTCTTCATTGGAGCCATCAAAGGCACCTCATATTTACATAGGCGATGATACACAAGTTGAGGTTGAAGGGAAAGGTTCAGTTGACATGGATGATGGAACATTTGAGAATGTTCTCTATGTTTGTAACTTGTCTACCAATCTTCTCTCTATCCACCAAATCACTCACTATGGGAATGGGAAAAAGGTTGAGGTTACACTTGATTCAGTTGTGGTAAAGGAACTTGATAATGATGCCCTGGTAGCTGTGGGACAAGTCAATGACAACTCAAGACTTTACTCATTCTCCCACTTTGTGCCAAGTTCTCCTTCTAGGGCCTTGCTCACTCATTCAAATTCAGAAAGTAAGCTATGGCATGAGCGGTTTGGTCACCTCAACTACCGCTATCTTCAGCAGCTCAACACTAAAGACATGGTCACAGATCTACCTCGAATCAGTTTTTTAGAGGGTGTATGTTCAGGATGTTCCATGGGCAAGCATCCCGACGAGAAGTTTGATAAGGGGAAAGCTTGGAGAGCTTTGGAAGTTATTCAACTTGTTCACAGTGATGTAGAAGGTCCATTTCCATCACCTTTATTTAGTAAGGCTCACTATGTCCTCACCTTCATTGATGACTACTCTCGCTTCACTTGGGTCTACTTTCTTATTCATAAGAGTGAAGTGTTTGACAGATTTCTAGACTTCAAGGTTCATGTGGAGAAGCAATCAAGGAAAGTGGTCGAGATTCTTTGCACAGATAATGGAAGGGAATATGTGAACAAAAGACTTGAGGATTTTTGTACATTTGAGGGGATTGATCTTCAGCATTCCGTTGCTTACACTCCACAGTAGAACGGAGTTGCAGAGCACAAGAATAGAACTCTCAAAGAAATGGCTAGCTGTATGATACATGCACGTTCTCTTGATCCCACCTTTTGGGCAAAGGCTATCAGTTGTGCCACAGACATCCAAAATCGGGTTCCTCATAAAGCTTTGACAGGTATTACTCCTTTTGAGGCTTGGGCTGGTAGGAAACCGATTGTGAGACATTTAAGAGTCTTTGGATATCCAGCATGGGCTCGCATTCCTCCGCAGAAACGCAAGGCATTGGAACCTCAGAGTAGGCCTTGTCTTTTTGTTGGATATCCTGAGGGTGTTAAGGCATATTGATTGATTGATCCTAAGACACATGAGGTGTTCATTGAGAGGAGTGTTCATTTTGAGGAAATCTCTCCTAGCTTAGCCTCTCTACCTCCTCCACCTTCCTCCTTTATGGATTATGATGCCAGTGATTCAGATGATGATACTCCTTCAACTCTGACTTGCAGGGTTACACCTCTACGGGGTCCATTTGTAGTTGAGGAGCCTCATTCTCCACCTCCACCTAGACCTCATTGGGCTCGACAAACACTTGAGTCAGCGAGTTCTCTTGTTGAGGATCCTTTAGATACACAGAGGACTCGATCACAACATCAGGACCTTCCACATGCATTCATTGCTACTGCTTCCGATCCACAGACATTTTGGGAAGCATCAGGGGTTCCTGAGTGGGACCACACTATGGAGGAAGAGTATAGTTCCTTGATGAGGAACAACACATGGGAGTTAGTCCCTCCCCCTAAGGGGAGAAAGATGGTTCGATGTAAGTGGATCTATCAGACCAAGTTTGCAGCGGATGGTAGTGTGGATAAGTATAAGGCTCGGCTTGTTGCGAAAGGTTTCTCTCAGGTTCTAGATAATGACTATACTGAGCCCTTTGCACCCGTAGCCAAGATGAACTCCATTCTCTTAACACTTGATATTGCCGCAGCTCATGGTTGGGTTGTACATCAGATGGATGTGAAGAGTTCTTTTCTTCATGGGGATCTTGACGAGGAGATTTATATGGAGCAGCCACATGGTTTCATCCAGGATTCTTCCTTGGTTTGTATACTAAGGAAATCTCTCTATGGCCTTAAGCAGGCCCCCAGGGCTTGGTACGCCAAGATGGATTCCTTTCTTCTCTCAGCAGGGTTCACTAGGTGTCATTCTGATTCGAATGTCTACATTTTACGACATGATGACTCTCACTTGATACTTGTGCTCTATGTTGATGATTTGATCATTACAAGGAGCATCACATCCATCATTAGTAGGGTCAAATATGCTTTGCATGACAGATTTGATATGATTGACTTGGGTCTTTTGCACTACTTTCTCGGGATAGAGATTTCACAATCACCTTCTGGGATTACACTATCGCAGCCCAAGTATGCTCTTGATCTACTTGCACGCTTTCATATGGCTGATTGTAAGCCTGCACCAACTCCCTTTCTTTCAGGAGTCAAGCTTTAGGCTCAATGCTCTACTCCACCAGTTGATGCCACATTGTATCATTAGCTTGTGGGTAGTCTCATCTACTTGAGTCACACACGCCCTGATATTTCATTTGTAGTTGGCATGGTTTTCCGCTTCATGCATGAACCACGTGAGCTTCATTGGAAAGCTGCCAAACACATCCTTCATTACATCTAGGGTACACACCACTATGGGATTCACTATGCAGCAGGCACATGACTTCACTTGGTTGGTTACACAGACTCTGATTGGGCTAGCGATCTTGATGATCGTAAGTCTACTTCAGGTTACAGCTTCCACTTTGGTTCAGGCCCCATTTGTTGTCAGGGCAAGAAGCAACATGCTATTTCTCTCTCTTCGACTGAGGCTGAGTATTGAGGGGTTGTTAACGCAGTGACTGAGACCATTTGGCTTCAACAAATTCTCATAGAGTTTGGGTTCACCACTCCACGACTAATAGTTCTACATTGTGACAATCAGAGTGCTATTGCCATCTCAAAGAACCCGATCCAGCATCAACAGACCAAACACATCGAGATCCATATGCACTACATCCGCGAGTTGATTCAGGAGCAGGTCATTGATTTGCAGTATTGTCCTACAATGGAGCAGGTTCCAGACATATTCACCAAACCTTTCACCGAGAGTAAGTTCCAGCAGTTGCGAGCTCTCTTGGGGGTGCGGGATGCCTCATTAGGGGGGGTCAACTGACTTATTCTTACTCTCTTATGGGGGGACTTTTTCCTCTTTGAGGTTTTGTCCTTCTTCTTTGAGAGTGTTTTGTACATTCATCTCTCTTTTGGGGGGGGGATTTTTTCCCCACTGGGTTTTCTCCCTTTCTCCGTTTGTGAGAGATTGCATTGCATAGGTTTGCTTGCATTTGCATTTTGTGCATGGGTACCTATCATGGCCTAGTAGCCGGGACCCATCTTGTATTATTGACTTCAGTGTTCATTCCCCTAAGTTGCACTTAAGGGGGGGTGTTGGTGTAAATAATTATTCATCATGGATATTATTACACTTTACTTAATTTAACTTAGGATAATGCATCTCATCGTACTTTGGATATGAGACACTTAGGGAAGTGTACACACAGGGATATAGCTTGTAGGAGAAATTCCACCTTTTGTGGTCTTATCTTGTTGTTACACTCCACATTCGGTGGATCATCCACCTCCTGTGGAATATTATATTATTTCTCCTACCTACCCCTACTTTTTCTTACCTACCCTTGTTTCTCATTGAGCCACGTGTCATGATTGTGTGCTCACATATCCATATGGCCCTGCCTATATAAGCAGACCCATATTCATTGTATTGGTTAATCCAGTTGATCATTTGCATATTGATGAGAATACAGTTTGTTCTTGTCATACTTTTGTCTCTCTTTTATACTTTTCATTGTGCCCTTGATCTTAGAAAAATCTCACATGTACTCTCCTTGTCTTTAGCTGGTAGTTGGTTGTAGATCTTCTCTCTGTCAATCATACAATTCTTCTCCCCATAATCACATAGTTCTTCTCCCCCTTTGACAACAATGCCAAAGTGAAAGTAAAACATGCAATGTCAAACTTCATTGTTCAGCATCATCAACCTGCAACTTGATGCTCCCCTTGTGGAATAACTCCACTCTACACCAATCCTGCTATAAAATTATGCAAGTAGCTCTGGGATTGATGTACTCTACATCATGCTCAATTGACCTCATGAAGGGGTACAACCCCTATCCGACTTCTAAGATACTAAAAAGTAGTCTTAGGCAGAGGTTTAGTAAAGATATCGGCAAGCTGCTCCTTGGTAGAAACATACTCCAATATCACATCTTTACTCTACACTTTTTCCCTCAAGAAATGATACTTCAATTCAATATGCTTGGTTCGTGCACGCAAAACAAGGTTCTTGGAAATATTTATGGCACTGGTATTGTCACATAAGGACTTTACAGGTTCTATAAATTTCATCTTGAAACCTTCCAAAATGTGTCTCATCCAGGTAGCCTCGGTACAATTGATATAAGCTGCAACATACTCTGCTTCAGCAGTAGACTGTGATATACAACTCTGCTTCTTGCTACTCCATGAAACAAGTCTTCCTCGAAGAAAGAATGCTCCACCAGTTGTGCTTTTCCTATCATCAACATTACCTGCCCAGTCTAAATTTGTTTACACCTTCAAATCAAAGTTACCTGCATATCCAGATACCATAATCCATAGTCAACAATACCTTTCAAATATTTGAATATCCTCTTGGTTTCTATCAAATGTTTTTCCTTTGGATTCTTCTAAAATCTAGCAAATAGACCAACTACATGAGCTATATCTGGTTTGTTGTGAACAACATAGTGCAATTTCCCAATCATTGACTTGTACTCCTTTTCATCAACAGATGTGGCTTCATCTTCCTTAGATAATTTACAACCTGTAACCATTGGTGTCCCAACTAGTTTATAGTTACTCATTCCAAATGTCTTTAATACCTCTTTCACATATTTAGACTGTGTGATGAAAATACCACTCTTCATTTGCTGAATTTGTAAGCCTGTGATTTTTTTTATCTCTTCCACTAGAGACATTCAAACTCACCTTTCATTTCATTTGCAAAGTAATTGCTCATGTCATCATTGCCTCCAAATATGATATCATCTACAAACACTTCACTAACTGGTATCTTATCTCCTTTAGATTCGAGATATATATTGTTGTCTTCACTGGTTCTTTGAAAACCTATCTTCGTTAGGTGTGAATGAAGCCTTACATACCATGCTCTCGGTGCTTGCTTTAACCCATATAATGCCTTGTGCAATTTACATACCATGTTTTTTTCATCAGTCAAAGCATAACCGTCTGGTTGCTCAATGTATACTTATTCTTCCAGTATTCCATTCAAAAATGTTGACTTCACATCCATCTGATATACTTTGAATCTTGTATGTGCTACAAATACAAGTAAAGTCCTAACACCTTCCAGTCTAGCAACTGGTGCAAAAGTCTCACCATAATCTTCTCCTTCTTCCTGTGCATAACCTTTGCAAACCAATCTAGCTTTGTTTCGGACTACTATATCACCTTTGTGTATCTTGTTCCTGAATACCCACTTAGTACCTATCACATTTTTATTCACCGGTCTGGGTACTAGGGTCCATGTGTTGTTTTTCTCAATTTGATCAAGCTCCTCCTCCATATCTTTAATCCAATGATCATCTCCAAATGCTTCCTTAGCAGTTCTAGGCTCAATAGTGGAGATCATGCAAGAATTTTCTCTAATTCTTCTTCTGGTTAACACTCTAGTATCCGTATGTCCAATAATCTGGTCAAGATTGTGATTGAGTCTCACATACCTCAGAATAACATGATCATTATTTTTAGGTTCTTCTACTTCATTATCATCATCATCTTCTGAATCTACCTGTTCTGGTTGAACAACAATATTCTCTTTACCAGTTTCAGGTTTCACCAGTTCTGGTTCCAAAAACAAAATGCAAGGATCTTCATCTTTTTTCTCCACATTGGTTTCCCCTGAGACTTCAGGATACTCATCCACTCGAACATCAACACTCTCAATGATTCTCTATGTCCGGTTGTTTTAACATTTGTAGGCCTTACTCTTGGTGGAGTAACCAAGAAATATACCTTCATCACTTTTAGCCTCAAACTTACTAACATAGTCACCTCTCTTAATAAAATATTTACTGCCAAATATCTTAAAATAACTAACATTAGGTGATTTACCATACCAGTATTCATGAGTCTTATCCATACTTCTCTTTACCAATATCCGGTTCATAGTGTTGACAACTGTGCTAACAACTTCTCTCCATAAATTTTTTGCTACACCTCCTTGTATCAACATCATTCTAGCAGCTTCAACAACTAACCGATTGTTCCTCTCTGCAATACATTCTGTTGTGGTGTCCTCGATGGAGAAAGTTGTCATTTGATACCATTTTCTTCACAATATCTAGAGAATTCCTCAGAAGTAAATTCACCACCTTGATTAGTCCTCTGACACTTTATCTTCTTACCACTCTCCTTTTCAGCCAAGGCCTTGAATGCCTTGAACTTACTAAATGCTTCTGTTTTATCCTTCAAGAATGTGACCCACTTCATTCTTGAGAAATCATCAGTGAAGATCATAAAATATCTGCCACCTTGAATGCTTTTAGTCCTTACTGGTCCACAAAGGTCTGTATGAACCAAATATAACAGATGTTCCGCTGAAAAAGATTTGCTCTTAAAAGTTGAGGATGTCATCTTTGCCAATTGACATTCCTTACATAGAGCATTAACTAGTTTGTCCAACTAAGGAAAACCTCTCACTATCTTGGACTTACTCACTTTAACAATGTTATCAAAATTTATATGAAAAAATATCCTATGCCAAAGCCAACTATCATCTACTTTAGCAATTAAATAGTTGTTGACTTTAGGATTTAGGTGAAAAATGTAACCTTTAGTTTGCTTGCCAGTTGCAATCAGTTCACCTTTGCTCCCATAGATTTTGCATATACTATTCTTAAACTCCAATGGGTATCCTCTGTCATTGAGTTGAGAAACACTCAAAAGATTGTGTTTTAGTCTTTCAACCCAATAGAAATCATCTGCACTGCTCTTTCCATTAAGAGAAATAGTTCCCTTACCTTTTACCATGCAGGGTGAGTCATTACCAAATCTCACAACTCCACCATCAAATTCCTTTAAAGAAAGAAATTTGCTCCGGTCACTGGTCATGTGATGTGAACAACCACTATCAATGATCCAATCATCAGAATTATCCATGCGAGAAACTAATGCTTTCCGATCAGATGTCTCTTCTTTAATGGCTACAAAAACAATGTCTTCATTAGCATCACCCTCAGATTCCTCATCAGTGATACCACCATCAACTGCAATAAGATAATCTCTTTTGCATTTTCCTTTGTACTTCTTGAACTTATCTCGCTTGTGCTCATTATCACCATTAGGACAGTTAGCTACAATGTGTCCAATATTGTTGCATGCAAAACATTTCAAAGGTAATTTACCTTTGTATTTACTGGTACCTCTAGGCAACTGCTTGGCCAACAATGTTTCAAGCTCAACCAAATTGTCTTCATCATCAACTTCTATGCTGGATTTAGATTCATAACTGTGTCTGACATCTCTACTTTTCCTCATAGATGGGTTAGAAACTAAAGCTCTAAATGCAGATTCAGATTTCGAAACACTACCATCATAACCCTTTAATTCAAAAGCAGTAAGCTTACCAATGATGGAGTCAAGGGTTACCTTAGTTTTGTCAATTGACTTTAGCTCCTGAATGGCTACAACTCGGATAACTAACCACTGTGGCATCTTCCACTTTACCACCAACACTTTTGATCTCACCAACTATCTCTTTTATCCCCTGACCATACTGTTCAGTATTCTCATCTTCAGCCATCCGCATGTCATCAAGCTTTCCTCTTAGACTCTCTTCTTTGGCAATCTTCACATGTTCGTCACCGCTATAAATCTCTTCAATTTTCTTCCATGCCTCATAAGTAGTCTCCAGACCATGGACATCTACATATTCTGCATCAGACAAAGAACTGATAATAGCCTCCAGTGCTTGATTGTTTTCTTGTTGCTCTTTCTTCTGATCATTAGTCATAATCCAAATAGGTGCAACATATTGAGTACCAACATGTTCCCAGTATTGACTTCCTAGACTCTTGATATAAATTTTCATTCTAACACTCCATATCTTGTAGTTCTCTCTATTAAACTCAAGACCTTCCTTCTTCATCATGTTCTGCAAGATCTTTACCTCAAGTTGTTAGGCTTAGACCTTAGAGGACCTGACAAGCTCTGATACCAATTGATGGTATGATGAAAGAATAAAGATCAGGTGAACTACTGAGAGTGGGGGGTGAATTAGTATATAGAAAACTGATATAAATTGTTACCAATCTCAAAATCAACCTCTCAAAGAAAATTCTAAACTGACAAGTTAAACCACTGAACTACAAATGCAATATCATTGTCAAGTTAAACTGGTTAACTATTATAACAGACTAATAGTAAAACAACTTGAAACTCACAA